>NC_138989.1:78910671-79510671 GCF_964341445.2 Mesoplodon mirus
GCAATGTCTTCACATTTCTCTTTATGGGTGATAATGATGTGATTGATATTCAAACACAAATAGTTTTAAGTAAAGAATGTTATTCCCCATGAAACAGCTTGCTAAAAGGCTGATGAAAAAAGTTTGGTGAGGTCATATTAAAAGATACATATCCTAGAATCTTGATATACTGGCTCTATAATTTAGAAATATTTTCTATTCTCTTTGTACTGGTCCTTAACTGCAAGAACAATAAAATTCATAGAAGGTAGTTTATCAACTGGAGTTCTCTGAGCAAGACAAGCCCCAGTACCATCTCCATGTTTTCCTTATGAGTTTGAATTGATTTAGGCAAAGGTCACACTTAACTATTTCTCCTCCATTTGTTTTCCAGAAGCTAATAGTTGCATCTAAAAGGCCCCAACTTTAATTTGGCAGTGAGTTATTACTGAATCTTCCAAATGACTCCAAGGTGTTAGATTTTTTGTTCACAATTACACTTTACTAAAGGTCTTATAGTAATTATAAATTTCTGTTAAATCTCAGCATGGATCTTTTCCATATTAGACAAAGATATTAATTGATTAGTAGGTCAAATAGAATTGACTTGAAATACTATCAATAGCAAAACTGCAGTTGTTATTTTATGTGTTGAATTTGAATAACCCCAAATCAACCATAAAGAAATAGAGACAACCTTTGTGAAAAATGCTTCAACACTGATGTATCCAGTTAGCCAATAGTTCACTACTGGTGTTCCCAATTTAATGAGACATCTTTTCACAACTACCAATTAAGGCTTTTTGTTGGCTTTTAGAGATAATAACTGAAAGCTGGCTACTCCTCATGTCCCCATTGAAGTCTTTAATTAATAATGACATATATACAAGAAAAATAAAGTAAGCTTTCTCACTGTTTAATGTCAGACAATGCAGGTAATTCAAACCGATAAATATTTTAGCGCACTTAGGTATAAATATCACAGACAGACATAGCCTGAGAATTAAGCATTTAATACTTGTGACTATAATTTCTTGCTGCCTTGAATTTCTTTTCAGAAGAAACATGAATTATAGAGTTTTGTGTAGATTCTATTTCTAGTTGCCTGTTACAAGAACATACGGGATGTTATGACTAATTGAACTTAACTGAATTACAAGGGACTCACTGTTTCTCAGAAATGTTATTATCTGTTGGTCAGGTAGTAATATATAACAAGCAAGAGAGTGACAAAATTATTTTGACAACACCAAATGCTGCCAGAACTTCAGATAATGCTTACTTTTTGGAAGAGAGTTCATCTTGAATTGTAGAGAAAAAATATAAAATATTAGAGTACTTTAAACGTGAATGAAATAGACAACATCTACAATGTTACTTTATTTTTCTGTGATTTAGGACAGAAATTTACCAGAAGTACAGAGCTATTTATACTACTTTAAACCCCTACTGAATATTGCAATGCTTTCCTTAAAAAAAAAATCACATGAATCAAATACCATGCACATTACTAGACCACTGGACTATCTGCTAATGTTCTTATATGTTCATAAAAGTACAAACTAGGTATCCACAAGGCACAGAAGTACATAATAATCACTGTTAAATATGTTATTTAATCTGCATTATTATTCTGATACATGATGGCATAATTTTCCTTGATTGAAATAAAGTGTTTCTGATTACATACCAATTTCTTAAAAACACATCTAGATGTATGCATCTTTTAAGCTAATAAAAGTAATCATCAAAAAAGAAGTTGATCCATGCTTACTAATACAATTGTTAATAATTTTAAATTAGATACGAATAACAGTACATTTCTTTTCCAAAACACAGGGTAAGAAAAGTGAGTTTACATAGAATTTCTTATTTTACAGACATTATTTTTTGAGGTACTTCCTTTTGAATATTACAAATCTAGGAAAAGAAGGTAAAATGAAAGAAGCATAGAAGTAAGAGCTTCCATGAGGAAGAGGAAGGAGAAAATAAAGGGAAGATAGAAAGATGAAAGGATATAGAGTCATTAAGAAGAAAAGCAGGAAGAAAATGACGATATTCCTGAACGAGTAGTGAGTGAAGATTCCATTAAACCCCACAGTACACTCCATTATACAAACAAACGAACAAAACTGAAGCAATCTGATTACTTATAAAGTGCTCCTTCCTACCCACTTTGCTTTCCATTCTTAGTTCTGTTTCTCCAACTCAGTATTCTCCAACTCAGTTGTCTGGAACTACCAGCATCTGCATTACCTGCAAGTTCTCAAGATCCCTGTCCTAAACCAAATAAATCAGAAACTCTGGGAGCTCGGACCAGCAATCTGCTTCTTCTTTCTTTCTTTTTTCTTTTGTTTCTTCTTGGCAAACTTTCCAGGAGATTTGCATGTGCACTAAAAACCAGTACTCTAATCCAGACCATCATCCTGTCTTCCTCAATCTCTTTATGTTCATCAGTTTCCATCCAAAAAATCCAAACGCCATACAAGGCTAAATGAAATGGAACACAGCAGTAATGTAATGTACCCCCTTAGCTAGCGGTCCAAGACATTAATGGACACATGAAAAAGTTAAGGCGTATTCGTTATGTTTGACATTCAACAAATTTTAAGAAAAAAAGGCAAGTGAAATAAGTGAAATGAAAAACTCTCCCACTGGCAAGTTTTCATAGCTCAGTATTTGCAAAGACAGGAAGCCTGGGACTCATTTTCAATCTGTACTCCCTTCACACCAGCTCTGTCTAAAGTGCCAGTGGAATTACCTTCCTTAGAGTCAGGTCTAGAAAGCTCAACGTTGGGTCCAAATTGTTGGGTTCTTCCTGTTGCTTTCAAAATTAAGTATAAATGATTTGGCACTTTTCAAATCTCCCAACTTTTCTACCTTCTACCAACTTTTGCAACGTTTCTCTTCTCTAAACTTTCCAGCTCATTACTGCCCACAGAACTCTGCACTGCCATGCCTACAACCTCATTCCTGCTATGTTTACAACCACGTACGATCATCTTCCCATTTGAACTTGTAAAACTTCTATTTAAGTTCAATTTCATAATCTCCTCTTGCTTAATAAATGTAATCACTTATGTCCTATCTTTATTTTTGCTCCCCTAGTTTAGCCATGTCATTCTTTTTGTGTTCTGTTTGTTTGATCACTTACAGTTTCTCTGTATGAATGGTGTTCAACTTTGACCACAGAGATCCTTCTTGCAACACTTTATATCCAGTTATGTTTTAGAGATAGGTTGTCCCACCTGGATTTCTGTCATTCATCCATTATTGGATGTTTCTAAAAACCTTTTTAATCATACAAATATTGCTTTACTTTCTCTATTAATTTGCTAAGGCTGCTGTAACACAGTACGACAAACTGAGTGTCTCAAACAGCAGAAATTGATTTTCTCATAATGCTGGAGGCTAGAAGTTCAAGATCAAAGTTATCAGCAGCGCTGGTTCCTTCTGAGGGCTGAAGGGAAGGACCTGTTCCTGGCCCTCTCCTTGGCTTGCAGATGGCTGTATTCTCCCTATGTCTTTACATCTTCTTCCATCTAGACCTGTATGTGTCCAAATTTCCTTTTCTTATAAGGATACCAATCATATTAGATTAGAAACCATCCTAATGACTTCATTTTAACGTAATTACCTCTTTAAATACCCTATGTCTAAAAAAGTTCACGTTCTGAGGTACTGAGGGTTAATACTTCAACATGTGAATTTGGGAGGGGAGACAGAATTCAATTCATATATTCTTTCCCTTAAATCATGCAGAATGGCATAATGCATAATAACATGTATGAAAAGTGTAACATAGAGATTAAGACCAATTATTTGGATAGTCTGAGGATGAAAAAGCCTCACCAGTTAAAATAACATAATAATTAACTCACAAGAACATCATATAGTTTTATTTTTCTTAATAACTTCCCTCTCTTCCAATTTTCTCTATTGGCATGGTTTAAAGCCACAGGAAATGCATAGAATAACATCAAGTTTACACATTTGTTGTTAAATAAAATGTCTTCTTAAGAGCCACTGCAGACCTTTGGCAAATTATTGCTGAGCTGCTGCACTACAGGCACTGAGAAAAATTCAATCAATTTCTGCTATATTCAATTGCAAGAAAAAAAAAAAACAACCTAAAATATCATTCCTGAGTAGGCTTGCTTGAAAAGAATCCCATCATATTTTATAGTGTTGTTGTTTGGCATTATTTCCTACAGAGAATTGGTGTTGAAAGAAATAATATGAGCTGAATTATGAAGATTTTTCAATGATATTCTTTGTCATCAGTTATTAAATGATCAGCATTATAGCATGTTGTTTATAAAGTACTAAAAACATTAAAAAATACCTAATACCTTTAAATAATTACCCTTTCTCTTGATAGAAGACAAGATGCTATGGCATATTTTAATTACTAAGAGTGAATCACTTTAACAGATTTATGTAGACCATCTCTAACAAATGTTAACAGAATATAAAACAGTAGTTTACCTTTGTCATTGAGAAATAAGGCAAATGATCAGCCTTAGTATAAATTTATTTTATTATTTTCTGTAATACATGATTCAAAAATTCTATCTTATAAAACTTTTCAAAATCATACAAAGTAATAAATTGATTAAAATAATTGATGGAATCATTGAATTTTAGATTTATGGAGAATTAGAGATCATGCAGTCCAAAAAACCATGTTTTTTTTCAAACAAAGAAACCAAGGACTGTTAAGGTTGACTCCCTGTTCAGTAATGGAATAGGTGCCTTAAAAGATAGAAATGAGAATTTTATATAATTCATCATTTCTAAGAGTTTATAGTCTATGCAAAAAAGAAGATATAAGTATGTTACAAATTAAATAAGCAAATATAATCATGGCAAAATGAGCAGTTACCATAAATAAGGCATCTTAAATAATATGTATTCTATTTGAAAGAACATGAATGGCAGATGTGGGCAAAATTTTCATTGAATAAACCTAAATTTTATTTCTATATTATTTTCCTAATTTGGGGAGGGTAAGACATTGGGGTTAATATATGACAGCATGCTTTTTTATACTGTCTTGGCTACTAAAGAAGTAAATGGAAAAATGTCAGAGCTTTTTATAGTCCTATAATCCTTACATTTGAAAGATATCAGATTATATGGATTATCAAAGGTCAGTGTATTGAAAATTCTTAGGATTGGAAGAAATCATCCAGGTCATCTAGTTACTCACCAGCCAGTTGCTGACAAGCTTCTCAGTGGCTGAACTGAAAATGGACCATTTGGGTTTTATTTTTCCTTCTGATATGGATATGGGCTGCAAATAGTTGTTTGAATTTGGGGAAGGTCAAATTAACTTCATCCAAAATGCCTTTCACCTTTGTTTCAGAATTCACTTAGAAACCTCTGAAATAAAACACATAGGAATCCCTTACTATCTTAACTCTTCCAGTTGCCATAACAACTTGTGAAATTTTCCCAAAACTTGATGTCTGCTATAACAAATAGCGGACGTTCTTGCAAGGGCAAACATTTAAGTTGTGTGAGTCTAAATGAGAGGTTGCATGGTGAGCTACCGTCATATCTCAGCTGTACTTCTGATGGGATTGCATCTTCTATTTGTGGTTGTGCATTATCATTCTTATAGCTTCCTCTTTTTATTTTTTATTTATTTTTTTTTTATTTTTATTTTTTTTTTGTGGTACGCGGGCCTCTCACTGCTGCAGCCTCTCCTGGTTGCGGAGCACAGGCTCCGGACGCGCAGGCTCGGCGGCCATGGCTCATGGGCCCAGCTGCTCTGCGGCATGTGGGATCTTCCCGGACCGGGGCACGAACCCGTGTCCCCTGCATTGGTAGGCGGACTCTCAACCACTGTGCCACCAGGGAAGCCCAGCTTCCTCTTTTTAAACATATTTATTCATTTGTTTGTTTATTTATTTATTTGTTTGTTTATTTATTATTTTTGCTCTGCCAGGTCTTAGTTGCAGCACACAGAATCTTCGTTGCAGCATGCAGGATCTTTAGTTGTGGCATGCGGACTCTTATTCGCAGCATGCATACGGGATCTAGTTCCCTGACCAGGGATTGAACCTGGGTTCCCTGCGTTGGGAGCACAGAGTCTTACCCACTGGACCACCAGTGAAGTCGCAGGCTCCTCATTTTTAAGTTAAAAAAAAAAAAGAAAAATCTTATGTAAAGTGTAAAATCCTGGGAAGAAAGTAGATGAGCCAGAGAAGCCTAGAAAAACTCATTCAATAGAAGAAAATTTGGTATGGACGCTTATTGAGAGAAGGATATGCCTAAAAATCATAAGCTGTGCCGTGCATACGGTTTATGAGAGTTTTGTTCCTTCTGGATGTTCTCACTAGGATACTTGAGCACTGTGTAATATTTTTGAAATACTAGATAAACATTGTTGCAGAAGATTAAAAAGCCATAGGCAGGGTGTTTGCCATTTAGAATCTTGATATAGCAGAAAGTGTTGTAGAGTCTTTGAAGAAGTGAAAAAAAAAAGATAAAACAAAGAGATTATTGAAGGACTGAGTTTCAAAGCAACTTTCTGATAGTTTGGGAGATTTTAGAGTAGTTCATGACAGTAATTTGAAGGTCGCAGATGAAACAGCTTATGTAGAATATAAGGCTACACCATGCTTTCCTGGTAACATGTTAGCTACATTGCAAAGCAAATATTCTCATTTGATAAGACAGGGCTCTTTGGAAATAAATGACTTTTCTGAACATATCAGAAGATGACTAAAAGTACCGGCTCCTTCAAGGCCCAAAGATAGGCTCACCCTATTCTGGAGTAGAAATTGTAAAGATAGAAGTAAAATCTTTGTTGGTGTATAACTCCCCAAACTCCAGGGCCCTTAAAATAACGTTGAGAGTGTACTGCCTGTTATATAGTATTCAAATCATAAAGTGTAAGTGAGAAAGGAGGTTATTTAACACTGGAGAAAGTTATAATGCAAGAAGGAAAAATCTTCCAGGCAGCAGTCTTTGATAATAGGCAACTCCTCAAGAATTTATTGATTTAGGGAGGAGTTACCGATTTATGGAGGTGATAAGGAAGTGAGATTTTTGCCTCCTAATACATGATTATTGAAATGTTTTGGACCAAATTGTCTTTACAACCTTCCCAGCATATTCTAAGTAGTATCTGATTCAGGGTGCTGATTGAGATAATATGGATTCAGTGAGGGATTCACAAAAGAATTTTGGCATCAAGGAGATATCCAGGCTTGAAAGAAAAGTTTCACAACAAAGAACAGAGAATGGGAGAGAGTGTTTTTACCATTTTCTTGCTTGTTTTCAAGGTGTTCGGGTACTGTCTGACCAGCTCACTCTCAAAGAATTAAATATATCTTATATCTTCTGGAAGGGCAAGGATTTAGTGAACAGTGAAAATTTTGCAAAAGTGTCAGCATCAAATAATAAAGAACTTACTCCTAATGTATTCATTTTGATACTCATCACTGATCAGAGGAAGAGGAAGATGAGTAGCTATGAATACCAGATGCCAAAAATTTAGTTGAAATTTTAGGTTATGCAAAAAAAAAAGGAGAAGATCTTGTTAGGGAGCATAATCATAATATGAGCAGATGTATCACATTAAAAAAATACACTGTAATAACAAGTTGGTCTTATGCTATTAGGATTCCTGGAGTTATGATAGTCTTGAGTACATGGGTTTCTTGGATTCGGTAATTGATGAACCTCTAGCCTACACTGTTGCCCTGCCTTCTTCACTGGCATGTATCAATACTTTAACCTGCCACCCATATACATACTGCTTCCTTCATCTCTGTCCTCTCATTACCAAACCTCATTTAAACAAAATCTCCATTAATAAGCAGCAGTTTTGCTCAGGGTTATTTGAATTCCTTTTCTGTTATTATCATGATATCTTGATTCTTAATAACATTAGACTTGAATGACTATCCATCACAGTTTATGACTGTTGTCCTTATATAATTTTAATATCATACCACTTACACTCAAAACTGATAGAGTTTGTATCTTAATTGACATAGTCATTGTAGATATGGTATTTATTTGTTGCAGTTTAGAAAAAAATGGATTTGTGTTTGTTGCTGTGTACAGTATCATGCTATGCAAAAATTAACAACCACCAAAGTCCATTCATTGATAAGTAATTGGGTAATTTGTGTTCTACAGCTCCTCTGTGGGTTTTTACATAGGTATTTCACAATGTTTTTAATATATATGAAGAAATTTGGGGTTTTGTATAGATTGGAAATTAATTACTGTTTTTCCCATTTAAATGAATTGTATATAGAGGCCCACTATCTAAAAATTCATTATCTAGTCCATTTTCAGGAGCCGATTAATTATGATAAATGAGGAATACTTGGACTACCATTTGATAAGAAGGTGAATAATAGATTTAAAAAGAAAGAGTGCTCATTGATTTTTATATATTGTGCAGAGCATTACCGAGTTTGTTTTATTCATAGAAATAAAGTACAATGGGGAGAAAGTCTAATCCTTCTTATCCACGATCTCTGTCTCAGAAGTAAAATTGCTGGTCAGCATCCTTAGATGAAATTGAGGGATGAATCCTGTTTATATATAATTGAATTAGAGCAGTGTTTGCTTTTATCTGATTTGTGTTGCATGCTATTTTCTCTTTTAATTACAAAACCAACAAGGGCAAATTTATTAATCTTCTTGAAAAGAAAATTGTTTGTTTTTTAATCTGACGTGGATTAACAAGTCTACTTGTATGTTTAACAGAAAGAAAGAGAGATAATTGTTATAAAAATATAATGGGTTATCAAGATTAGTATTATTAAACTATCATACGCTGACACAGCTTTCACTTAAGTGCACAGAATAAATGAATAGATCTCTTCTATAACTGAGATTCAGCTGGGCTTTTATTTGATCATTCTGTTGCCTGTAATAAACCAGGGCTTATTCAAATAGAGTGAGCTAGCTCTTCTCTTTTTAAAGCTGAATTAGGAAGCATTTTAACTGGGTGAAATCATGGAGATTGCATCTAGGATGCGCTGTCTCCATTGGTGGGAAAAAAACTGATGCCAATTGAGGACATAGATGAGGAAGAGCTGGATGACTTTGAAAAATTAGCAGTACTTCTTCTTTTTTCTCTAAAACAGAGACTTGAATTTGTATTATTAAAATATTCACATTTGAAATTGATCACATGAATGTTGATTTTTCTTCAAGTTTTGTAGTTATTTTACTGGGGAAATAATAAAGAGGTGAACTCATCACACTAAACAAGAATATAGGTGATGATTTATAGGGGCCAAGTCTCAAGAAATTATGGCCAATTTGTAATCCAATTTATCATTCACCTCCCTTCATAGTAAGTGGATATATACGTACATCCTAGGTATGTATAGCAGGAAATTATCTTTAAAATTAAAAAAATAAAATATCCATCATATTACTAAAATATAGCCTATACCTAGGCTGCATTTTTTTTTCTTTGACAGGAATCACTGATTCACCTATTGGGACAAATCACATTCAGGCAGGAAGTGCTACTCATACATGATTACCAATTTGCTAATATTCACCAAATAGTTTTAGTGATCATAACATTTCAAGTTTCAAGTTGAAATTTGTTGGGCAAATAATTCATTATAGATTACAAATGATGATAACAGATCACCTTTCCTTCTATGTTTCTTTATAACCATTTTTCTTTAACCAATAAACCTACTTGGAAGAAAAGGCAATTTACAAATAAATACCCAATTTTTAAAAGTCATAAGGAAAGTATTAAACCTGTTAATGTAAATTTATAAAACAAAGAAGAGGGAAAATATTAATTTTATGGTGTTCTATATATATGTATGAATTCATTTGTTCAATTATTCATTCGTATTATTTGTCAGTGAATATTTGGTGAGCCCTACCATGTGGTAGCTATTGTGCTATGTACGGTGATATAAACATAAGTATGCTACATGCCTGATGTTTCAGATTCACCAGACTCGGGCAACATAAGTAAATAGGCAGTTTAATATACTGTAATACGTGCTAACATAGAGGTGAACTCAGAGTAGGTGAGTACCATATCTCTAAGTCATCAGTTTGACATGGGTCCCACTGGGTTAAAATCAAGATGTCAGCAGGGCTCTGTTTCTTTCTGGAGACTCTTGGTTAGAATCTATGTCCTTGTTCATTCCAGTTGTTAGCAATGAGGTCTCCGTTGCCTCTGTGGCTGAACTCATTTCTCTTCTAGAAAGAAGCCACACACATTCCTTGGCTCATGGCTCTCTCCACTTCAAAGCAAATAATAGAGTAGAATCCTTCTCTCAGCCCATCTCTCCTGCCCTTTCCATTACCACATCTCTCTGACCAACACTCTTGCCTTCCTCTTCCACATTTCAGGACCAGGATGATTATATTGGGCTCACTTGGGTAACCCAGTATAATCTGACAATCTTAAAGTCAGCTGACTACCAACTTCAACCATCTGCAACCTTAATTCCCTTTCACCATGTAGCATAACACACTCATAGATTCCAGGGATTAGGGCATGGTATTATATCTTTGCAGGGCCATTATTCCACCCTATCACAATATTTCTGTTCATTTTCAGCATATATATTTCTAGACAGATATAAGTATTTACTAATGCTGTAATCTAAAAATTACACATTCTTCTGGGGGTTGACAAATCTTCTTATTTCAAAATAGTCCCTCATAACTTCATTGTAGATTGTTCTCCAATATATGAAGTAATTTTTTTCATTAACTATTTTGTGTCAAAAATAACTTTTTGTATTTAAAATTACTTTTCAGAGCTTCTTCTGTTTGTATTGAGCTCAAAATAGTATTTATTGGATTATATTTTATAAACATAATACTACTCTGCAACCTATTCATATAACTTTTTATTTTTATGCTTATTATTGGAATAAATTTGTCCTTATAATCTTAATTAATACATGTGTACTTTTCTCATCTACTCTATAATGTCAGATTTTTAGGGTTTTTATTTCATTTTATCGTTATTTTTCTTTAGTAATTAATTGTTCAACATCATATGAACCCCCTCAAACAGAAAACAATACCTTCTATCCACAGCAACAGTATTCTCTCAATCATATAACTACTTTCTATCCTTCTTAGGTAGATTGTAGAAAACCACACTAAAGCTATTCTTACTTGAGGAGGAGACATTTTGACAGGGTTTAATCAATGCAGTAATATAACTAAACTATGTTCTCAGAATCTTGACCTTGTGGAGAAGGGATGGTGTGGTTTCTTCCATCTGGAGGCTTGGAGACCTGAGACCTTGCTATTACAATAGTCCAGCTGGAAAGTAAGAAAGGATCAAATAACGTTTTTGAGGTCAAGGTAGGAGGAGTTAATGACTTCATTTATAGTAAATGGGGAAGAAAAGAGTCAAAGAGGATTCTTAGGTTAGTGCCTGATGGTGACTCCTCAGATAATAGTCATACGAAGAGCAGGCTTTCTGGGGTTAGGTAAATTCAGTTTGGGACATACCCAGGTTGTGATACTAATGAGAAATGCAAGTCGAGATTTGGATTTGGGATCTTTGTACTGATAAATTCAATCCATAAAAGCAACTAAGATTACTCAGGAAGAACAAACAGAGGAAGGAAAAAAACAACAGAGAATCTTGGGGAACAGTAATATTTAAAGTATGGGTGGAAAAGAAAGACTATAAGAAAGCATCTGCAGAGCAAACGCTCAGGATGGTATGTTATAGTGGAGATAAAAACGAATTCCAATAGAAAGGATCTTCTATTCTATCAAATGTTTCAGATAGGTCAAGTAATTTGAAAATTAAAATGTAACTCTAGGAGTTAGTAAAGCTCAGGAACTATTAGATTTTATAATCCATAGTAGAAGGACTTAGAAAATTTAAGTAACCTACCCAAGGTTACACAGCCAATAAATCAGGGAATACAATTTTAGCCAACATTATCTGAATCCTTGATCTTAAATATTATAGTAAACAAATAAACAAAAACACCCAGATGAACAAAAGTAAGGCAAAGGAGTGATAAACATTTATTGTTTCTTGTGGTGGAAAGACTTTTCTAAATTTGAAAGCTTTAGAAGGAAACTAAAATGGAGGAAAATATATATCTTTTCATAAAAATTGGTAACGTTCACATGTTAAACAATAATAGCAACCTAAGAAGAAACATAGTATCTTTCAATGATACATTTATGCCTGTAAATTTTAATTTAAAATGTACTAAGCTTCCACCAGCTTTTCTTTAAAACATCTACGATGACTCAGAAACATCAAATCTCACAAGAACACTGAAAACTACAAAACATTACAATAATCTGAGAGGAAGTACAAGACCTATGGGGCTGAATTGAGAAGCACAATTGGCAGCTGACATGAGCTTTGCCAATTGGAGCAGATGGCATGAATATGATTTGGTTCTGTGCCACAGCTTCCCACTGGTAAGAGACCAGAATTTGCGCCAACAGAAAATTTGGAAGCTGCCCACCTACTGCACAGATATAAGATTTTCAGGGGCTCATAGTCTACCTGCTTTCCTGTTGCTATTCTGTCTCAAGTATCTCTTATTATGCATAATGTAAGATTTTAAAGGGGAGAATGAAAACAAAGACACTAAGATTGATCAAATGGTATCCTGTGAGGTGTTGGCCCAATGTGTTAAATTTTGGGGGCAAGATTAGTAGGAGTGCTGCTAGTTATACCTACTGGGGATTAAAGGTTGTTTTCTGAATTCTTTTAGCATAGTGACAGAAAAAGATGTCATAGTTTTTTGAGACCATTGTACCTCAATCAAGTAGAATTATACCACATAAATATTTCCTAGCCCAGGTAATGGGTCTAGAAATTCTATCATCAATCTAACATATACAAACCGAGAAACCCAGGTTTGCTTGTTTTTTATCTTCTCTACTAAACAGGGTGATGTGTGAGCTTTCTGTTTAGAACACAAACAAATGCTATCAAGTGTCTTATGCTAAAATGGTCTTCCTTACTCCACTGGCTTGAGCCAAGAGAAACTCTACCAAATTGATGCTTGAATATGAAAATGTAAGGCTTCAGGCCAGAAATTCTTTTCTGTTGCTATCTGAGAAGTATACGCAATGGACAGTGAGTGAACACAAGGTAAGCCATAACATTTTTTTTTCTAGAAACACTGAATGTGCCAGACAACTCTTCATTCCAAGATAAGTAAACAGAATCAAAAATCCACATGAGGCTCAAAACAAACAAACAAACAAAAACAAAGCATAGAACAGTAAATAAGGAGTAAAGTAGCTTTAAGATTTGGAGAAAGATTTTGCCTACAAAGATTGTTTAATTTTCTGAAATCATGAAATCAGTCATCCTCTATGACTACATGGTCTGGTTCTTCTAAGTGTTATGTGTCATTATTGCTTTAACTCCTGACTTTCATCACTGAGACCTCAAAACCCTGATTTCCTCTTCCTTCTTCCTCTAACCCCTTTTTCCACTGTTGCTTCTTTTCCAGCACAGACTCCAGGGTCTCTTCCTTGACCTTATTCTTGTGAATAAACTCAGCTTTTCTTTCTCACTAGTTGTAGCAACCTGGAATAAGTTCAGAGTTGAATAGACCCAACATCTGCATTTTCTACACTAGATCTGCTGAACCATTTTACAAAAAAAAACCCATATAATCTCAAAGGGCATAAAAATAAATCATATATATCACATATCTATATTACATATAGATGTATCATATATGTGACATTATACATATATGACATGTATGTATGTATTTATTTTCATGCTCCTTTCATATTCTTGCTTCTTCCACACAGTGGAGTGGTTTTGTCATATCTTCTCAACTCTTCAGATTTATCCCAATTTCTCCCTCCCTCTCAGCACAGGACCTTGCTTTACAAGTTAAATAGTGCCTATCATTTGAAAACACATTCCACTTTCTATCACAAAACTTAAAAATCATCAGCAATGTTATTAGACATTGTTCCTATTGTAGAGGGAAAGGTGTCTTTCCTGTCCAAGCAGTGACACACAATAGGAGCAGTACCACACCTAAGAGGGGCTGGACAGTTTAGGGGATGGCTGTTGGTTGTCATGGGGATGGATGAATGTTACTAGCATCTGCTGGGTGGAAATCAGTGAAACAAGAAGTTCTAAACTGTTCAGGGAAGTCCCCTCACTGAAAATGTCTCCTGCCATGACTTTTAAATGTTTCTCTGGAATTCAAATAGGTGAAAAATCTGTTTCAGTTATGTGAGTGTGGAACATAGATTTAGGTGTTTAGCCCATCAGTTTTTGCAGGTGTGTAATATACTGAGACTTCCAGGAGTGTTGCTACTATAAATATCAAGAGAAATTTTAGTTTCTTATAATAAGTATGTTGTATGTGAGAAAGTGATAAAGGCTATAGAAAAAAATAATGCAAAGTAAGGGGAGTGAGGATTCTAGAGAGAGACTTGTCATTTAAATGGGTTGTTAGGATAGGCCTAATTGAGAAAGTGACTTTTGAGCTAGTATTTGGGGAGGTGGTAGATTTAGCCATTTATTAACTAAGGGATGTACAAGAAGGAATAGCCACTAATAGAAACCTCACACACATGCCCTCTAATATCTAGGTGATGATAGCCATTAATAGCTCTCATTTCTATTATAGTTAATAGTATAGTCTTGGTGTGAAAACAGTACTTGTCCTAAAAGAATCTTTACATTTAGACCATTCATTACAAGAAATGTGATTTCTCTGCAAACACAAAAATGTGCAGTCCAAGTACTACAATAAAATATATAATATAATAATGAAAAGTTGAGAATAATCAAAATGTCCATTCAAAAAATAAAATATTAAAAGAACTAAATATTAAAAGTAAAATATAAAAGAACTACCATTTTAAAATTAAAGGTTGTTTAATAAACTTTAAATAAATAAAATATAAATTTTAGTAACTTCTTCTGTAGTTAAGAGTTAGAAGTTGTGGGTTTAATATAAAGAGCAATAAGAAAATATTTCTACATAGGCATTTAAAATTTAATTTATAAAGTACCTATAAAGCATTCCTCTTTTATTTTAACTCATGTTATATAGTTAGATATTTATATTCTATTTATAGTTTTGAATTTAATTTTATATTTTTTACTTAATTTTATATTATAAGCATAATGTATATATATATATATATATATATATATGACATTATTATATATCATTGTACTTTAGTTCTTAAGTTAAGTATGTGAGGACTGGGAGTATCTGAGACCAAATTTTTATAGACACACAGTTGAAATTTTCATTAACCAATGGGATTATTTCTATTATAACATTTTTATTAAAAAATAAATAACTACTCATACATTTAAATAACAACATATTTGCAAATTCAGAAAATTAAGGCTGCAGAATAAATCCCACATTTATAAAGATTGAATTTCAGATTAGATTTTGTTTTCAAGTTGACTGTGGGTGTATTGAGTGGTGACATAAAGAATGGGAAAAATGCATCCCACTATGAAGGCTTAGAAATAAGAAGTAGGAGTACCATCTGCTTTGGAGAAGATTGCATTTTACCCATCAGTTAAATATTTGTAAGCACTGCAAAACTTTCTGAAATGATGTCTGTGCTCCTCACAGTATATGTCATTTATGAAATCAAATATAAATATTCATAAGTGTAATGTGTGGGTATGTACAGTATTGAAATTTTTTTTCTTAACAAGATCTCAAAGTGGAGCATTGTTGAAAGAATAGTAAAATGCAAAAGGAAGAAATATTTGATTGTCTATTATATAATGGCACTAAAAGAGAGGTCACCAAATTTAAATATTATCTTTTATCATTGAAGCAGAATATTTTTATTAAAAAATAAATGAATAAGATAAAATTTTCTCTGAATCTTATTAGGCATTTAGGGAGACTTTACAGTTTGC
Organism: Mesoplodon mirus; assembly: GCF_964341445.2. Classification (NCBI taxonomy): domain Eukaryota; kingdom Metazoa; phylum Chordata; class Mammalia; order Artiodactyla; family Ziphiidae; genus Mesoplodon; species Mesoplodon mirus. The sequence continues at coordinate 78,926,540 of NC_138989.1, forward strand.
CTACTAATCTTAAGCAGAGCTGCTTCTTTAAATATAAAAAAGTAGCAAATGTATTTGTGATTGAAATGAAGCTGATTATTTACTCATTCAAATCAAAGTTATTTTCTTTCACAACAAAAATACAAAAATAAGTAACTAATGAGAACCTACTGTAAAGCAAAGGGAACTCTACTCAGTGCTCTGCGGTGACCTAAGTGGGAAGGAAGTCCGAAAAAGAGGGGTTATATGTATACGCATAGCTGATTCACTTTGCTGTACAGTAGAAGCTAACACAACATTGTAGAGCAACTATACTCCAATAACAATTGTAAAAAAAAGGATGAAAATACACCTTTCTTTTATAGTAAGTGATATTTCTATTAATATTGTCTGTACAGCACCAAACCTCTGAATGAAATGTCTCAAACTCCAGTAGTTGGGCTTCTTATAGAACAAAATATGGGCGTGACTGATTAAATTGTTCAATTTTCATTTAAATATATTACCATTACCTAAAATCACTCTTAAGTTATTAAGAGTGCGATATCCCACTGCATATATTATCGTTAAAGTGAAGTTTGAATTTTTTTGTTTCCAAAGTATTTATATTTTCCAGAGTATTCCAACATGAGGTTATTATATTTTATTTGCTAATGTACAATGTACCCACAATGTATATAAGAAATGCTCTTAAAAATTATCTTTTTTTTGCAATAGTGCACCATACTTAATAATACTAAGTGTAGATATGTTCTTCTTGATCATTTTCTTTTAATACTTTACCACTTTACATTTTAGTTACCATTTTTTAAAAGTATTTTTTATTAAACCCATTTCATTATTTATTTAATTTTCTTAATCATTTCATTCACTTAGCAAGTACAGTTCTTTTGGTAAAATCTTTTCTAGATGTAAGAATAATTGATGGCATATGATCCTGTCATCTCAAAAAGTCAAGTGTCTTCCAAATGGAGAGAATCCTTGGAAGGACAATGGAGGCAGTGTCTGAGTAATTGTGTAGTTCAGGCTTGACAGGCTCATGGTGAATTTAATGAGTCCCTTGTGTTCATGTCAACAATAAGAAAACTGAGTCATTGTATATTTCTACAGGGGTTCATCTGTTTGGACTGAAAAGCAGTTAAACAATGGTTAACGCCAACTCTTTGTCTGACTTCTTAATCATTTTTTTCATGGACTTAACTAGCTATTTGAGCTGTGATAATAGAATTAGTTGTCTAAGTTGACTAAACCCATTAAAGTGTAGGCTTTTTTAACGTGAAAATTTATTTGTTTTGCTTTTGGTTTCTCTTTATTTTTTAGGTTTATTTTTAATAAAAATGGTACATATTTAGATATTGGTAATGACATGTTGAGAGTGTTTTAAAAGCAGTTTTGATGAATTCTAATTATTTTGGCTATAGTAAATGAATATCAGTTTGTAGAAATCACTCTGACGACATGATAAAAACATTTTGAAAAAAAAGTTTTTGATAAATTCTAATTATTTTGTATGTAATAAATGAATATTTATTGGAGGAAATGGTTTAAATGTATATATTCAGTTCTCTGTGACTACAACACACTTGGTTTACAAATAAGAAAATACTCATAAATTCATATTTACATATAATTTATGAAAGAATTATGAAAGCTTATGTGAATTATTGAAATTTGATACTCATTTAAATAAATGTAAGAATATTTCAAAGTGGAACAAAGTATTTGGAAAGGGAGTTAGTATAAAATGATGAGATATTTTTATAGACTATTCAAGAAATAAATATCAACATTTTACATTGTAAAAATTTGGTCTAAATGTTGTAACTTGATCTAAACAATTCCTATTTACTTCACAGGAAATCTTTTTTGTATTGGTTTCACTTGTTAGTTATAAAAGTTTACACCCCTTCCAACGTAACCTTCTAAATGAAAAGTATTCATTAATAGGAGTGAAGAGAGTTTTATGAATGGATGCTAAAGGAAGGTAGCTTCAAAATTAGATAAAATGTAAACAGGCCTTGGCTTTTATTCAAGTATATTGTTAAATTTGCTAAATTCCAAGTAATTGATCCAAGTTTTCTTGGTTTTATGGATTCTTCATATTGTCTACAAGTGGCTAAATAAAAAAGGGGGAAATCAATAATTTACTCCATTGGCACTATTTCCTTCTGAAACAAAGGAAACTTTTAATAATTCAGCAAGTGGCCCTGATAATCTGCCACATTGTGCACAGTCATAATGTAGATCTTAGTTAAAAATGGACAGAAGTCCCACCCAAAGTGGTGGGTTTAGAATGACTTAAATTAGTTAAATGTCTTGAAGATACAGTATTGGAAGATGAATAAGTTCTAGAGATATGCTGTACATCACTGTGCTCATAGTTAACAATGATGTATGGTGCACTTAAAATTGTTTTCCAGAGGATAGATCTCATGTTAAGTGTTCTTAACACAATTAAATAAATAAACAAACATTTAAAAAAAAGAAATATAATTATTTAATGAGAATATTCAAGATTGGAATAGATGCAGTGATACAGGCATTCTTTTTCATGTCTAGTAAATGTAAAAATGGGTGTAACTTTTATCTGGATGTACCAATAAGAATTTATACGTCTTGAAGCTTAGTGATTTCAACTCAGTAGTTAAACTACTAGGACGTTATCATGGTAATAAGTGACGTGAAATGATACATGCCCAAGAATAAATATTACAGAGTTATTTGTGATAACAAAAAACAGAAAGAACCTAATTTCCACAAAGAAAATTGTTACAATGAGCTTGTAGAAGATTTAATGTAATGGGGAAACACAGTACAATATTATTTAAATAATCAAATTAAATATGTGCATTACATTTTTAAAATAAAAGAATAAAAACAAACTACATTTTTAAAAAGCCAGGCAAGAGACTTCCCTGGCCGTCCAGTGGTTAAGACCCCGGGCTTCCAATGCAGGGGGCATGGGTTTGATCCCTGGTCGCGGGAACTAAGGTCCCGCATGCAGCATGGCATGGCCAAAAATAAAACAAACAAAAAAAAAACAGGCAAATATTCATTTTTATTAAGTTTTTAAAAAATGATTTGTCCCGGGAATTCCCTGGCAGTCCAGAGGCTAAGACTCAGAGCTTTCACTGTTCGGGCCTGTGTTCGATCTCTGGGCAGGGAACTAAACAAACAAAAAAAAGATTTGTCCCAATAGTTCTGTGTTTCAGTTTTTGCTTTTGTAAAACCAGTATTGTATCTCTTCCTTAAACTAGCACTTGGCATTGGAAAGAAGAAGCTGAGAGAATATGTTGCGATTCAGACAATAAAATGATAGGCGTAGATGGGACAAGAGATAGTGAAAAATCAGTGTCAGACCCAGGGTGGGTGGAAGTGTAGAAACACCTGGTCAGTGAGAGCAGGGGTACCAACATGGAGCTACAGTATCTGGATGGAACTTTTTCTCCCAAAGAGATAGGGAGACACCAAGGCTTTGTCACAGACAGGTGGACACTATGGTGTGTGCAGAGGAAGTTCAATCAGTGGTTTAAGGGTGAAGGAGGTGGGGCTTGTCCTCCAGAACCAGGATGTAATATAAATATATCACTTAAACCAAGGTGCAGTGGGACTGGCTTCATACTGTCCCTTGGTGATTTTCCTGAGCTCTTTGTATCCGTCTTACACAGGGACAGAGTGGGAGGTCAAGCAACTGGGGAGATAAAACTAGAATTGGAGATTATGTTTATTTGTCTTTTTTCTTTCTCTTCTTCTTTTTACTCTCCTTCGTCCTCTGCATCCTTTTTTCTCTCCTTCCTTCCTTCTTTCCTCTCTTCCTTCTTTCCTCCTACTTTTATACATTATCTTCAAAACTGGTGTGTTTTACACTTAGAGCACATCTTAATTTGAACTGTCTACATGTCCCGTGCCAAGAGACCTGTGACTAGTGACCTGTGGCTACCATGTCAGTCAGCACTGCCATGTCAGTCTGCTGTACAGTCTGTGTAGCACTTCCTTTCCTCCACTTGTCATATCTTGGTCATGTTCCTGAAGAGGATATAAGGCTATGCTTCACATTTTAAAAGCTCCTCCATAATGTCCCATTATATGGATGTTACAAATTAGGCATAAATGGCTCTCAGTGCAAAGGGAAAGATTAAGGAAACTTGTCTACATTATAAATGAGATGAAATATTTCTACTTTATAGATGAGGAAATTGAATTTCAGAGAAGTTAAGCAACCAAAATGGAGTCATAGGACACATCTTAACAGATCAATACACAAATCCTTCATGTTTAAATATGTTTTACTTGAGGATTAGGATTGGAACTCCAAACAAATTGAATAATTTCAATCATAATTACAAAAGGTAAAGAACAGGAAGCTTAATACAATCACCGTCTACATCTCTACTGGTGAGTTATGAGCCACTAAGTTATTCTGGTAATTATTATTTTTTTATAAATATTATCAATATTAATATATTTCATATGAAATACAGTTATTTTCCTTGGAAATTATTCAGATTCGGCTCTGATACATTTGGGTTAATTCATATGTTCAGAATTAAAAAGTGAGAGTTGAAATAAATTATCCATTAGAAGTGCAAATTAAGTTTGAAATGTATGCCGAGAGATACACCCAATGCAGAATGATTAGATAAGCCACACGCAGTGCACTCTGCACCTTGTCAATGATCAAGCAAGCTGCCGTCTCTGAGGAGAGTGTTGGAATCAGGCCAGAGAGCTGAGTTGGTTTGAGCTGCTTCTACCAAGGTTCACCGACACAAGACTTATGCCTGCTCTTATGCTTCTGTAGTGGGCTGAGCACCAATATCCAGAGGTGTACACATGTATCCTCTACTGGATCAAACTCATTGCTTTATTTGAATAGACAAGTTTCCTTTCACAACTCATTAATATTATTCATAGTATTATTACTTTTTAAAGGTTGAATATCTGTCACTACTTTTGCATATAAAAATTAAAACTTCAGGATTTGGGGGAAGAATGTACCAAGGTTTTGTAATACCATTTTTATTCCTTTTTTGAGTATGTGAATGTGTATGTGCTTACTTTACAAACAATAAAAAAGGGGAAATCTAATATAATTAGGTGCCTATTATGCTGCCAGACACCAAGGTAGGATATTAACTGCTAACTGCACACCTTTATTGTTCAATCAGGATTCTTTTATGTACCTCTACAAATGGCAAATAGCTAATAAGACTGATCGATTCTAAAAGAATATCAGAAGAGACACCTCCCCAACCACAAAACTCCAAATTCATGGAGTTTTATTTTAGTAGAAGCCTTTTGGTGACTGAGCCTACATTTATTGACAAACTTAAAGGAATAACTGAAAGTTTGAAAACTGGACTTGGGAAAGATGAAGCTAGCAGATGAAGGAGAAACTCTATGGTCACAAAACTCATGAGAGAGAGTCTACCTGACTGAAACATTGCCTTAGCCTTTAAAATCCTTTACAATATGCCTTCAGTGTTAAAAAACAAAAGGAAAAGGATTTATATAATAAAAGTGATATCGGACAAGTTCTTAATTTTTTTTCAGTTTGTAAATGTTTTAATGTCAATCGTAATACAACAATAATTGAGCCTCATTAAAATGCAATATATATATATCAGAAGATTTTAGAATTAAAAGATTATTTTAGTCTAGAGATGGTGCTGTCTTCCCTTTTAAATAGGCATCTATTATAATTACTGATTTGAATCTGGAGAAACTAAGGCATAAAATACTCTCCATTCAGAAAGTTAGTGATATAATTATCAGTGGTGTCACAATAGTGCAATTTTCTTTTTAATCTTTTATCAATTTAACAACTTGAAAAAATGAGTTAAAGATACCTTTCTCTAAAATGTAAAATTATTATTTGATAATATTTAGATTTTCATGGTGCTTGATAATTCAGTTGACTTGTCTGTGTATAATAAGGTGATATTGAAAGTGGGTGTGAAATTATGTTTAATAGACAATAAACTGAGAAGAGAACACTTCATGACCAATTCAGTTTTAAGACCTGATTGTATAAAAAATGACAAGGCAATTAGCATTATAGATTTAGTCCACAGTGAGAAATCCTGAATGGCTGATTTCTCTCAAATTAAAGAGGAGCGTTGTAAAAATTAGATTACAGAAGTTATGAAACACTTCATTCCCAGGAAAAGTACAAACTAAGTAAGATTTTTTAAAATTTTGTACAAGATTTAAAGATAGATGCATGAAGTAATCATAAATCTATGTTACTTTACACATAATTTATAAAGATATACTTTGTAACAGTAACAACATAGAGGAGAGCAGAAGGACAGCTGTATAGGTGCATGGATTTTGTGTGCTATTGAAATTAAGCTGGTATCGATTTGAACTGGACTGTTATAAAACTTTGGGCTGATAAATGTAATTCCATGGAAAGCACAGATAAAATATTTTTAAAATATGCACAAAAGGAAAATAGAAAGGAATCAAAAGATTTACCAAAAAACAAACAAAAACAATCAACTAAACACAAAAGAAGGTATTAATACAGGAAATGAGAGCCAGAAAGAAACAAAGAAAGAAAGAAACTGTATGACATACAGAAAACAAATAGCAACATGGCAGAAGTATTCCTTCCTTATCAGGAATTGCTTTAATAGAAATGGGTTAAACTCTCCAACCAAAAGGCAAGGATTGGTAGAATGGATTTTTTTAAAAAATGATTCAAATACATGCTATCTACAAGAGGGTTATTTTAAATCCAAAGACACAAATAGATTAAAACTGCAAGGTTGTAAAAACATATTATATGCAAATAGTAACCGAAAGAGAGCTGGGGTAGCTATACCAATATCAGACAAAATAGATTGTTAGGGAAAAGGTTACAAGAGACAAAGAAGGATATTATATACTGATAAAAGTGTCAATTCATCAAGAAGATATAAGGATTAAAAACATGTGTACCAGGAAGATTATGGGAAGATGGCAGAGTTGGAAGCACCAGGAAGCTGTCTCCCCACCTAGACACCAATTGCACTGGTAGAGTCTGTCTGATGTAACTACTTTGGAACTCTGGAGTCTATTCGAAAGCTTGCAAATTTCTGGGGGTCGCCCTGAAGTTCCTGGCGCGCTGGTGGGTTTGCCCCAACTGCTCAGTGCAGATGGCAGAATCACTGATGGAAATGGTAGCCTCGTGGACAAGTGTCAGCCACAAGGAGAACTTCTGCCCTTGTGTTTCTAGTACCCAGTTCACCTGGGGAAGGAATTCTCTTACTCATGGGAACAATGGTTATTTATGAGGTGGCCCCTGGGCAGGGCAAAAGTGCATACTTTGTAAGAGGACACTGACTTAATTGACAGGTAAAATAAGGATAAATTAAAAGTGTTTCCCAAGTTCATCTTTCAAAGCAAATTGGAAGACTCACATTCAGATTCCCAGTTAAGGTCTAATTTTCATTATCTAGCATACCTCCTCTATAATGTTTTTATTAATTACATAAAATATCTTTATACATATTAAAGACACACACATACACACACCCTACACAGTCTAAGCACTAAACACAGTCATTACTTTGTATAATAGAAAGTAGAATACCAAGTTATCATTGCCATTTGTAATAAATTGTTTTCTCTGATAGATCTCATCTGCTAGTTTATTGCATTTTTCTCCTAACTTCTGTTGCTTTGTGATTGTTGGAGTTACATTCATCAAACACCACATTCATATGTAGCAACATAATTGTGGCCATTTAGTATCTACAATCATTTAAAGAGAATAAGGGGGAATTAGCCCTTAGCTGGAGTGTTTAAAGAGGGAAAGGGTGAGCTTTAGTGTTTAAAAACAGATGAGCCATTTGCTATCTTCAGATTTCTTACAGGATTTGCACCTAGTCTAATTTTTCTTTAGATTGGAGAAAATGTTTGTAACTATGAAGAATCTAAATGAGTACACTGTACAAATGTTATATTCAGGTGGAATATGTCCATTTAAGGGATTCAATGCCTGAAAATCCAGTACAATGAAAAGTTTCATCCCCTCAGATTTTTGAGATCTATAGACAATGTGAAAAATTTTTTATTTTAAAAAATAGTTTTGCATATTAAAGAAGGCTCCCTTTTCCATGTATGTTGTGGAAATAACTGAAAATGATAATACCACAAACATGTTAGCATCAATTTGAAATTAGACTATTTAGTGATGTTCTAGATTTTACTTTGTATGTTTTTGGGTTTTTTTTTGTTTGTTTTTTGTTTTTGTCAGAGAGGCAAGACTCTACTCTCTTTTAAATGTGAAGAGGGGTACAGAGATAATTAAAATATTCAGTTTGGAGAAAGAAATCAATGTTGAATGATATTGTTTCTTTTCTCTTACAATTTTCCTTGTCATGTTTATTGTCAGAAATATCATCTTTAATATGAAGTATTGCAGAAGAAACTCCCTTTACTTTCTTTTATGGTATAGGGATTTTTAGTAACAAAATACATAGTGAGTAAGCAAGATATTCAACTTTTCCATATACATCTCATTTTGCTTAAGTATGTTATTAAAAGTGTGGGAAAATAGGTGAAAATTGCATTCAGCAATCAGACATGCTGTACTCCACATTTCCACTATTCTATTGCAACACAATGGATAAAGCAGCATCATTTATGGCCACTAAGTAATCTCACAGGATGGTTCAGTAACAACTTCATGAGTCAATATGATACAATTCTAAAACAGAAGCAAAACGACCCGTCCAAATAGATCATGGAAATGCTGTGGGTATCAAGAGATGGGTAGGGAAAACCAGAAAATAAATGAGGCTTTAGGGAAATAATAATAATTATAATCATGCAAGTCCCATTTATTGAACTGTGTGCCTGGGTCTGTACTAAGCGATTCATATTTATTAAGTGGGAACTTATTCATATTTACTAAGTGGGGACTTATTTCCCCACATGTGAAATGAGAGGGTTGAATTATATATATATATCTAATGGACTTACCAACTCTAAAAAGTTTTGACCCTAGAATTTAATTATATTTCAAGCTTTATTAGGAAGCTATCACTGATAAGGGAAGAGCCCGCTGGGGAAAGAAGGGAACAGTCCCAGGCGCCATGCTGTCATGGAACCTATGCCAAACCTTTGTCAACCTACATAAAGAGGTAAACTGAGGCAAGCTCAAAGTACCGGAAATGAAGGGTATCTGGGAATAGCAGAGGAGTTTCAATTCGGGAAATGCAAAGTGTAGCAAGCGACAGACGACCGCCTTGAGGGTTTGGGGGTGGGCTGTACTGACGGAAAGGAGTGCAAAGACGGGGGTGTCCAGCCAGAGTCCAAGCAGTAAATGCATTGACTTGAAGATGGGGAGAGATGCTTGGTAGATGTTCATTGGTCAGGTGATAAGCTTTGGTCTGTAAATCAGGCCTTTGTTGGAAATCAGCCTCTCAGATCTTAAGTTCTGTTTACCTGAGGGCAAGTTCGTGAGAGTCCACATTTCAGGTTGTGCAGCCCCATTTTAGGTTGAAATTCTTTCACACACTCAACATCACAACTGGTAGTGATAGTATTAGACTGTTACTTTTTTCCTACTTGTCTTCCTCGCAATTAATTTAGGTTAAAAAAAATTCTGAGGAAATAGTTCAAAGAAAAAAAAAAAGATGCAAAAGACTCCCCTTGATTTTATAACCCCAAGGACTGCTTTAACGCTAGACTACAGATTTGAAGAAACAAGCAGGTAACAGTATATTCTTTAAGGCAAATGAACCGTGTTTCTGGACATGCTGTGCGCCTCGCTGATTTTCTGGTCATCCTAACTTCAGGAGACTCCATCCTCTCCATTCTAATGCTGACCAGCTCCCTCTCTGCTCTTAAATGTAACAAAAAAGAGAAGACCCTCTGCTTTTGAGGCTGACTCAACTGTTCCTCATTTTGTTTCTTTTGAGTGCATCACACAAAGCCAGGGATAGATATCCTAGATCCCCCAAAAGAAACAATTCCTCTGCCCTTCCAAAATGCGTCTAAATCTGTGATTCTCGGTGTAGGCATTTGGGACATTGGTAGGGGTCATTTGGGCCCACTGCAAGCATTTATGTATTGAAATTTACATGATCTTAACATAAATTGCTTTCTTTTATCTCATTTATTTTTCTGTTGGGGCAGTATATTGATATTTTTTAGTTATTGTAAGTGGATAGATGGGCTTATTATCTATGTTTTTTTGAAGTAGAGTTGATTTACAACATTGTGTTAATTTCTGCTATAGCGCAAAGTGAATCAGTTACACACATATATACATTCTTTTTTATATTCTTTTTCATTATGGTTTATTCCAGGAGACTGGATATAGTTCCCTGTGCTCTACAGTAGGACCTTGTTGTTTATGCATTCTAAATGTAATAGTTAGCATCTACTACCCCTAACTCCCAGTCCATCCCGCCCCCTCCTCCCCACCCGACCCCCGACACACAACCACAAGTCTGATCTCTATGTCTGTGAGTCTATTTCTGTTTTGTACATAGGTTCATTTGTGCCATATTTTAGATTCCACATATAAGTGATATCATGTGGTATTTGTCTTTCTCTTTCTGACTTATTTCAGTTAGTATGATAATCTCCAGGTCCATCTATGTTGCCACAAATGGCATGATGGTTTTATTATCTATGGACTTCATTTCAGGATATCAAATGATCATTATAAACCATTTAGTATAAAAGGAATCTTTGAGTCTTATAGAAGTTTGGCACATTGGCGTGAAATAACTCACATTATTGACTAAGGAGGCTCTTTCCAGGTTGCATAAGCGATGCCTCCATTTGCTCCAGTGTTCCTTTAATCCTTGATTACCCAGCTTCCTAATTTCCCAGGATTAGAAGGTCATCTGATTTTTTTAATTATTCATGGACAGATTGAAAGCCCAGGGGCAAAATGTCTGAAGTCAGTGTCACTCCCTCTCCAATCCCTATGATAATCTGCTAGCTAGCATTTACTGCTAACAGACGTTTTGAAAAGCTAAGTGTTCAAAGGCTACACGTGTTCAATCTCAAGAAGGCTGTACTGATGGTTGGCAGGGAAAGAAGAGACACGTGAACATAAAGCATAAAGTCATAAGGGTTGTAATAGGAAACCAGTGCCGTGCTGTGGACTCGCAGGAGAAACAGTTCTTACCAGGGGGTTCAGAGCAGGTTTTATGAAAGAAATAACATTTGAATAGAGACTTAAAAGTTGAATGGGGTTTTGATATAGAAGGAGAGCACAGAGTCTGAGCAAAGTTAATTGGCATAAAACTGCGGCCATGTTCAGGGAATAATAAGTAGTCAATATAGGCACCCATCTGGGCTTGATAACAGAGCTGCCAGGCAGGACGTGGCAGAGCGTGGAGAGTCTTGAAAGCCACGGCTAGGAAGTTTGACCTGTCCCCTTAGACAATAAGGACACCCTACATGTTTTGGGGAGAAGATGCTGGCAACATCCAAGCTAGTTTAGAAAAATGACTGGCAGCAGGAGAAGGGATAAAAAGAGAAGCAAATACAAAGAATAGGGGCAGTGAGCCTAATGGGGAGTTTCTTCCCTCATCCTGCAGTGAGAGATGCAGAAGGACTGAACCTGGGCACTGATGTAAGATTGGGAAGGAGGAAGGCAAACAGGAGTGGCAATTCTATTTCCCAAGTGGGTGTGATGGATGAGGGAAATCAAGGAGGAGAAGTGACTCCAAGGCTCCTCATATGGGTGGTGACACAAACAGAGGGAGAGGCCGTCACTCTGGAAGACTAGATGTTTCGAGAGAGGACAGTGAATTTTATTTGGAACATGCTGAGTGTCCCCCAGATAAGGGTTGTATCAACATGAAAAGCAAATACGAACCCCCCTCCCCCCCGGCCCATCAATTCTAGCTTGTCAATATCCATTGTTTTCACAGCATAGTCCTGGCTGGTCTAAGGAGTCATTCAAAATATAAAGGAGGTTCTATAATGATTTAAAGAAAAAGGTAATTGAATCATAGAGGCATTAATGTTGTAGGTAGACTTTATTAGCAAATACAAAAGAAGTTCTTGAACAAATGCTACAACTTAAAAAATGCACCATGTACACTGTCTGCCAATAAAACACCGATGTTTACTTACCATGTGGTAGGATATGGCATGATATAATACTATGCAGAGAATGAAAGGAAGTTCCTGCCAATAGAGCAGAGCCTTATTTGTGTGCACATTCCCTGCATCAATCTTAAGAAGCCACTTGCTCTTATACACTCTGATGATGACAATATTTTATAATGGCTTTCGCTAACTGTTAATATTTTCCTTTTCTTGCTGTTGTTTCTCAAAAGTGTTTCAGGTGCCCCTCACTCAGACGCCAGGCTTGTTTCTAAGTGACAGCCTAATTTTCATATGCTGTAAAAATAAGTGGCTGTAATTATTGGGCTTTTATGCAAGATATGACCCTCCATCTCTCCATCTCACAACCACTGGGAAATGTTTCTGCTCAGAGCTCTGGCACTGCTTTGGGTGAGGTTAGTGGAGAAAGAAGGACTTCAGAAGCAGACAGAACACCCCCCTCTCCCACCCCATGGCACTTGATGGATTGAATTATACATCAGTGAAGCCATTTTAAAGAGATGACAATAGCTCTGGGACAGGGCTTGGGAAAACAAAACTAAACAAAACTGATTAACATATCTAGAGAAGTAAAATAATAAGAGAGGTTAGTCAGAAATGGAAGCACGGTAGCAAATAATAAGCTATTTGGGTAGGCATGCATGAGTCTGTTTTAGCAGGATGCCTTTACACTTTTAAATCACATAACTAACAATCCTCTTTCTGACTTCATGCTCACCAAGTAACAGCCTGATTATAGTGTGGCTTCCCACGTGGCATGCTTGCAGGTGGAGCGTCTGCTTGCCTCTCCGATTAGATTGCTCATTATAAATTGATAAGCTGGCGTGCATCATCCTTTTTGGGCTCAGGTAACAGGAGACCCCTCCTGCTCCTGGTACATTGATAAATCAGCTTTCTAAGCCACCTAGACTTAGAGCCAACCCTTGAACTATGAAGAATATGAGGCTGTTTCCCTCTGAAGCTTTTGGGAGACAGATAGGAACGTCTTTAAGACTCCCAACATCTCATTGATTACAACTTTTCTTAATTAAATTTCAATAATTGCCACTATTGGCAAAGTGAAGGTCAGGATTAGATAAGCTGCGTGGTAGCATGTTGCATGCAACACTGTCCTAGAGCCAGGGTGAGCATATAGTTCAGAGTTCAATACCAGATCACATTGGAGAGTGAGACGGAGCACAGAACAGCACAATGGATGTAGAAGAGGATTGTTCCGGGAAAACCAGGGTATATGGTTGCTGGACCAATCTTGATATTACACTTGAGATTTACATTATGATTCTTTTGCGAATCTAACATGAACCTGTATCAAAAGGTACAGTTTTCTCTTTGCCATCTAAGATTGACCCTTCTCAAAACTTCCTGGGACACCTCCCTATGGTTCCTGCACTTGGCATGCCAGAGCACAAGCAAACTTCACTCTTCAGGGTGACCTACAGGCCTGGCAATCTCAGCTATGTTTAGGTTTTTCTGTATTTGCTGTGTCTTATGTGAGGAAATCTACTCCCTAAGGAGAGAAAGTGAAGTTCAGGTCTATACAAAATTGTCGAAGTGTTAAAAGTGGTTTTCTAGCGGGGAAGAGGGAATGGGAATCAAAAGGGTGGAGAAACGTTTACTTTTTATTTATAATTTTCTGTACTAATTGGATTTTCTTGTAGTCACTTGATTTTTAATGGTGGTCTTTTCAAAAAAGTCATTTTAACCTTTCCAAAAGTCTTGTAGGCTTGTGCAATTGTACAGTGAAGCCTCCTACTGGCAGACCATAAGCTTCTGAGGAGAGCAGAAACATTAGATATTTTTGAGTATCAGAGGGGCTTACACAAGGCTGTAGTAGAGAGAAAATGTATATTTTATAAAATAATATATATGTATAAAATAATATATATAATAAAATATATATAATATCTATTGGGTTGGCCCAAAAGTTCATTCAGGCTTTTCTATAAGGTGTTACGGAAAAACACAAACAAACTTTTGGACCAACCCAATATGATGTCAGAGTTGCTACTTCCTACTGTGTTATTTCTACACCGGGTTTCTCTTTCCCTCCTGATTACCTTTGGTTGGGGATTATCACTGATAACAGTCAAACTGAAGTCCCCAAGGTAAGCAAGGTGAGATATCTGGGTTCTGACTTCATTTGCTGGAAAAGATTTGTCTGAGCACACTTTATAGATGGAGACAGCTGCTATAAATCATGTGGAATTAAATAGCACATTTTTAATTTCTTAAAATAGAATTATTTAAAGTTAAAACATATACATGTGACTGAATAAATATAGGAAAACAATTTTAAACTCAGCAGCAAATTCCTGCTGCTTAAAAATCAGCTCCATGTTTGAGGTTGCTTTCGATCACAATAGCAATGATTCTATAATATATATTATTAAGGTCAAATCCAAAGAGAGAAGCTCCAGGATAAGCGACTCCAACAACGTAAATCATAGAGATCACAGCCAAGAAATAAGTTGCGTACACTGCATCTTGGCTTCTAACATAGGTACTACAATTTCCCTGAAATAAAGGGTCTTCCAATCTTAGTGACTTTCAACATAGGCCTAGACCTGTACAGTTTAATGATGGGATTAAAAGAGCACCTCAGTCTAGTAGAAGCAAATTTGAAGGGAAAGGACTTTAAAAAGGAGGTACTTAAACAAATTGGGTAGGATGTATTTAAATTGAATGTTATATGTATTTAATACATTTTCAAACATTAAATTTTAAAAGTGCATAAATACACTTATACTGTGCTTCCTTGTAGCGACTTAGAGATTCTGAGTTCCTATGAAAGCTTCCTTGTAGCTATTTAGAGATTCTGAATTTCACAGAACGTGTGAGAATAAAAATTGCTGATGCATTAAGGTAGGCAAACTGCGATAATGGAGAGAACCCAAAAGGCAACGGACCAAAAAGATAGAAGTTTATTTGTCTTTCAGATAATGTTTCAGGGAAGATAGGTTCTGAGCAACAAAACCATCCAGTGACAAGGGCCGACAGGGGCTCTGCCATGTTTACCCCTGATAAATGGAATATTTATAAATGGAAGATTTCCTGCCATATCAGTAAACAAAGGATGTCACATTCATCCACAATTGCAACCCTCCGGTGAGCCCTGAGGAAACTCGGGGCTGAAAAGAATACCTACCATCGTAGCAGCCAACAGACTGCAGCCACTCCCTATGGTGAGCCCTGAGGAAACTCAGGAAGTGAAAACACAGGATACTGGCCCCAGAGAGCTGAGGTGCTTATCGGAGGAATGATTTCAGTGAACCCAGACTCTTGCATCTTCCCATACACAGAAAAGCGCTAAATTCTTCATTTTGCCCCAAATAAAACTTAACTCGCAACTCTCACATTGTGCATTTTTTTAAAGTCAACACCATGTAGCTTCCAAGACGACCCTGGACATGGTCTTTTCAGACCTGGGAAGGGGGAGGTTAGAGGAGAAGAGGCAGGGCTTTCCTCTTAGGTAAGTGAGGTGAAATTTACACACATCAGTCCCACACACATTCCATCCAGGAGTGCTTGGGATCTTGACCTTTTCAGCTCAAGGCAGGCTGACAAATGCACACTAATCAAATGCCCACAAATAAGAGAAAGATCAATGTTGATGGGCAGTTGCTAGTCTTGGCTACATAGACATGGCAGATATTTCTCATCCTTTACCTGTATTCCTATTATTATTGATTCAACAAAGACAAACACAAATTCAGTAATAATTGAGAACTACTTTCAAAGAACCTCCCTTTGGATGTTCAGTGAAAACTCAAAGTTCTTTAAGAATTGAAGTTAATGACATAAAGGTAAAGATCATGTCTTCAACTGGCATAAGCAATAGTTCAGTGCGAAAAAATAGGAGTTACTATCCTGAACAGAGGGTGCATCTCGTCCAGTGGCCAGTGCCAGATGTTGCACTAAGAGGAATAAACCTCCCATAACACACTTAATTTCACAATACTGTACCAAGGGGGGCAATATCTTCCTGACCCATCTGGTGAGCCGCTCCTGCCCTGAAGCATGAGGAGGAATAGCTGGTGAGATTCTATCCAGCCAGTGTACTGTAACTGCACGTGATACTCTCCCTCATACGAATGTCTAGTTATCTCTAGGATCATTTTCTCTCATTCACGTCCTGTTGCCTAGATTTACACAAGTTAAATATGTTGTTAATCCTTGAATGTTATTCTAAAAAAAGAGAGAAGAAGAAGCACTTATGAGTGTTTAATACATCTTTTTCGGGTCACCTGCTTTTTTTGAAAAACCGTTCTATTTATAGTTGATATTGCCCCCAGTGGTTTGAGAGGTTCATTAATAAACTATTTTTTCTTAAATATATCATTGGCTGCATTTTCCCTATGCCAAACGTCTTTATTGATTTTCAATAACAATTTATAGTCATAAAATAACTTCCATGCTGCTAATTTCACTGTAAATTCTATTGTGTTACCAGACACCCTCTGGACTGGACTCCAGCAGATCAATACACTGAATTTATATTTGTTATGGAGTTATTAGCACTAGTATCAGCAGGGTAATTAACTTCCCAAACAGAGATACCATTCTATCATTCCCCATCTTCATTATTCATAGCACGTATATCTTTTTTTTTTGCGGTACGCGGGCCTCTCACTGTTGTGGCCTCTCCCTTTG
Source organism: Mesoplodon mirus (assembly GCF_964341445.2). Lineage (NCBI taxonomy): Eukaryota > Metazoa > Chordata > Mammalia > Artiodactyla > Ziphiidae > Mesoplodon > Mesoplodon mirus. The sequence goes on from NC_138989.1 coordinate 78,943,253, forward strand.
AGGAGCACAGGCTCCGAACGCGCAGGCTCAGCGGCCATGGCTCACGGGCCCAGCCGCTCCGTGGCATGTGGGATCTTCCCGGACCGGGGCACGAACCCATGTCCCCTGCATTGGCAGGCGGACTCTCAACCACTGCGCCACCAGGGAAGCCCACAGCACGTATATCTTGAAGAAATATTTCTATTTGCATCCAACCCATCAAAAGAACTGATGACCAAATTCCAAAAGCCATGTGAATTCTAGACTTTAGGGACATAATTTCTTGGCATAAGATTGTTTTAAGATATATTAGGGAAGGAGTGAGTTGAAGAATATATTACTTGCCAATCAGGGAAAGGGCTACACGTAGAAACAAAATATAGAGGCCACATGGAAGAAGAGCTCAGTATTAAATACCACTCAGAATTTAGATCATCCTTTCAGAAACATTAGAGCCAGTCCTTATTTAAATGACCATGGAATTCACTTAAAGGCCAGTGTTCAGTTTAGCAAAGCAAAGGCCAGTGAGTTCTCACTGACAAAACAATTTGCCCCTTGTAATTTAGGAGGTGACTACCTTGTTTGAAAAATATGCTTTATGTTTTATGACACTGGAAAAATGTGTAGTGTCTTTCATATATTTGTATTTGTTTATTTTTGTGACGTTTTATATACCAAAGTAGTTTAAATTAATATTTAAACATAATTCATTTCCTGACTGACAGTGTATGCTATGCAAAATTGTCTACTAAATTCTTTGAATATGAACAAGGGATATTACCTGTTTTTGATAACTGCGGTTCTAGTGGGGATAAGAAAAAAAATATTCTGAAGCAAAAACTCCAACATATAAAAATCTCACCACTACCTATGAATGGGAGGTCTGGGATTGAATGCGACTTAGGGAATAATTATCCTGAACTTTAACCCAATAATACATGTTGGGAACTCAAAAATGTGGAATTGATGCTAGTAAATTAAGGAATATAATTACATCAAAGAAGAAAAAGAACCTCATCTATTCTTAGATAATGTTTGCCTAATGTTATCTTACTAAATGGACTAGGGATATTTTATTTCTAAAGTAAATATGGGTTCTTTGAAACATGTCCTTTTAAAATTTCTTTGTTTAATCATTTCAAAAGCCGTGTTTAAAAATGATAGCATCATTTATATCAATTTATGCTGCTTTTTATGTAATTAATTTCTGTTATTATTTGAACATATTTTCCTTTACTGCTTTGTTTTTGGAACAAGTCTATCTTATTAGCTTTAAACTGCTCATATAATTCTATGCTTAAATTGGAAGATGATCTATCCAGCTTTGCCTGACCATCACTTGGCTTCAAATCACTTCCTGCTTCAATGGATGTTTTTGCTTTATAAATGTTGTCAGCCTTCCCTGTGTGTCAAGTGCACCTGAGGAGTTTGTGACAGTGAGAATTCCTCAAGTGTCAGGAAAACACAGAAATATAGGGCATTTGATAATTAGGTGTAACTTAATAAATGCCCAAGTACTGTGTTTCCTTATTGTCACTCACATAACTCTCTTGTAATTTCTTGTCATTGTGGCCTACTTTTCAATACGACCATGTCTTAATATCCAATGTGTCAAATCTAATCCTACGGTTTATTGTGAGCAGCCCCAGTTGGTCTGTTTTGAACGCTTCCCTCCCTTCCCAGTGAATGGAAGTTATAGTTATGCCCCGCTGGTGGCTTGAATCACCTCAATTTGCTCTGGCAGTCAGAGGCAGCTGCTCCGTGTGAAAGGCATGAGACCCACTGAACACCAGGTTAGGAGTGACGTCCAGCTGAATGGAATTGGCTCAGCCTTTTCTGCCCAGCCAGCAGAGTGTGTGCAAACAGATCTACCCAAGTGCAAAACGGTCCAAGGATGTCAAGCAAGGCTGGGTCTCTTTTCTCTCATCCGCTTTCTTTTTTTTTTCTTCCTTGAAAAATGAAACAGGATAGTGGACAGACTGGTATAATCTTAGCAACATTTGTTGCCTTTCACAGGGGTCTTAGACGAGGACAATAAGTTTCAGAAGGGCACTGAGTTCCTGTTGACAGGGGTAATATAAAAGCCCTCAACTGAAAGGAGTGTGGGCATGTTTCCCCCATACACAGTTAAGGCCTTGTGTGCCTTCTGTCAGAACGGGTAGGAAGAAAGGGTTTTCTCTTCTTTCCTGATGACACTGCCAGAAAAAAAATCTTTCCCAATTAGTGCTTAATGGACTTAAAGAACTGTGGAAAAGTCATTTCTCTCGATACCTCCATCTTAAGCTCAGTTAATCAGAAATGTGAGAGAATGGATGCTTTGCATTCTTTCACAACTGTTACTTTCCAGCTTCCTTACTTCGATCCTAATTCCAGAGAGTTTGGAGAACAATTGTTAGGTTCTTTTTTTTTTTTGGTCAAAATGAATATTTCACATTGATTATGTCCTTTCCCATGAGTTTGATCTGTTCATCTGACTCCAATTACCTAACTTTGGGCTGCAGTAAGCATTAAATTTAGGTAATTTATGTAGGAACAGTTACCTGATTTTTGTGCAAGATACTTTTCAGAGCAATTTTGTTCACTCTTTACCTTGACATCCTTTCATACACATGAGATATGATGCAGCTGATAATGTGTGTGCCTCCTGCTGTCTTCTGTTTCTTAAAACAAACAAGCCAACAGATGAAAATGAATTCCAATATCTAAACTTTTATTGACTTGATATATGTTTTTGGTATCCTTCACACAATTTTGAAAAAATATATAGAAAGAAAAATCTATAGATTTAGATCTGTGTCTGTTAAGAGAATGATAGATTTGGGTAGATTTCAATGATTATGATCTATGTTCTCTTTATAAAAAAGAGATATAAATACTTCTGAAAATATCTGAATTTATACGTTTCTTTAAAAAACATAAAAAAAAGAAAAAACATAATGGGTCCTTTGATACTCAAATTCTTGTACCAACACAGTACATTCATGCACGATATATTTAATAATTGTTTAAAATGCTCTTTAAACATATTAGTTTAAATGAGTATAATGTATTATATCCCCAAATTAAAAATTTTGTGCTTCAAAGCCTTTACAAATATTGCTTTTAGTTTAACTGCATTATTATACTTCCGAATCTGCTCATATATGTGCAAGTAAAAATAAAATTACAGTATTGTATTCATGCCTCATATGACTCTCATTAATGATTAGCAAGTTTTTCCATTTTTAAGCCCAAAGTAAAAATAACAAAACAAATTCAGTGTAAAAAGTAGAATTTAGGAATACTGTATAAAGATCATGTGTTATAAATATGGAAGCATATGCTGGGCATAATTGAAATAACTATATTTTTCAAAGAAAGGAATCCTTATAAATTGGGTATTAATTAGCATCTAAACCATCCTTTTAGGACAGGGGGAGCTAAAATTACTTGAGTGTTTCATAACTAGTCTTCATGAAATGGGATGATTCACATTTTGCTATTTTTGCTTCTAATAGATTACTATTCTAATAGATTTATCTAAATGCTAAGTTCCCATTTAAATCAATATGAGTGTCAAGCATGGAAAACCTTGATAGCATATGTAAAATGAAAAAAAAAAAGATCAAGAACCATTTGCCAACTCACATATAATAAAGTAGATGTGTTCCAGTGGGTGGTATTAAGGTTTCCCAGGTAATATAAGAATGCAGCTGTGCTAGTATTGAGGTTTCCATTCACTTTGAATACACTGTATAGATAACATCTATGCACAAGTATAACAAGACCTAATCATGTCTAACGGTTAAATGGGAAAAAAAATCTTTAGACTTTGAAATCTGCCTACTTGCATATCTTATGCTATGGACTGAATGTTGTGTTTCCCCCAAAATTCATATGTTAAGGCTCTAATCCCCTGTGTGATGATGTTTAGAGACAGGGCCTTTGGGACATCATTGGGTTTGGATGACGTCTTGGGGTGAAGCCCTCATGATGGGATTGGTGTCCAAATAAGGGAATGAAGAGAATAGACCTCTCCCCCTTGGCCACAAGGACACTACAAGAAGGAGTCTGTCTACAGCCAGGAAGAGGGATCTCACCAGAACCATACCTGCCGGCACCCTGATTTCACACATGGAGTCCCCAGACAACACGTGAGAAATAAGTGTTCGTTGTTTAAGCCACCAAGTCTAGGGTATTTTCTTACGGAAGTGTGAGGAGACTAAGATATCTTACCTTCAGTATTAGGGATTGTAAACTAACACACCTACAAAGGCTCAACAGTTACATTAAGGAGTAAGCTGACTGTGGCAAAATGGAATGTATATGCCCATCTCAAGGGAACAGAGAGGCCTCACATTAGTCATAATTTATAATATGAAATTGTAAGTGTGTCAGATTTTCGGTGTGTAGAAGAGAAGTCAGAGGGAATGCCCAGGTGGTCCAGTGGTTAGGATTCTGCGCTTCCACTGCCGGAGGCCTGTGTTCAATCCCTGGTCGGGGAACTACAATCCCGCAAGCTGTGTGGCATGGCCAAAAAAAAAAAAGAAAAAAGAAAAAAAATACATATATACATATATATAGATAGAACATTTGTAAAATAAAGAAAAAACAAGAGAAGTCAGAAACAGAGACATGTATGTATAATCTTCCGATAACAAATACTGGAAGACATGAATAAAACTAATAAACAAAACCACTATATGGGCCCAACTTGTCTGCATGTTGGATGTAATCAGAGGAGCACTGATTACAGTGCTCTTGGTTAAACAAACTAAAACACCTAAAACTTTGTTTGTCTCGCTCTGTTATGTATTCACTCACACATGGCACTCAAATTAGTCAAATTTGCAAGGTCGGTTAAGGAGCTGTCTTTCATCAATTTAGAAAGATATATTTTGTCTTAATCTATAGGGGAATATTTAAATGTTTAAAGAATACCTAATAATTTTCTAACAAGTAATAGAGCTATTTTTATTCATTAACTATGGGTTAAATAAACTTATTTAGCTTTTTCACTTTTGTGTGGAACTACTTGATATTTCATACAATAAAGGAACTGAATTATCCATCAATATGGATTCTAACATCAAATTACTTTCTTGCCGTGAGCTATTCATTTGACTTTATAGTTCTCCAAAATATAGGGTTTTTTTCCCCCTAAAGCGACAGACTCATTCAATTCTTCTTCTTCTAAGAATGAGAATTATGATTTACATTAGTAGTTAAATAAAATTTTAAGGTGTGATGGAAAGCCACGTCTACAGAATTATTTGTGAAAATATATTCAGTTTTAATCATTATAAATCCACTACAGTCCAAGCTATAAAAAAAAGTCAAATTAAAAATGAGAATGGCTACAACCAAATTCTTTTCTCATGCTTAGAAAAGCTATGAAATAGAAACCAAAAAATCCTTCTTGATATTTGACATGCAAAATATCAAATAATTATGCCTACATGTCTAGGGGTTTTGGAATCCTGCATTGGATGTTGCCCTGCGGACCAGCCAGCATGCTTTCATTACTGGATTTAGCGTCTTATTCCCCTACCTTGAGGTTGTCATGAGATGATGAACCAGTCCCTTTAACCTTCCGGAATTTCAGTTTCATCACTGAGGAAATGAGGGAATATGCTTAAGTGTCATCAAAGGGGTCTTATGTAGGTCATTTCATGCATAAGGCAGGGAGCCCAATTATCCTCTGTGACTGGTGGTAATTCAGTTGCTTACTGAGGCCCATTAACCCTTTCAGACCATGATTTGTAACCACAGATTTATTTGGAAGGAAATCTTTAAGTTCCTCATGATAAGTATAACATTTTCCTGTCAGCATTAAATGTAAAAAGCCCTAACTAAATAAATGTGAAATAATGAGGATTCATTTCCAGCACAATTTTTTCTCACACAAATACACAAATGCATTAGAAAATATCATGCCTTATTTTGTCCATAAGGTCTGTTTATGTTGGTCCTCATATATGACATCTGTCTCAATCAAGTTAGTTTTCTTATTTACTCTTTTGTAGTGAGAGGCCCTCGTTAATTTGGGGTGTAGAGTGACCATTTTGCCAGATGGGAATGAAGTGAAGGAAAGATGCTGGTTGTATCCCTTTTTAATCATTCAGACCTAACAGTGAAAAGTGGAATCACTTGCAGTTCAAAAAGATAATGACTACTTGAGATATCACCTTTGGCATTGGAGTAGTTCAAGTTCATAAAAAGACTACCGCTCTTCTTAACCACAAGTATCTTCTAGGGTGGTGGTTCTTCAATATTTTATTAAGCATGCTTACCTTCCTTTGTAGAAACTTGCTCATTTCATCTAATTTTTCTTCCTAAGGTACATAGTTTCCTCATATTTTCCTTTCCTGGATTTGCTTTCTGAATATGAGTTTAGCCTCAAAGTCACATACTCCAGAGAGCTGTACTCTTGGTTCCATGCAGCTGCTGGAAGTAGGGTCATTCCTACACGCACATTTTACGTGTGTTAGGAGAGCGCTAAATATAAGTTAGTGGCACCAGCTATAAAACCTGGAAAACCCAGGGCAAGCCAGCTCTCTGAGTCTGCATGCAGGGAACAATCAGGTTAGTGCACAGGCAGAGAAAGTGTCCCAGCACAAGGTGAACAAGTTAACACATGCTTAGGGAGCCCTCTTTCTGTCTAGGTGAGCAGAGGATTCTGTATAAGAATCTCATTCTATGTAAACAACAAAAAAATTCCCCTATTAAATCCCTTTGCTCCTTGGAGACTGTTTGAGGTTCTTTGAATATTTTCCCGATATTCTGCCGTCTCCTACTGTCTATATCCTAGTCCTGTCCATGTGCCAAGACCCAAGTGAAAGGTCATATTGGCTTATGCTTTTAAGACTTTCCAGTAACAAGTGTCTTCCTTCTTCAAATCCCATACCTCACTGCTTACGGTTCTCTTACTGAGTTTAGCCTCATCTCTCCCCTTTTTATAGTTCTGTATGTGCCTGGAATATTCCATGGGGCCTTGGCGTTACTTTCCTTTTTAGCTCCTGCAATTTGTGGCATCAAACCCAGCAGACAGCACACACTCAATAAATATTTCTGAAATGAGTTTATTGTGAGAATCCACTTTTTTTTTCCAGAAAATTCTCTTGTTTATTACAGAGTGATAGAGCAATGTTTAGCAGGAATTTGCATTATCACTTTTCTCTCTGACGGTTATAGAAGGCTTTTATGGAACAACTATAATTCAAGAGACAGCACAGGCCTAGCTATATTATTTCTGACAATTTTGATTTGAGCTGCTTTTTAAAAAGTAATTTGTGTTCCAACTATTGTAATTCCAGAGATACAATTGCACATCAGTGGTATCATACACTATTTAAATAACTAAGTGTTCCCTTGCTTGGGCGTTTAATACCAAATCCAAGTCAGATGTTTATCTGTTTGTGTTTGTTTGTCAGAAAGAAAACGTTGAGAAATTTGACGTGTAGCAGCAGGAAGCTCTACTTCTTTAAAATGGTAACCAATGACCCACAATATCTCAGATATTCTGAAGCCCCATGAAGAAGCTTTGAATATCTGGAGGATTCTGGAAAGATAGTCTGGGCAACTTCCTTTGCTTAGAACAGGGGAAAATGAATCCTTCACCCTTGCTTTCTGACCCCTCCATGGGTCATTTTGTTCCCATTTTCTTTCTGTGGGTTTTTTTCTAAATAGTTGGGGTAAGGAGTGTGCTACCTATAATCTAAAGCGTAAGATATACAGGTAGGCAGATTTAAAATGTCTACAGTTGTTTGTTTGTTTGTTTTCTGTTTAACCAATAGATCTTATTCTTTGCTGTGGAAGTTCTCTGTACTGTGTATTTGAAGTGAATGGAAACCACAGTACTGGTTCAGGAGCATCATTGTATCACCTCAGAAATCTGAGTACCACCCACTGGGATGCATCTACCTTATGATATGTGAGTCTGCAAAGGACTTTTGATTTTTTTTTCTTTCTCATTTTACTTATGCTATCAAGGTTTTCCATGCTTGGCACTTTTATTGATTTAAATGAGATCTTAGTCCTGTGTTCTTACTGTGGCTCTGTTGCCCTCCTCCTCAGTAGACAACCTTGCATTTTCTAATTTACTCCATGCTGACCTTGCTCTGTGAATATGTTCAGGGCCCTTTAACTAAGTAGTGTACTCTCCAAGGCAGTATTCATTTTTGGACAGACTGACTGCTTGGATAATGAACAAGGAGCCCTTGTGAGCACCTTAAGCAGCAAAATTGTATCATCTCAGACTTTGGATTTGTTCAGTCCAACACCTGCGAGGGGCACAGTCACCAGTGAGATGCGGTCAAGGGGTGGGGGAGGGGTGATTTCATGATGCTAATCCTAGGCACACATCTCTCTTCTCTCAGTGATCATTTATGCTCTGTTATTGATAACTGCATTCAAGAAATCTTCCAATCTCTTTATATTTCCTGATTCCATGCAAGGGATTTTCATACACTACTGCCACAACTAGAGTCCAGGCCAATATTTTTCTCACCTGGATTTCTCCAGTAATTTCCTAAACACTTCCTCACTTTCAGTGCACGAGGCTGCCAGGACGTTGCTTTCTCATACAATCATCATCATAGTTTCCCTTCGTAAAACTCCTCATGCTCTCGCATTGCTCTCATGGTACAATCCAAACGTTTTCTCTTCCCATTCGATACTTTTTGTCATGTCATGTGCTTCTACACTTGATATCCTGTGTCTACCTGATCACAGTGCTCATCGCGGTGTATGGAGATTACGCACCTTCTTATTTTTGCAATAGGTTGGAAGGTTCCTGAAGATAAGAACTACATCTTCATCTTTGTGTTCTCAAACCCTAGACTAAGGATCACACAGGAAGGGTTCATATTTACCAAGTTAGTAAATGACTGTAGATAGCTAGACATCTCTCCTACGAAGTCCTTTCTTTTCTAGAAGATGGAAGTATACTTAATTAGATGAAATAGATTGAAGAATATAGACATACTCAGGAAAATTCTAAGCATTACATAATGAAGATACCTTTGTATTAGTATCCACATGTTTATATTGGGAGAGACTGTCACAGGAAACTATAAATGATCCGACTTTTTGAGAGCTTGCCTTATGTAACTGCTTCTTACCTTCTGCCACATCTATGTTTTCCTACCCAGGGCTCCCCAGAATTGCTAGAAGTACTCAGATCTCAGTGATTAGCTTTTTTCTGCCCTCAGTTGCCAGATACTCAAGCCACATCTCTAGTTTTAGAGTAAGATCAGGATGGAATGAATATGAATATAATTGAATCAGCAATCTCATCAGAAACTTTGTACTTGCACCAAATCTGCTTTGGGAGATAAAACGTAGAGAAGTACTTCTCCACACCAACAGAAATCATGGCAAAGTTCTCTTGCCGTTTTTGATTCCTCCTTCTCCAAAATTCAGGTCTGGTACAGGTGATTTTATTGATTTAATCAAGAATGAAAGTAAATTGAGAGGATTTTTTTTAAGTAGGAAAGAAAGGGGGACATTTACCAAATTTGTGTACAGCATTATGTGACAGTGAAGAAATGAAACCTTCAACTGAGAGGATTTGTAAAAGATTGTTATATATAAGAATAGAAATATTAAAACATAAATTTGAAAATTATATGGAAACATGAAATTTCACAAGCATATGCAGTTATGATTTACATTTGTTTTTTTAAAATTTATTTAATTAATTAATTAATTAATTTTTGGCTGCATTGGATCTTCATTGCTGAGCGTGGGCTTTCTCTAGTTGTGGTGAGCAGGGGCTACTCTTCGTTGAGGTGCACAGGCTTCTCATTGCAGTGGCTTCTCTTGTTGTGGAGCACAGGCTCTAAGTGCACGGGCTTCAGTAGTTGTGGCACGTGGGCTCAGTAGTTGTGGCTCGCAGGCTGTAGAGCACAGGCTCAGTAGTTGTGGCGTACAGGCTTAGTTGCTCAACTGCATGTGAGATCTTCCTGGACCAGGGCCCGAACCCGTGTCCCCTGCATCGGCAGGTAGATTCTTAACCACTGCACCACCAGGGAGGTCCATTACTTACATTTGTATTTCATGGAATCTTAGACATTCAGTAGCATCTTGGGATTTATCTAGTACAGTGACTTTTTATTTGTGTTTCTAAGAAAACAAGGTTCTCTAATCAACCAAAAGTTGTAGGAAAAGGATGCAAGAGGAGAAAGGATCGAAAAAACACGTCTTGTCCTTGAACTTGACCACGGTGTAAACTTGTGGAGCAATTCCTTTATTTGTCATTCCTAATGTTGAGCTTCCTCCTAAAAATAAAATACAAACACTGCCCAGGGACCTAGAAGGCCCGATGGGACTTGTCCCTTGCCCACCACTCCAACATAACCCCTCTTGATTCTCCCCCTTGTGCTGTGTTCTCTGTTTCTCAAATATACCCAACTCTTTCCTTCTGCAAACATTTGTCCTTGTTTATTCTGTGCAGGCCATTTTCCTTCAGAGCTTCTCAAGTCCAACTCATTCTCATCAACATGTCTCAGCTTAAGTGCCATTTCCTCAGAGAGAGACCATCCCTGACCTCCCCAAACGAAAGGGTGTCCCTCAGTTACTGTCTGAAGCATCCGCTGTTCTTACCTTGCCTTCTACACTGTACTCTCTAGGTGGAGAAGAACCTCGACCTTCCTCTGTGATGAACAGACCAGAACTAGTATTCTGGTTAACTCACCCCTTCTAGAATCTGTGTCAAGGTTATAGTTTAAGGATATTTTTTAAAAAGGAAGGCAAGTAGCATGGAAACATCTGGTTCAGGATGGAAGCCCAAACTGCTGATCAATATTTATGCAGAGGCCCAAGAAAATAAAAAATTGAGGACAACTTTAGAAACAGTATGACCAAAATATCGTTTTAAAAAAAGGTCTCCAATTTTTTCCCTTTCTTATGTGGTGGCCATTGATTAAAACAAGATAATAAATAAATATGGTACAGTACCTGATTCCTGATCACACATCGTCTCTTACAGATGAAAGATCCAGGCAGTTAATGAACTGGTTACAAACAGGTCGGTGGGCTCAGATTTGTGTTAATGCTGGATGGGATACAAACATTCACTTCTGTATTCAACAAATATTTGCTAAGGGTTGAACATGTGCTGTGTGTTAATCATACTGAATATCAATCTTTGCCTTCCTGAAGCGTTTGGTCCAGAACAATGATAAGGATAGGTCCCATCCCAGAAGCAAAGTCATTAGATGAAGGAAGACAAATGTATGTAAGGCCACCAGAAAAATGTAAAGTTCTAGATTGTGTAATATTAGCTGGAATAATTGAGGATTTTCACAGAGAAAATCCTGTCAAAGTCCTTAAAGATGAAGCCAAGGTTTAATGTCTTGCTACCTGGAGAATGATGATGGAGCTGAAAGAGAAATACATACTGGGAAATCCAAGGCGGTACCTATGCAGAGATAGAGGTCTGTTCTAAACGTACCGAGTTTGGGTGATGGCTGACAGTTGAATGGAAATGGACTGTGAAATGGCCATCCAGGCAGACCTGGAGCTGGAGAGGTTTGGGGCTGGAGATATAACTTTTAAAATGAAGCAACTGTAAGTAAATAGCATAGCATGCGTGGTATCTGGAAATGAATAGAAGCTTTAAAAAGGTTTGCTGTTAGAATTATTAACATAGAATTCAATTTTAAATACTAACTAGATGAGAGGGAAAATGCGAGCTAAATGGACAGGAGGAGCTGGATTGGGGGGAGGGCAAGTGTGCCCGAGTGAGCAAGAAAGCAGAGGTGGTTACACGGACGAGCCTATGCCCACATGACCGGTATCTGGAGAATCACTGTTAAGGATGGATGAGAGACGCAGGGCAAGTTCCATTGATAGAATGAGAAAAATGAAAACGAATGCGCTTGGAAATGATCTGTTCAACCTTCCTAACCCCTACGACAGAACATCCATCTCGTCATCAGGCTGAATCAAGCACCAAAAGGAAAACGAAGCGTGCTCAACTCTACTGGCTGTGGCGCGTCCTAAAAAAAAGGCCAGAGCCCCTTCCCCACCTGGCAAGGGTCCTCTCTCCCACCCTGCGCGTAAATCGCACGCCTCGGAAGTTTTGCATTAGAGAGCCCAGCAGGGGAGGAAATTGTCTGCAAGTAGAGAAAGTAGAACTGGGCCAGTCCGAGGAGATTGAAAGGGCAAAACCATCACGCAAGAAAAGTGTTAAGTTCTGATTAGTTTTATGACTTTGCCTTCATGCCTCAGGAGCTCAATTGATCACGGCTTCCGCGACATGTTGCGGGCGGGGAGGGGAGGTCGCTGGAAAAAATTCCCAAAACTCTCCTCCAGCTCCGCGCTGCCGATGCAAATACCTCGCCGCGAGATGGATGGGCTGCTGCCCCTCCTACTTTCACCGCTCCTCTGGATTTTCCTGCGAAGGACTCCGTCTGCACCGAGCTGTCAGGAGGGCGGCGGAGGAGTGCAGCGCGGGGGTGCGCGCGCCAGAGTGCGCGCGCGGCGGCGGAGCGGCTTCCACGCAGAGAGCCCTCACTCGGGCTCCGGGAGGTGCCGGAGTCTCAGCAGCTCGCGGGTCCCGCCACGCACGGCGCTGTCTGCAGGCGCCGGCCGCCGACCATCCGCTCCTCCTCCGCTCCCGCCCACTTGGCCCGGCCCCGACGCGCCCTCTCCTCCTCTTCTGCGCCCGCCCACTCGCCCTCTCGCCCTCTCTCCGGACGCGCGCGCGCCTGCTCGCTCCGGACCTGGCGTCTGAGCCGCCCGGGGCCCGGACAGGGACCCCGCATCCTGCGCCCCGCGCCCCGCGCCCCGCGCGGAGGGCTGTGATTGGAAAAGGCGCCCACGCCGGGCCGGCCGCAGCGGGTGCCGAGCGGGCGCCGCGGGTCCGCTCCGTGAGCCCAGCTGCGCGCACTGGGTCCCGAGGCAGCCGCGGGCGCCCGGCTGCTGAGCGCGCCCCCTTTCGGATGCCAACGCCCGGGTGGCTGGCGCCGGACGCCGCGGAGAGGGCAGCGAGCCCCCAGGTGAGTTAGGGGGTCGGGGAAGGAGCCACCGGGCAGAAGCGCGCCCTTGCCGTGCGCCTGGGGAAGCGGAACTCCTCGGCGGGCGGGAGGCGGGCGTGGGGATCCGTGTGGAGTTTCCCTGGCGTCCCCAAGTTACTGCTCGGTGGCCCTGAGCTGCGGCTCCCCCGGGCAGGGCGGGCTGGCGGAGCCTGGGGCGCGGGGCCCGGAAAGCCGGTGCTGATGGACACCAGGTGCAACGCGAGTTGGCGAGTTGAGGGAGAGAGCAGATCGCAGCGTTCTCCAGGTGAAGCGGTGCACGCAATCTGGTCCGCTCTCCTCAAAGAGGAGCACGAGGGACCCTCGTTTGACCTGGGATGGATAGGGGCAAAACTCCGCGCTGGCGGGGCGTCCAGCTTCTGCCGCGGTCTGAGACTGCAAGGGGGTGTGTGCCTGAGCGTGCGGGAGTCCAGCTGACCATCTGCGTAGACTCCGTGTACCTTTCGGAAAGGTGGAGCTCATCTAAGGGTGCTTTGCTTTTTCCTGTAATTGTTATTCTGCTGCTGCCGGGCATCCGCAGGGCTGGCCTCTACTAGGCATCCTGCCTCCCCTCCGCCCGGCTGTACCCAAGGCGTGCGTCGTTCAAAGGGCGCCCTGCTTCTCTGAACGCTTGGTGGACTTCTTCGTGGGCACACCTGGTCCACGGCTGGTTGCGGGTATTCAGCCTCCCAGCGTGGATGCACGAGGAAGGACCTATTGTCTTTATTGGCTTCACGTTTTAGGTCGTTAATCTTACGGATTTCTTAGATACAGTTCAGGTGAGTAGAGCTTGGCCCTGAATTCACCCAGCAGTGGGAAGATGGGAACCTGTGAAGAAACCATCAAGGATTGGTTGTCTCAAGGCTTTGGAGATCTGAAAATTGAACCACGAATATACTTAAAACGCCTTTTACCTTGCAAGAAATATCTTCTCTTTATTGGATCACTTTTTAAGTGAAACATCTTTAAGACTCGCCTTCATAATTCCTGTAATCAGGCAGGTATTCAGATTATTTTTCACACAAAAGTAGACAAAACTTTATGGGAAAAAATAGAAAAAATGTAAGTAACGTGAACATATGGCTTGAGCTATGTGACAAGTATGCATTTAAAAAAATCAGGTTAACAGCACAAAAATGTGTATTTTAAGAGTGTAGGGGCAGTCGTAGCCATTTTTTTTTAAAGGAAAGTTTGCGTTGACACACTGCCAGCGACATCTAAATAGTTTTCAGTGTGTCTTTATAAAGACAAGTTGGTAGTGAAGAACTGAGGAAGAAAGTACTTGCATTGGAAACCTTTCAGTAACTCGCCAAATTTACTGCTTCCCGCAAGAACTGGTTAGATTTTGTTTACAGAAGCTGTTTTCTTGTTACTGTATGTAAAAGGCAATATATTAAGAATCGTTTTCTTCATTTGGGGGCTATTTGGCACAGTATGAATTAAAATGCAAAAGAATTGAGGCAGGTAGTCCAACTGACAACTTTGTGGAAGTCTGGCTTACATGCTAGTGTTTAATGTGCAGTAGAGTGGCAGAAGCAATTAGGTAGCAACCAGCCTTATCTGGTAAAGCTAGCTGTGGAAGCCTATCTGTGGCAAGAAAAAGAAAACAATCATCAGAGCAGACCATCAACCTGCTAAAAGTCATTAAGGTTTGCAGCCTTAATAAAAGGGCATTTGTGCACTTACAACGTGAGATCTTGTGATTAAGGGCTGCAGTAGGTCATTAGAATTGTGTTAACAATCAGCTGACAGGCTCACAACTCTTCTTAAGTCCACTTTTATTGATTTAATAGCACAGAGCTTTTCCCTTTCTTATAAAAGGGTAATTGTAAAGCATCTATATTACTGCAGTTTACCCTTGAATTGACTCTAGTTTTCAGTATCCAGTAAAGGCGAGAGGACGGGGAGCATCCTGAGTCGGCCACTGTTCAGCCTTCCTAGATCTAAAAATCCACCCACTGTGTCTTCTAAGGCGTGATTTCTTTATTGGTCTCCCTATCATTCAGCATTTTAGTTTTTTGTTTGCTTTTTAGGGCAAAGCTGATAGAAACTTCTCAGAATGTATACTGATGTGAGGAAGTGAATACATCTTTGTGTCAAGCCCAATACTTTCTTTGTCAAATCTTCTAGAAATCTTTTGTAAAGTACCATAAATTGTTCGGTGTGTGAATTTTTATGCCTCAGTGATTCCCTCCTCCTTCGATTTTATAAGGTTTTGCATTTATTGCCTTAGTAGTTCGTATCACATCATGGTTCTCTCTCACATGCAAAAAGGTTTGTTACTTGATTGGGAGGCTTCAAAGCCTTCTCTTAAATTGGCAGTATCAGAAACTTCTAAAATAACTAAGACACCTTCGTTAATTGCAAAGGGATAGTGAGGGGAGCTTCTCAGCACGAAAGACTCACTGCTTCTAAATTGGGTGATAAAGGGGAGCTGAGGACAAGGAAGGCTTGTGATCAGCGTCCTGTGTGTGACCATCTCCTCAGCCTCTGACAAGCAGAGCAGATCTAGCTGTAACAGGCAGCACTTGAGTGCCTCCTCTGGGAATTTGCTGGTTCTGCAGAAAGATACCCCTGCAAATATTTCCCCCTTGCTCTGCAAGACTCCTCACTGACAAAATTATCAGTGCAAACGAATATGCAGACATGCATGTCCTTACATTCATTTCAGATTAGACTCTAGATTTTCATTCTGGTAGAATTTCTTTTTGACTTTTTCGCTAAATGTTTACTGAAATGCGATGCCTTTTATTGAAGTCACATGAATCTTACCTGGCTCAGTGTAAATGCAAGGGTGAATTAAGAATGAAAATTGATCCCGCTGAGATACGTTGTAAAAGTACAAAGAAACAAGCCCTTTAAATATAATTTTACCATTTAGATATTCTATAAATAGCTCAGAAGGACTGTGCTTTGTCACTTTCTTTTTAATTTACATAAGGCTTCTT
Organism: Mesoplodon mirus; assembly: GCF_964341445.2. Lineage (NCBI taxonomy): Eukaryota > Metazoa > Chordata > Mammalia > Artiodactyla > Ziphiidae > Mesoplodon > Mesoplodon mirus. The sequence goes on from NC_138989.1 coordinate 78,959,178, forward strand.
CTAGTTAATTGTAAACTATTGTTCCTCTTTCTTTTTCATTCCTTTCACCCACGGCAGAGGTTATTTGTGCGTAGTTGAAATTGATTCTGTAATCCACTTAGAGACGTTTTCATTCCCTGTCTCATAAGCAGATGCAAACTACGGGGCTATGTGATTCATTTCCAGGACCCCTGCCTGAATATTCAGGCCAGTTAACCGCAGGAGGTTGTGGTCTGTGGTTGTAATGTCACGTGGCCCAGGGAGCTAATGGGTTTGATCACAGTTTCTTTACGTGAAAAGTCACATATCACAGAGGGTCCCCAGCCTCACTAATTAAAATGTAAAGAATTATACCTTTTAAGTACAAAAGAAGAGGGCTGTTTCATCAGCATTAAAATTATTGAAGTTAATGCTAAACTTTAAATGGTACAGAGATGAAACATGATAGTATATTTCTATAGTAAAAGCCGGAGATGGCAATATTAAATCTAGAATGATTCTAACGGGTACATCAGGAACAGAGAAGCATCTCAAAATACTGGATTATAGCAACAACTAAATTACCGTACAATATGCATTCTTATATCCTAAGATATTTTCCTGAGTTGGTACACTGTTTCTAAAACAGTCAATGGACTATTATTCACATTTCACTGGAGATACTTAAGTCCCATAGTGTTACAGCGTAGTAGGAAGTTGTTATTATTGATCGCCAGAGATTTTTAGAAGGGAAAAGTCACGTTTAAAGTTGGATACTGGTCACTCTCCATTTTCTGTAACATATAAACATACAATCCTGAGCAAGAGATTCCTTTACCCCTCTTATTCTTACTCCGTCCTGACCCTTTTGGACGGAACCTGATGGTCTCCTACTTTGAAAATTCAAACTCATGGTTATTTCAGAAATGTGAGGAAGATCAAATCTACCTTTCTTGGCTTTTGGAGAAGATGACAAATTCTAAAGGTAATAAATTAGAAAGATCTTCATTATCAGAATGAGAAATATTTAACAAACACCTTAAATGATCTTTGCAATCCCAGTCATGCCCAGTCCTATCAGTAACTAGCTGTGTGACCTTGGCCATTTCACTAGGACTCTGTAGACTTTGGTTTTGTTAGTCAAGAAAGAAAAGACTGTCTTAGGTTTTTCTAATGCCCATTCCAGTTTTGTGGTCCTTGAGGAATGTTCAAATATCAGGAGCAGTGGGTTTGGGGACTTCTTTCTTCCTCCCTCCCTCCCTCCCTCCCTCCCTCCCTCCCTCCCTTCCTTCCTTCCTTCCTTCCTTCCTTCTCCCCCCCCCAACATAAACACTCAGAAGGACCAAGCGATTACTATTCTTCAGCACTAAAGTGATGCGCTCTCTCTCCATCCCATAGACATCATCTCTAAAAGCTCTCTGTTTGTGTGTGACAGTTGCAACTAAAGTGTGGCCATAGCTCTTGAAATACTCCTTGTCTTGGATTCCTTTCTCTCTGTTGTAACCTCATGGCACCTGCTCATTCATGAATGGGAGATTAGAACAGATCATTTTTCCCCTTTGCATCCCCCCAAATGTGTTAAGTGGGTCTGCTTTAAAAATAAGTAAAAACAACAATGAACAAGTATTATCCTTTTTACAAAGCAGACTACTCTAACTTTGTGTATAGAGATAAATCACAGTGAGGACCTCGGTGGTGACAGGTGGCTGCTGTCCTGGGGAAGGTTAAGGGCAAATGAAGGTCTTTAATGAAGACATTAAATCAGGAGGCAGTCTCTCTGTTGAATTTAAATAATGCCATTAAATACCCAAGGAGTATCCCCAAAAGAACAGGCTGCTTTTGCCAGACTATACAAAAGAACTAGTTTATAGAAGGTGGTTCTTAAAGCCGTGGTGATGTCGTCATAGTGCCCTCTGACCACTGCTGTGAAGTGGTATCATTTCCACTTTTAAACATGCATGTTGTTCACTTTTCGTAAGGATTCATTAAAAATATGTTGCTTGTCAAAATGTAGTTCAACTTTGAAGCAGACTTGGAAATGACGGTTTCCTCCCAACAGGCCCACAGAAAGATTTTGTTTTCCATTTCGTTATTGTTAACCACTGTGATGTCTTGTACTACTATGTTTTATAGACCAGCGAGCAAAACATCTAGGGGAATAACAGTTATGTTCTAGAGATGTTTGGCAGTTATCCATTGTGGATTTTTCTGATTCTCATGGATTGTTTCACTGGCAGCCCTCAAATGTCATTCTTACAATTGTTTTCATAGCAAGTGCAAATTACTGAATTTATTTTGAGACTGTCGTGTTCCACATAATTGTGAACTAGACCCATTTTTAACCGAGAGGTAGGATGTCTTCCAATCGTCTTTAGGTTACCAGTAGATAATAAACTATGTGTTAGTGTGGTATGCAGTTAAGTATATTTCAAAATGGTTTCAGAAGACTTGTGTCTGATGCAACTCCAGACATGCAGAGCTTGAGCATCTGTTCCTTGCCTGTAATTTAGAGAAATTGATGGTATAAAGTCTTTAACTTAGGTAAGCCACTGTTTATTTATATTGGACTGCAAAGAACACTTCCAGTTTGACTAAGTGCTGCAAAACCTAAAGTAGTAATATGTTTCCTTTTAATATAATTGATAGTCATATTTTATAGCTCAAATTAATTCTAGAAGGCAGATAGCTCTGTGTGCCTTTTAAAAAAGCAGTTTAACAAGTATAAATTAGTTGGTAATTAGGCATGTGCTTATGCTACTCTTATGGTTATATATTAATGTGAGTGGCTGAACAGGATACATTTTAGGCTACTTGTCATGTTTTTAGCATGTTGCCTTTAATTTAGATGGAACAGGCTCTGGAAGATTTGCCCTTTTGCTGATTAACAGTTGGTATGCTGATGCATTAAAACATATTTTTTGTTATTAAGGGATTTTTAGTCACTGTTTTTCACTCTGAACAAATATTTGATTAAGAGCATGATGGTCACTTGATCTGATTTTTTAAAGTAGTTTCCCAGAGGTGTCAAGTGGAGCAGAAAATCCAAGAAAATTTTATAGTAATGAATCCGTTTGGGTAAAATGGTATTAGCTACTAAGGTTAAATGAATAATAAACTATCTACTTGGAAATAATTCTTTGCCACTTAGTTGAACAAAAATAATTGGAACAAAAAGGTAGCATGATAAAGTGATTTCAGGTCAACAAATTATGTTGATTTAGTAAATACTGCTTGATTGATTCTCACCCCTCTCTTTTTTTTTTCCTTTTTGCTCCAATTTGTTGAAGATTTCCTTTGTGAGGTTTCCTTTTGCATTCTTCCGACTAAGGTGTTTTGTGCTGATCACAGTATTTTTTTTAATGTATATTAACTCTTTTATTTGTCACAACCAATCCCATTATATATATGTAGTAGTATTATCGCCTGGGTTTTTTAACGTCTTTATTGGAGTATAATTGCTTTACAGTGGTTTGTTAGTTTCTGCCGTATAACAAAGTGAATCAGCTACACATATACATATATCCCCATATCCCCTCCCTTTTGCGCCTTGATCACAGTATTACTTTTGGTGATTTTCATTTATTTTTGGTTTGGCAAAAAAACAAAAAACAAAAACCTAACTAATGTTATAAATTTTTAAAGTTATAAATTTTAGCAAAAAAAAATAGAGCAAAAAAATAGTTTTAAAGTTATAAATTTTAGCAAAAAAAAAAAAATAGAGCAAAAAAAATAGTTTTAAATCTAACCCAGATTTTTTTAGATTTTAGATTAATTACCAGACCCGAAGCAGTCACTGGTGTTCTTTCAAACATCTGTGGTTGGCCTCTGTTCAGTTCTTCTCTCCTCAGATATAACCTATTCCTATTGTTTTTGTCCTCAGAGTTATAATGGTACCCATTTGTAACTGTCCAGAAGTTGACACAGATCTGTAGAAGTTACTTAACTGTACACCAACACATTATTTTTCTGCGCTGTCTTTTTTTTCTGAGCTGGTAATAGTTACCAGGTCAGCAGTTGCGACCTCCAGAGGGCCACTCTCCTAAGCTTTCCCACAGGAGACATGACACAAGACACAGCTTGGGCGCAGAGGTCTCTGCTGGCTTCTGATGTGACTTTCCCCTGGTTAACGCCTATATATGAAACTCAGGTAGGAGAGGAGGCGGAAGAAAGGGAGAAGATGAACAGTGTGGAAGTCTGAGAAGGAAGGGTGCAGGTTTCTGCTTTGGGGCACAGATTCGTGAGGCAATGTTTAACCCATTGCGAAAAAAGTCAACAGTTGTGATTGGTTGGGTGCTTTTTTCATTTATGTGGAAAAAATGTTATTGTGGTGCCTTTAGACATGTTGACATTTGTGTGAAGATGGGAAGCCTATTTGGTGAGGTTATGCGACAGGAAATCTCAAGTTCAAGTCTTGATTATTTCGTTGATGACCACAAATAACTGAAGGTTTTCCATGATGCTTCAGGGCCCTTCATTTCTTTCATGACATCCTAACCTGGACAGGATGAGCTGGGTTGAACTGCTGTACTGGCCTTTACCTTGAAAACTAGATCTGACCGGAAAGCAAGGCAAGGATTTGGGGACACCTGACCCTTGACCACACAGCTTCCCCCTGCTGTTATCAGGTGTATATTCCTGGCAGAGTTCGTAGCTACCAAAAATGTTGATGTGTGTCTTACGAAACTCGCTACTCAGATCACACTCATTCACGCATGATTTTCTGATTTTACAAGCACACTGCACAAAGGGTATTCTAGAGGCATTTATCTGCCTCATGAAAGAGAATTTCATCCACAAAGCCAGTTAAAGTATCCTTGTACGCTCGTGTAGACCTTCCAGAAAGGTAAAGGAAATTTGCCTCAAGAGCCTGGCAAATACTTCAAATCTTGCAGAGAAATATAATGGAATTGTTCTCAAAGTGATTGTGACTTATAAACATGGTAGAGTAACCAAGGACTTTATATTTTGACTTATTATATGGTTAAGTTTTCATATTAAAAAATGAGGGTGTGGTGGCGCGGTGGTTGAGAGTCCGCCTGCCGATGCAGGGGACACGGGTTCGTGCCCCGGTCAGGGAAGATCCCACATGCCACGGAGCGGCTGGGCCCGTGAGCCATGGCCGCTGAGCCTGCACGTCCGGAGCCTGTGCTCCGCAACGGGAGGGGCCACAACAGTGAGAGGCCTGCGTTACCACAAAAAAAAAAAAAAAAAAAAAAATGAGGGTGATTATAATGAAAAGAAACATTCTGTAAATATTTTCTGAATGTCAATTACAATGCCGACTTCTGTTCGAGATACTAGGATCCAAAGATGGGGCAAACATCCCTGTTCATCAAGGTTTATATTAATTCTAACTGCTTTTGAAGGCCCTGATTTAAGTAAGAAGGTACAGAAGTCTCAGGCATCTTTCCTTTGCAGATATTATCATCTCAGTGACTCAAGTAACCCATGGCATTTTCTTTCTTTCTTTCTTTTTTTTAATTTATTTATTTTATTTATTTTTATTTTTGGCTGTGTTGGGTCTTTGTTGCTGTTCACAGGCTTTTCTCTAGTTGCGGCGAGCGGGGGCTACTCTTCCTTGCGGTGAGCAGGCTTCTCATTGGGTGGCTTCTCTTGTTGCAGAGCACGGGCTCTAGGTGCACGGGCTTCAGTAGTTGTGGCACGTGGGCTCAGTAGTTGTGGCTCGTGGGCTCTAGAGTGCAGGCTCAGTAGCTGTGGCCCACAGGCTTAGTTGCTCCGCGGCATGTGGGATCTTCCCCGACCAGGGCTTGAGCCTGTGTCCCCTGCATTTTCTATCACTCCGTTCTTTTATATGTTCTAGCTAGTTCTGTAACTCCACAATCTCGTATGGAAGAGAAATAATCAGGAGGCAAGAAGAGTAACTTAAAGCATCTCACATTAAAATTCATGCTAAGTTTCATAAATACACAAAATGCTTCTTTTACATTCCTATGGCTTTCTTTAATCTCTCTACCCTTTAATTATTAACAATGTGTACTTTTTCACAACTGAAAAAGAAAAGGCAACAAAAGCAATTCTATATAATTAAGACCTGTAACAAACAGACTTTATAAGATAATATAGTTGAGCTCCCACATTTTGCAAATGTGGAACATGAAATCCCGGAGGGATCCAAGATCATTACAGCAAGTGATGGAGGGTCTGGTGACCCTCTTCCCAGTCCAGATTATATTTCTTATCAGTGAACATCCTGAGTGAGCTCAAATAGATTTCTCCAATACTGATACCAATCTTTGATTTATAATAATAACAGAGGACATGGCTTAAGGAAAGAAAATATTGCATTCTTGTTTTAAGAAAGTTTTTTGTTGCCATTGTTTGTATCCATCTAGATGCTTTGTTCTACGGTCTGCCTAGTTCTCTGGCACCGAGCAGAACTATCAAGAATGTTTTCATTCAGTGTTAAGAATTTTTTGAAACATTTTGCTATAGATTACATTAAAATGAAAACTAACATCACTTCACAGACTAACTTTAATTTTAACATAACTAGTTTCAAACTTAAAAAATCACAGACTTCCCTGGTGGTCCAGTGGTTAAGACTCTGCACTTCCACTGAAGGTGGCACAGGTTTGATCTCTGGTCAGGGAACTAAGATCCTGCATGCTGCGGGGTGCGGCCCCCTCCCAAAAAAAAAAAACAAACCACCATATATATATGCATATATATATATGTATATATATATAGTGCTTTTAGTTGTGCCAGGCACCATCCTTAGCTTTTTATGATCTGCTTATTTAATCCTATGAATTAGATCAAATTATTAACATTTTCATTTTATAACTGGGAGACTTGAGGATTCATCTCTGGAACTTCTTAGAATTTAAAAATCTTGTCCAAGATCACATAGCTAAGACATGACAGTCTCAGAATTTGAATCTTTGTCTGAGGCATATGCCCACAGACTTTACCAGTGTTTAATTATAACAACTCACCAAATCGAGAATTCCAAAAAGTTCATTTGCTATTTAGTTTTTTAGAGGTTGGGTACATTTTCACACTGAAACAATGTTATCAATTTCCCTTAATCCATAGAGTAAGCTAAATAACATCATTTGGCCATATCACATTTTAAAACATTTTGTCTTAGGGACCAAAGCATTTATGGCCTTGTTTTTATGAGAAAATTCATTGTCTCTTGAGGAAGGAGAGTGGTGAAACTGGAAATGTTCTTTGGCTGAAGGGTTCTTGTGCTGGTCTCAGTCCGGTCACCACAACCCTAACCGACCCATCCCCCATCCCCAGGAACCTGGTTTGTGAAGGGGGCCCCGTGCCCATCCCTGTGCTTCCTACTAAAGGCCACTCACCACGAGTACCTTGGTCCTGATTCCCAGTCATCACAGACGAATCCCTACACCAGTGCACATTTCCTAGTTTAAGTATTTACTTGACTTCTTTAACTACAGGTAAACTGAAACAGGTAACTTGTCTCTTAGGTGGGTTAGCTCAGACCAACCTACAATGAACTTCCAACCTAACTGAGGGGCCTCCAATGGAATATCAGTCAATGACCCCAAGTTACATCTTGCTTATAATTCTAAGGGTAGAACAGCTCGCCCTTCTAGAGTGATTTCTAAATGGACCAAATTCATTTTTGATCATCAGAGGAGAGATCTGGATTCTGGGAGACGGTGTTCAGTGCACAGACTGCAGTTAATATGCTCCAATAATAGTTTATCCTTTCTAGGGGTTCTCAGAGCACATCATAGCTTTACGTGGGTTATTCTGGAATGTCCTTTGGAATTTCACAGCTTTACAGAGGTATCTTTAACAGGAATATGTTCATTTGAATAGAGCTCAGTACATGCAACCTGTTTCTTCCAGTTGTGTGGACTATTTTAACATGTTTAGTACATTCCACCTTTCTTGTACTCTATAGGGCATTTTCCATAAGCAATTTGACCGTCAGAAATCATTTCACGAGTAGCAGACGTTGCTGTTACAGGAGAGAAGGTAGAAGGGTGGAAAAGTTAGCATAAAGATAGTGTATTTTCTGCATGATCGGGAGCTATCGTGTGGCTTCATATTCTTAAAACTATTTTTCTCCTCTTCCTCAAAAAAAAGTGTTAACCCTTCGCATTAATTATCTCATTGTTGATTTATTTATAGGTTGTCAAATGAATTCATAAACCAACGTGCAGTGCAGTGATTTAAGTGAACACTGTCATACATTTTCATTCCTCTGTGTTTTGGGGTGTATTGGGAAGTTGGTTTTGTAAACTGATTGTATATCTCTTGCATAATCAGAATTCTGTAACTCAAATAACTAGACTTTAGGGTAAAAGATTTTCTCTGTGCTGCTGCTAAGGCACCTCCTGGGTGCATAGGACTATGAATCAGGCTTACAAATAGAGTCTTCTCAGCCCTCTGATGATCAATATAATTCAACCCCATCAATGTTGATGGAGAAAGACCCTACTATGTACAAGCCATGCTGCAAGAGGTTCAATGAATATTTGTAAAGTAGCAAATAACTGCAGCTCAATAGAATAACCGAACATGCTACTACACAGCACACATGACAATAAGTTTGAAGGGTAGAGATTGGAAACCACTGAGCTTTTCAGCTGATCACAATCAAATCAGAACATGTCGAAACAGCTGGTGTTCTGTGACTCAGAATCAATCAACCGGTTTTGAAGCACCTCATACCTCTTTATTTCTCTTTACAGTTTCACAGAAGAGATTTAAGCCAGCATATGTCCTTTCCATTTGGTTAAATCCCTGCTTTGAGCTGCTTGGCTTTCATATTCTAATACCAACGAATGAAACTGACTATAATAGAAAAGAAAAATAACTGCCAGCATTAAAATGATTTTTTTTTTTTTTTTTTTGTGGTACACGGGCCTCTCACTGTTGTGGCCTCTCCCCTTGCGGAGCACAGGCTCCGGACACACAGGCTCAGCGGCCATGGCTCACGGGCCCAGCCGCTCCACGGCATGTGGGATCTTCCCAGACCGGGGCCCGAACCCGTGTCCCCTGCATCGGCAGGCAGATTCTCAACCACTGTGCCACCAGGGAAGCCCTAAAATGATTTTTTTAACTGATGTGTTGCTCCATTTGTATTAAATCATACGCTCAAAATTAGGATGCACTAGAAGAGCCACGAAATTTTAAGGTTGCATTATGGAATCAGGATAATTCTGCATCAGCAGTATTTATATCATTTATGAATATGGCAACAGTTTGTGCAATTTTATATCTATGTTTATGATTCATATTTTAATGATGATACCAATAATGGTATATTGGGAAGATCAAGAGTCAGTTAGTAAGTGCAAGGAAATGAAAAGTTACTGTGTGTTTCGGCTTCTGACACCAGCTCTTCTCTTTGTTCTGATAGGTACCTATTACACCATTCTTTGGCGAACGTTATTCAGCAGTTGTGACCTCTCCCAACCGAACACTCTACAAATTATTATCTCTGGACTCCCAGCTGACACCCTGCCGAAGGCAAGAGCTACTAAGCCAACTGGAACTGTGCCTTTTCTCTTGTCAAGGTTTTTTTCTTACACAGGAAAAAGAAAGAAAAAAAAAAGATGAAGTTGGGCAAAGTGGAGTTCTGCCATTTTCTGCAGCTAATAGCTCTTGTCCCGTGTTTTTCTGGGATGAGTCGAGCAGAACTCTCCAGGTCCAGATCAAAGCCCTATTTCCAATCAGGGAGGTCCCGGACCAAGCGCAGCTGGGTGTGGAATCAGTTCTTTGTGCTGGAGGAGTACATGGGTTCAGACCCCCTCTATGTAGGAAAGGTAGGGCGTTTGGCCTTTCGAAGTCACAAATGATTGTTGTGAATGTCTGTGGTTGAATGGAGAACTGCTAATTTTTGCTTTGGGGATGGAAAACACGAACTGTTGCGAGGTTTTCGGCATTCATTAGCCACGCTGAAACTGTAATCCAGGTGTTATTCATCCCGTGTAGCCACAATTTAGGGAGTGCTGCTTTATTCCTAGGCACAGGTGAGCATCCTACAGAGGCCGAGTTTACCATGATTGTGGCGTGTTAGTAAAGCTGTCATTTCCAAGATTAGAGCAAGAATGTTCACTGATAAATGAAGAGTCGTGAGTTCTTACAGCCAGTTGCTTTTTGAGCTTCTTTCTGGGGGCTACTGGTTGAATGATGCTCATACTAACTTTATGCTTATATATCCTTTTCTGGTACTTGCAGTTAAAAATTGCGAAGTGTAATTATTGTGCCTATTGCTTCTAAATCACGAGCAGTTCAAACCTACATTTCTTAGTGGTAGTCTTGTTTTAATGGATTTTTAAGATTTGCTTTTTAAAATTACATTTTGGTTAAAAATGAACATGAACAGAAGTCCGTGAAAAGTGATATTAGACCAACAGTGGGCAGTTTGGGGTGTATTTATTTGGCGGCCAAGTGGTAGCCAGATGGAGATTTTTTTTTTTTCACAGCTTCTTTCTGGTTGTGTATCTGGGCAGGGGCTTCCTTTTGAACTGAAGGGTGCTTCAGGGGGCGTGGCCTTTCCCCGACCATCCTGGTACCGTGTTCCCACTTTCTAGTCTGTTGCAGGTTTGATTATTTTCATGTCTGTGAAGATTTCCTGAGCTTTTTCAACTTGATGCTGCGCACTGGTAGAGGGTTTCTAAGTGGAGTGTGTTGGCGAGATGTCTATACATCTGCATTTATGCTTTTCACTGTCAGTTTTATGCATCTATTCCTGATAAAGTGAAGCACAGCAAACTGAGGATTTTTTCCCTGAGTATATTTTCAACTGTGAATGATTGAGGAAGAATCTTTGCAATTTATTCCATGGGTCATCATTTCATTTGAATAGACCTTAGGTAAGGGTGAAAAATCTATTTTTCTTGATAGGTATCTACATAAGTCAAGGTAATCTTTATTATATATATTCTTGTTTTCCTTTGAAAGCCTCTATATTGTACAAATACTGATACCATATTGTAAACAAAAGGATTTGAATACATTAAAGTTTTCTGGGGATGTGGATTAGGAATTCTTTTAGCCTGGTCATAGCATTTTTCTGCCCTAAGAAAGGATGTACACAATTGTTTTTTTGGTGCATGTATATATTTCTTTTCATAGCCATCCTACTGTTATCAGTAGCACCATCATTTACACTTTACATGTATTAAATCTCTCCATCTCTCTTGTTTTCTTGCAAATCAAGTGAAAGCAGTAACCTTATGCAATGTTAGTGACTAAGAATCTAGCTCAGAATTTCATTCATTTTTAATGAAAATTTGAGAAATTCGTCAAACTTTTTTCAATGGACAGGTCTATAATAATTCAACTGCTTCATAAAGGGTCTGTAGTTATTAGGTGAAATCACGCTTTTGCACAAGTGTCAAATTTTCTAAACACGACTAAAATACTTCCATTAATTTGGTTTTAAATGGAGTTGCTTGGGTGAGGTTGACATTTTGAAATCAGTTGTAATTTAAAATTTAAAAAAAAACCCTTATTTTAAATTTTGTACCCTTCACCATAACAATTTTAAATGCTTATATCGAAATAATCCCTATAAGTCAGTTTAAAGTTATGAATGCATGTCTCTAGGTTACTTAAATTCCAAATGCCTGTGAAGGTACTGGGCTATGTGCTGTTGTTATTTTTCTAAGAGAAGTTGTGTGGTTCCTTGATTAGGTAGCACCTATTCTGTGCCTCCTTTTCAATTAATCAGAGACAATTGTTTAGCAGATTTTATGTGGCAGGAAACAAGTTTGTGCTTATCTCTTGAACGCCTGTGTATGAGGAGTTCAATACTACCCTTCACAGTAAAATGTTCAGGATGGAAATAGGTTTTAAAAAACTCTTAATTGATTAAAGTACAGAAAGGGGGCAATACAATAATTTGAGATGGAAACAGAATTTATAGAGGAGACAAACGAAAGGCTTTAAAAGGAGCAATTTACATTCGCTTGAGAAAAGGTGGCTGAGAACGTGAATCCTTTAGGTTGGTGGTCTGAATAGGCCGAGTTATAGGAATAATTTTGACTTCAGTACAGTTTTGATCACTTGGGTATGTACAATAGATATATCTTCCTTTTTTTTTTTTTTTTTACTTTGGGGGAGGTAATGGCTATGACCAGAAGTTTTTTACAGGACTGAGAGAACAGAAAATTTTAGATGAAGAGTGGAAGAATGGATAAGCAGATAAGCAAGGGAAGAAAAGAAGGAACCTAATCATTACTTTTCACAGATGCATATTTAACTTATGCTGGTTAGATGGCTACACTCTGAGTCTTCCTGACAAAACATAGCTATTTGGGTAATTTGGAAAATATAAATGATGACCTTGGTAAACTTGGTGGCTTTATTTAATCACATAATGGATACTTATAGTGTGCGTCAAATTGACTCAGTTTTATTGCTGACTCAGGTATTTCCTACTAGTTGTATGATTTTGGTTAAGTTGCCTAAAATTACTAAACTGTAGCTTCCTCATCTTTAAAATGGGAATAATGATGTCCGTAATTCGTTTTTTTTACTGAGAAGTAATGAGATAAAAATACTTGGAACATACGTTAATCTAGACATCATGATATTTATTTCAGTACCTTTTAATTATAAATTAACTGGGTTGTGAATAATCTATTGTGTTGTGTCCAGTGTTATATTTGTGATCCTTCAGTTGGAAGTAGACATTATTTTAGAGGAGTGGTCTGTGTTGGATGTGAATGGAAATACAGCTTGTCTTTATATTTGTACAGGATAAAACTATGGCAAAAATATGATTAGTGGGTAAATGATTCAGTCCTTAAACACAAGGACTTAAATGTCAGAGAAATCATGTCTAAACGGTTTTTTTTTAGCCTTCAAATTTGGAGACCATTATAACGGCTGATGCCCAACAAGATCAGTTAAATTATTCTACACTTAAATAAAATTTGGTGTTTTAGACATTGGAGATATAGAGGTCACAAGATGGCTTATGACCTTATTATTTTAGCCAATTTACTGAGTTTGTTTAACGTGATAACTCAAGACCAAAGTAGAACAGTCTGGTGGAAAGGGCCAGGAGTGCTTCTAGAACCCTCACCAAGATGCCTCCAGGGCACAGACTTCTGGTCTAGGTTAGGATCTGAGCTTTATCATTAGCATCCCATCGTTTTCTTGTGATAGGAGTTGATAAACTGCTGAGTCTAAATGTGTTGACATAAGGAAGGTGTCATCAGTCATTACTCTGATGGAGCTCTTTTTGTTTTAATTGAGGCATAATTGACATATTATTTTCAGGTGTACAACATAATGATTTGATATTTGTATAAATTGAGAAATGATGACCACAATAAGTCTTAATTTACATCTGTCACTACATAGTTACAAATTTTTTTCTTGCGTTGAGAACTTTTAAGAACCACCCTCCTAGCAACTTTCTCAAATGTGCAGTATGATAGATTTAACTAGAGTCACCGTGCTGTATGGAGCTCTGTTTTAAAGAATAATAGTGCACCTTTCCTTAAAAGTATTTCTTAATTGTTGCCGTACCTGTTTTCTTGTCCCTTTACAGGGGCAATGAAGTGGAGGGGCCATCCTTTTCTCCCTGTGACTTTGTATCACCCTGACTTGGCTCTCCAAGTGCATAGGAAATAGCAGTTTCTAGCCATCTGATTGCATCACACTGTACTTTTGTAGTCCAGTCTTTTCCTCACCTTGGCATTTCTCCCTTAATGTCCCCTAACCGTCTGACAAAAAATTTTCTCTACAAAACCACCCAGCCTCAGTTCCAGGTAGTAAGTGTTTTTCATTTCTGCTCCCTGTAATGGGCTGCCAGCCGTTTGCTGTGCTCCAGGCCATCACTTTCACTGAAATGTGTCTCATTCCTCTTCCACAGTCTGCTTCTCTGGCTGTTAACATCCTTGCCTTTCCTGCTACTTCCCTTTCTTCCCTCCTCATTCAGGGAGAATTTATGCCTATTGCCCTAGTCAAAATCAAAGACAGAGGAATGCAGTACAGGATTCACTCTGCTCTCAGTTTCACCTGGCTTGAAAGTGTCGGTGAGCATCTTTGATGCATTTAATTAAACCTCAGCCGTATCTCTCACCAAGAGATTCTCTGTTTCCTGATCACCAAAGCTCTGTTCAGTGTTCCAGAAGAGAAATTTTCATCTTGAAAAGAGGTTGCCTTAAAAGAATTGGGTTACAAATGAGATTCCTTAATGGGGCTAATTCATATTAGATACACAAAAAGAAAATAATCCCAAATATTAAGTACTTAGGGAAGAGCATTTATATCATGGTAAAATTTACATTTTATAGATTTTGGAGGGGAAAAAAAAAAAGCAAAAGCATCCTCTTAAATATGTAGATTACCTGAAATTGGTTCCAGTCTTAGAAGAAAGCAAATAGTTTGTTTTCCTTGCGTATGCATAGGAAACCCATTTTCATAACATTTTTATAACCAGAGTGAATTGTGAAGACCCTTGTTTTTATCTTCTTGTTACTTTGCTGGTAGAAATGTGGAACTCCTGGTGGCTTCAAAGGGAATTTGGACATGGATAAGCTCTGTGGGATGCAAATAAGTTCAGACCCTTAGAAATATTTTTTTTGGCAGCTAATTTTAGCTCTTATAAAACTCCGGTATAACTATAAAGTAGTAAATGCATTTTCTCCACATAAAATCAACAACCCCAAGTCTTTGTATGTTCTTTCAAAACCATAATGAAAATAAAATATATCAGGCTTTGCCACTAAAATGCAGACACCTACCATTAATTCAGTTTAATATTACTTATTTTCTCTTCAAAGTTATCTTAGGTTAGAAATGAAGGTTGTAGTTAGCTACCAAGTACTTTACATGTGCTACTACGCAACTAAAAGTTGGAGGATAGGGACTTATGGTTATAAACCTAATTATAGTCAAACTAGATAACCTAGATTGGCTCTATTTTCTGATTGTTTGTGTGTGTTGACCAAAATCGTTTAAAAATGCTGTCTTCTTTAATGTGTGTGTTTATACACACTTGTTACCCATTTGGTGATGGTAGAAGCAAAAATCATAAAAGAAAAATTCAGTCTATACCCATTGTGTTTTTACATTGTATTTACGTTGAGTTTTTAAGTGCAAAGACAAGATAACCAGCTAAAAGGATGATATGGGGCCTTTCTATAGTAAGTGCACTATAATTGTTTGGTCAGCTTTCTGTGCTGTGCTCATTGATATGGAGTCACAGAATCTGCAGCGGTGTCTGTAAGTCACCAAGATAAATGACAGAATTAGATAAGGAGCAGGACAGTCACTGAGCCTTTGCTGGCTTCAGCATACATAGTTGAGTACTAGAGTGGGAGAAATTTCATCCTAATCATTTTGTCTGATTTATATTGATTATCTGTCATAGTGATTGTGATCACTGGAGAGAAACAGTAGTTTGTATAAATATGCTTAAAATCTTTTGCATGCTGTGCAGCCTATCCTGTGTTTCCTTTCTTCCCCTTCCTTCTCTTCTTCTTCAAATCCTTATTAAATACCTACTCTGTGTTAGGGACTGTGCTAGATAAAAGAGTCTAAAGAAATAAACTCTCCTCTTTCATAACATTCAGTCTGGTTGATAAGCCAAGCAGGTAACCAGATGGCAATGTAGAACAGTCAGTCCTGCAGCTGATCTACAGCTGTGGAGGTGGGTAAACCAGAGGCACTCATTCATGGATCTGTGAACAAACGCTTCCATGAGGATACCTGGAAAACCTCTGTGATTTCATGATCCTTTTATCCAGTCTCCTTATCAGAGCAAAAAAAAAAAAAAAAAAAAAAGGGGGGGGTGATTATCTTCTTAGAAAGTAGGACAGGGGACTTCTCTGGCGGTCCAGTGTTCTAAGACTCCACCCTTCCACTGCAGGGGGAACTGGGATCCCGCATGCTGTGCAGCGTGGCTAAAAAAACCAAAATGAAACAAACAAAAAACCCCAGTAGGACAGAGTCTTCTAAAACGATATTGGGTGCTTTATATAGTGGAAAGCTTTATATAGTGGAAAGATCAGTAAGCAGAAACTCTGGGTTATACTGGCAAGTTCCTCATTATTTTGAGCAATAAATTACAATCTTCTCACCTGTAAAATAGAGATCACATAGGTAAAATTTTAAAATATTTTGAAATCATTTCAGACTTACATATAGGTTGGGACATATCATGCCAGGACCCAGCTTCTCCGAATGCTAGTGTCGTACATGACTGTACCTATTGTTTAAACTAGGAAATTAACATTGGTATAGTACTCTTTACTCATCAACAGGTTGTACTCAGAATTTTCCAGTTGTTACAGTAAAGCGGCTTTTCTGGCAGAAGCCAATCCAGTATGGTGTCTTGCATTTGTCTTGTCTCCTCAAGTCATCTCTTGTCCTTCTTGACTAGTAATTTGGTAGAGTCTCTCACAATCTGGGTTAATTTCATGCTTCTTTCTATTGGAGGCGTGTAAGGTGATGTGTCAATAGTTTGGGCAAGAATTCCACAGAAGTGGTGGTGTACCTTCCTCACTGCATCTTGTCAGGAGGCACAGGATGTTGATAGGACTCATTCATGCTGATGTTGTCTTTGATCACTTGGTCAAGGGGGTATCTGCCATGTTCTGCTGAAAAAACATCTAAAAGTTTCAAAATCCTGAAGGGAGGTATAAAATTATCTAAGCTGTCATTATAGATTCGAATAAATATTACTGCTGGTTTGAGGGATGTGTATTGAATGATTCATTAAGGTCCACTGTCCATTTTTAGGATGAGGTTGTGGGTTTGTCTGAAACATGGATGGAATTTAAATCTAAAATGCTGTCAGGTAATATCCATAATTTTATGTAGTAATTGATCTTGTTTCTCAAAAGCACATCAATTTAGGATGTCTCAGAGAAATTGATTTTTTTTTTCCTCTGAACCATGCAAGACTACTCTCTGTAGTCTAGGATTCCAGGATGTCTACTGATCTATACTTAAATAAGTGCTTTCTCCCCCGCTGCTTACAAAATATAAAGAACTGTTTTATACTGTACAGTGTGCCACAAATATTTAACCCTCATGATTGTAAATAAAACATTGCTTTGGAAAATAATAGGTACAGTCAGCTAAGGTGAAAGAAGTAGCTCAAGAGAATGCAATAGAATGTCTTACATTTTAGTATATTCATAAGAGAGTTGAAGTCTAAATAATAATATTCTATTTAATGTTTGAAAGATTTAGTAATGAGAATTTCTCTTAATGATTCTTGGTAGAGCCTATAACATTTCTGATTCACAGTCAGTACTGTTTAATCTTCAGAAAAGCCTTGTGATTTAGGAAGGAGGAGTTCTTATATTGGAGATGAGGTAAAAGATACATTTGGAAGTACAATAAGTAGAGTAATGGGACAGTCATTAGAGAAATAATTCAGAAGAGTTAGATGGCAAATCTGGAAACTAAATTTCTGGAAAAATGTTAATAAGATGTTTTACGTCTATAAAAATAATTTTTTCTTCAAAGTGTCATTTAGTTGCATTATTATCAAGGCCTCTTAACATATGTTTTTGAAACCTTTACCTTTAAAATGGCATATGTTCAAGAGAGGATAGATACATTTACAAGGGCTCTCAAATTATTGCATACTACTTCCTAAAATTTAGTAAATCTGGAAACTGAACATAGTTAGAATAATAGGGCATGATAATGGAGAGATTAAAATGGTATTTAAGCCAGGACACAGAAATATTTGAAATGAACCCTAGAACAGAAATTTCCAGAATAGGGTATGGAAAAATAAACTGTTGAGACTCTAGAAAGAAAATACTTAGGACTTCAATTAAAAATAATCTCATCTTTAAAAAACTCTAGTTTTTGGTATATGAAATATATAATACACTTAAGGAGTTTTCACTGATAAAAGTACACCTTCAAACAAATGGGAAGACCATTAGCCCATCCCTGAAGGGGTTATAAAGAGATTAGGAGCATTGGTAGCTGGTTGGCCCTACACTGCAGTGTAGTACTCTAGTGAGCTGGTGTGGAAAGATGGAGCAAGATAGGCTCAAGCATCAACTTAGCTTACTTTTTTTTTTTTTTTTTGCTGTACACGGGCCTCTCACTGTTGTGGCCTCTCCTGTTGCGGAGCACAGGCTCTGGACCGCAGGCTCAGCGGCCATGGCTCATGGGCCCAGCCTCTCCGCGGCATGTGGGATCTTCCCGGACCGGGGCACGAACCCGTGTCCCCTGCATCGGCAGGCGGACTCTCAACCACTGCGTCACAGGGAAGCCCGCTTAGCTTACTTTTGTATCTCATGGCTTAACATTTCAGTGTAAGAGAAGGTCTGAACACATTCCAGTAAATAATAGCTAGAGAAAAGGAAATGGTCAGGAAAATACTCATGTTGGCCTCAGCCAGCCTTTGGTCTTCTCAGACCAAAAGCCTGAGGATTATTGTCTCTCCTGTCACCACACCAACAAATAACAGAGTGCCCAAATGATCTGGGGGGAGAAAACCAAGATAGTATGGGGAGGCCATCTACATTTCTAGTTAAGCTAGAATCCTTGTCTTCTGTGAGATAAATGCAGAAGAGTAATTTCTCAAAATGGGGCTGTGTTACAGGAATGGTAATTACAAGAACCAAAATGATCAACATCATTCCAGCAAGTTTTGTGTGTAAACAGTGCACAATTATCTGATAAGAATGCTTCCCTTAGGGTATTTACTTGTCTTCTTAGTTAAAATGCTGACATGTTTTAAGGTATTTAACTGAAAACACACAATCAAGATTTGGACAACACATACATAATGTTCAACAGATGTGAGTTTGAAAGATTTGTGATGATCACTAGTGAAATTAGTCAAACCATACTTAAATTAGATTTTTCTGATTTGTGAGTCATTTAAGGGTCCACACTGGAGCAGAATCTGTGTGGAGAGTAAGAGATTACACATTCTGCACTTGGTTCTTTGAAATGAAAAAGTAAAAGTTGACATTTTCTTTTTCATAATGTATCTGAGAAATGTATCTCAGTTCTGTATTTCATACACTCTCTCCTTAACAGTTTGTATAATTTTCTCAGCTGAATCATAACAGCTGAATTTAGGTGGCTAACTCATGTTGCTTATTCAGGAGAAGCAGATACTGGTGAGCTCTAGTCATTGGGATTCAATGTAATTCTATCTAAGAAAAGTGAAGCCATCAATAGTTAAAGATGATTACTGGAGAAACAGATGAGAAATAATCACATGACTGTAGCACATGGAGAGAGCTTATTTGTAACGCTAAAATCATACATGGACTATATAAAGAAACACAGAGCCATGTCTAAAATAAAAGTAACTTGAATTGTCGAGTAGATACACAACCTTGGAAAAGTGCTTTTTACAAAGATTCGTGTCGAATGATGGGATAGTATTGCAAAGCTTGACGTTGAAAGTAAAAATACAAGCCTTATTTCAAAGGATAAGGTGTCTTTTTGGTTAATCATTGTAACACCTGCAAATAGACTTCTGGCTATGACACAACGCTGTGTTCAGTGAATTTGGGAGAGCAGTTGTGGAGTGTAATGATCTGAAACAAGACTGGTTTTTCCCATTGATTAGATCATTTGTTGGAAATGTGAATACAATTGATGATGGAAAATATATACAAATGAGTGAGGAGTCAGGGTTAGGGTCAGAGGAAGAAGTGTATTCTGTTTCAGATCCAATTAAGATTTCACAGTGGGATTTATGATGAGAAACAAAAGGGAACTAATATTCACATGATTAATATCATGTTTTATATATATATTTTTTTTCAGTGTTACTTTCTTCACACTGTCTATGCCTTCTGACTTATGTCTAAGTTTGATTTTTCTGTAAACTCTGGGCACACTGATCAAGTCCAGTTTTCCACAGCCCTCTAGTTTTAACTTTCTATCCAGAGCTAGAGAATGTGCAGGAGAAATGGAAGCTTTGTGGGGGGAGGAGTTTAAGCTACTTCAGAGGCTTCAACAGTCATGCAGTAGCTCTTTTTATTATTTTTTCAAGCAATGACCTCTCTTGGAATTTAGCAAAAAAAAAAAGAAAAAGTATTTTGTGTAATTTTGGTCATGAGATACACAATATCACATATGATGCTGAAACTTGGCCTCTGTGCACCAGTGCCAGATAGAATCTTGGAGCCAGAGTTTTGGGTGATGTAGAAAAGAATAGCTTTATTGCTTTGCCAGGCAAAGGGGGACACAGTGGGCTAATGCCCTCAAAACTGTGTGTCCCAATCTGGGGGTGGATTTGGTGAGGTGTTTTATGGCATTGGTTCAAGGGTGGGGTTGCTGAAAAGGATCAGGGTGTCTGCAGGGCCTGCATTCCTTTAATCTGGCCTCAGGTGGTCTCCTGATGAACTTCTGTGGTTCTCAAGGTTATCAAACTGTGACATCTCTGGAATGAAGAATGCTTCATCAAGTAGTTAACTTCTTGCATTTGTTGGGGGGTTTGTTTCTACAGAAGAGCTCAAAGATATTGTTATGTGTATCCCTTGAGATGGAACCAGGACTCTGCCCCAAGGCTGCACTATTGTTTCTTGACTGCTCCTCCCTTGTCTCTGCATCCCCTCACTTCCCCGATTAGCAACTGTTTGAAACTGCCCTTTGGAACTCAGGGAACGTCATGGAGGCTGAAGCCTATTCCCTACAAACAAGAAACAGGGGACACAGAAAGGCTTCTGTGCCCAGGAGCCCTACAGGGTCCTGCTTGGTTTCACATATAATGATTTTTTTTTTTTTTTCAAATCATGTGTCCTTAATATTGAATTCAAAATGTTATAATATTGGGTTGGCCAAAAAGTTCGTTTAGGTTTTTCCCTAAGATCTTAAGGGAAACTTGAACGAACTTTTTGGCCAACCCAAAATCAAATATTTTCATCAAAAAGAAAAATAATATATTCTTATTTTAAGTTTAATTATTTTTCAGAGTAGATCTGCTTGGAACTTTAAAGCTCATTTGCTCTGGTCTCTTTCTAAATTCAGGAATTCTTTGTACAGTACCCCGATGGTTGATCAGGCAGCCTCAGGTCTGTTTCTTAGTTGGGACAGGAAGTGTGGTGGAAACACACAATTCACAGTCACGTGAGTTGGGTTTGCGTACTGGCTGCCATTTAACAATGGTGTGACTTCAAGCAGATACTTCCTTTTCTCATGTCATTCACTTATAAAATAGGAACGACAGTAACCTCACAAGGCCGTGGTGAGCATAAAGAGAAAGATAGGGTAAATATGAAAGCATAAAACAAAGTGTAAAAGGGAGGGAGTGTATTTCCAAAAGTGAGTCAGCTTGGTGAGGAACGGGGTTACGTACACTCCCAAGCATCATGCCTGGACCAAGCATCGTGCCTGGATGTTCAGGACGGATGGCTGTTGATTGCATGGGAAGCACGAAATCATGGGATGCCATGAGTGGTGGTGTGAGATGATATTAAGCTTTGGGACAACTCTTGCTTTTAGGAACTTGAATTATATTTAGCTGTTAAAATATTTGAGGGCAGCTGCTTGGTAATCCCCTCTCCCCATTTAAACTGAGTGCTTGAAAAGACTAAAGAACTCTTTAACTCAGGTATTTCATTTATGACATGGTTTCCAGAACAGTCCTCAGACTCAGTGATGTTTCTCAACATCCTGAAATATGATGATCAAGATTCAACCTCGATAATTTATAACCAATCCAATCAGTTCAAAAGAGAAAAATCATGACTTTTGTTTCCCTTAATGTGAACTGTGCCATTAACACAAGACAGGATTGCATTACCTGTTATTGTTGTTATTAACATTATTATTATCTCTTGAAGAAAACAATGTAGGAAAAAATTAGGGTTTGGACTAAATAGATATGATCATAAAATAACTAGTGAATATGCTAAGAGGAAGCTATAGTAAAATTGAATGTTAACTAGGAAAGCCAAAACCAATTTCTCCAAATATTGTTTTCCTCAAAAAAAAAAAAGGTAAACGAGGAGCTTAGTCTCTCTTCTTCCTCAGCACATTCTGAAAGCTTCCTGCACACACTGCTGGTATTTGCTCTCTCTTACTCGTTCCTTCAGGTGTCTCAGCATTCTGCTTTGGTTTTAAAAGTTAAAGTAGCATTTTCCATAGATTTTTTGTTTGTTTTTTAATAGGTTGCTTTATTTATTAATATGTCATTCTAAACATTGCATAAATACAGCCTATATAACTAGAGTATCAAACACTGTTCTGGTAAGAAGTTCGAGAGTACATTTAGGGCAATTTTAAGAGCTCTGAATACTTTGGCATAGACAGGTTTCCAGGCCGAGAGACAGCCTGTTGCATCAGCAACATGTCGTACAGACTGTGGGCCCTGGACACGGCGTTTTCCACATGTTTCTGACTCTGATGCATCCAAGTGAGCATGATTTCCTCAGGGCTGTATTGGGAGTGTCTGAAGCTACTGCTGTTTCTCAGCTTATTTTGAGGCTACAGTCTAGTCCACTGGAAAGACATGGGGCCCAGGAGACAAGTTTGGATTTTGAATGATAGTTATGCCACCCTGATGACCTGGGGTCACAGACTTAAGCATCCCCAGAATTCCTATGATGGCCCTGGCACTGTTTTAAAGCCTGCCGTAAACCCAACTGAAGGAAATAAACGAAGATAGAAGGGATGGGGGGAAGGAGATTGGTTATCTTGCAGCTTTCTGGAATGTTCAACACAAAAGATAGCAGCATGATTTCAGTTGGTTGTCTGATAAGAAACGTGTAGAGGATAAAAGAAAATGGGGATTAAACCCTGCAAATAAGTGCTTTAGAAAAATAAGAGGGAAGATTTTTGTTTTGTTTTCTCGTAGGGGATTGGAAATTATGTGACACTTTGCATTTTACGTGCTCACCCTTGGATATATTACCTAGTACAAATGGTAATGAATTGGTAGATTATGGCAGTGCATTGAGAGGGAGTTTAGCCTAGTTAGTCGTGAAATCCTAACTCAGATTCATAAAGCAAGGAGATCCAAATGTGAACCTCACCATCACCACTTACTTGGAAGTGACATCCCTCAGTATCTGCAGGGGATTGGTTCCAAGACCCCCTCTCCCCCATCCCAAGGATACTCAAATCTGAGGATGCTCAAGTCCCTTATATAAAATGGCCTAGTACAGTTGGCCCTCCTTATCTGTGGGTTTCGAAGTTGGCTGAATCCCCAAGAATGCATTATCTGTGGATACGGAGGGTTAACTGTACTCAGCTTCTGTCAACTTAATCTCTGTAAAATGGGTTTAATAATAGGTCTTATGTAATACAGTTGTTAGAACTAAATAACATGATATGTAAAGTACTTCATCTCTGACACATAGGAAACATTCATGAAGGGTTAGCTGTTATTGTT
Organism: Mesoplodon mirus; assembly: GCF_964341445.2. Classification (NCBI taxonomy): domain Eukaryota; kingdom Metazoa; phylum Chordata; class Mammalia; order Artiodactyla; family Ziphiidae; genus Mesoplodon; species Mesoplodon mirus. Next base: position 78,982,435 of record NC_138989.1, read on the forward strand.
AATAGTGATACATATTTTTACTTTGCTTTCCATCACTACTTTCTATAGTTGACCTGAGTCAGGTGTTTTCTTTTTAAAGCATAGTTTCAAAACAACCTATAGTCTAAGGAGAAAACAAGGAGAAACCCAAGCAATGTCCCTCACATTGACACATTTCATGACCACAGACAAGTCCTTTACATTTCCTTTCCTTGTATGCTCATCTACTATGAAGGGACGGTGGTGCTGAATCTCCCATCACCACAGAGTTGGACTCAGAACCTCCAACAGACAATGTCTGTTAAAATACTTTGAAATGTGTAAAATACTAAACCTTAAATAACAGTTACTTCTGATGGGAAAAGCAGTTACTAGTTATGTTTATACAATATTAGGTTAGGAACAGAATTTACACCACATATACTCTTTTTTGGTAATTAGTGATGAAGTACACTTGGACAATCTCTTTCTCTTGGTCATTATTGATGAGTAATATTTGATACATACCCTAAAGACACTTTAAGGATTTGGCTGCTGTTTTAAATTTTACATATTCAGAATCAAATCAGATTTAAAATTCCATAGGACAGCTTTTCAAACCACAGATTTGAAGAAAGGGCAGGACACACACACAGAGGATTGTTTTATTCTCAGATACTTTCCAAATCTAGAAAGCTAATGACATCTTTGAGAGTTTCCCAGGAGGCAAGAGATTCCAGTGCCATTAGGATTCTGCTGAAGAAAAGTGATGCTTAATGGAGCTAGAGAAATGGGATTGCTTGTTAATCTCTCAGTTAATTTTCTTTCTTTCTTTCCTTTTTTTTTTCTTTTTTAAAGATTATGCCTGAGGTCAGAACTTCCTTTAGTCTGAAGTTTGGCTCAAACCTCTTGCTAAGTTTTACCCATCCTATATGCCGTAAAGTTCTGAATTCAGAAACTGAGTTTGATTAATTCAGTTTTGTTCCAAATATGGTAGCATTTAAACATCTGTTGAGAATTAATACTGTTTGCCTAACATTTTTGGAGTAGTGGAATTCTGACATTTTGAGGGAAGAAAGGGGATTGAACATCTTGATATAATTTAATATTTGTAGAAACAGGTATTTTTGGTATATGTGTGTCATTGGAAAGATAAATAAGGAGAAACCAAATATTTTGTAATTTTGATAGCCTTACTTACACACAGAATGAGGGACACAGAGGGTCCATATTGGGAAATATTGTTAGTCTTCTAGGAATTGTCATTGCAGAGGAATTCGTTCAGGTAGGCAGGTGTTCTACAGTATAATTAAAGAAAAGCCAGAGGGAAAAAGAAGGCCGGAGATGATTTTCCCTTTTTTAAAAAATAAATAAAATGAAAGACAGGATGCTGAAATAAATCATCCAAAGGATGTATGGTACAAAGGGAGGTGGGCTTCCTAAAATGCAGTTCTACATTATAAAGCTGAAGAAATGTTTCTGTAGCTAAGTATTTCTTCACGTATAAAAATAATCAAGTCAGTTGACTATATCCAAATGAAAGCCGCATGAGTTTAAGGGCAAATTCTATACATTTGAACATGAAAATCCTCAAGGTTTCTAGATAAAATGAATGCTAAACCCACCCAAAAGCTCATAGGAGGCTTATTATATGATCTCTACGGTAAGCCTTGCCTTTAGGTGAAAAGAAAAACTCTTCAGCTTGGAGCAAATCTATCCATCTAAATAGAAGTATCTAGTTGAGTGGAGAGAATACATATTCTGGCTTCACAAACTCTTCACTACAGTTTGAGCCCATAACTTGGGGGTAATCTTTCTCCTTTATCCCCTACATTATGATATGAGAATTCTAATAATTCATACCCTGCTCCCACAGACCACCAAAGTATAACTATTATTCAACTTAAAACACATGTATAAAAATATGGTACAGGGCTTCCTTGGTGGCGCAGTGGTTGAGAGTCTGCCTGCCGATGCAGGGGACGCGGGTTCGTGCCCCGGTCCGGGAGGATCCCACATGCCGCGGAGCGGCTGGTCCCGTGAGCCATGGCCGCTGGGGCTGCGCGTCCGGAGCCTGTGCTCCGCGACGGGAGAGGCCACAACAGTGAGGGGCCCGCATACAGAAAAAAAAAAATATATATATGGTACATAAGTGTACCATATTCTTATATTAAAAAATAAGTGTACCTAAGAATATTATGAGTGCCCCTTTTGTTGGTTTTGTAACAATGTCTGCATAGAGAAGCTAAATTCACTCATATTTGTTTCTGCTTTGATCAACAGCCATTTAGTGTCATCAGCCATTTAGTGATTTTAATCTGTATTTTTCAGGGAGTCAATGACTTTTCCTTTGTATTTACTTCATGCTGGCTGATCTACAACAAAATGCTAAGCTTACCTAAGTGTCTAGCATTATTATTTTTATCAAGAGCTGGTGCCATGCTGATTCAAAAGTTCATTACCCTGAACTCATACAGTATCACATGAACATGATGGGCTAAGTTACAAAACCCAAATGGGAAAAAACTGCATAGAGAAACTGGTGTGTTCTTTTTCCCAGGGGTACATGCCATCCTTCATATTTCTCTACCATCAGAACTTACACGAATGAGAATGAGCACCGCTTTAAGTTTTGTGCCCTATGCCCCTCACCCTTATGAAGGCTCTTGCTCAGGGAAACACAAGGTCAAGGTTAGCACTTGCCTAAAACTGAGAATGCATTCGTCTTTAGATTTTGCATCCTCAGTTGTCTTGCTTCTAGTCTTGGCCTTTCGGCAGAGAAGCCAATAAGAGGATTTTCCTCCCCAAATCTCTGACACTGATTCAGTTGTACTACTTGTGGTCTCCACTTGAGTCACATATGGTCCTCACCAATACTTTTTGGAAGTCTGTGGAGCTATAAAATATAGATAAGTAACTGCCCAAGATGGAGATAGAATGGGAGGAGTTGACAGTCTCTGTAGTGTTTTAGAGGAACATCTGCCAAACTCGAATTTAATTCCGTTTTATGGCTATACCATTGCCATTTTATCAGAGAATTGACACTGAATACTCAGAAAGATGTGATGGTGGTGCTTAGTGCCCTTTACTTAGATTGGCCCTGTTCAACCTTTCATTTTATATACATGTACTAAGTTTTATGTCAACCACAGTTACTAGATGATAAAATGTAATTGAGAAGAGAAACTTCAATTTAAATAAGAAATCAGGTTAACAACATTTATATTTTTCTCTAAAATATCATGAATATAATCTGACCATGCATATAAATTTCATGCAAATATATGCAAATGTACATACGATAACTGTTTTTACCTTGAGCATTTTATATACTTGAATGTGTTTTTTTGGTACAAATTTAGAGCTATTTCACTTACAAAAAAATGATTTTGTGTTTACAAGTCAACCTTTTAGGTATTTTAAAAGATGATGTTATCGGAAGGAAATACATAACAGCATATGTGCAATTCAAATCCTTTTCATTTTCACCTTTCCCTTTTCCTTTCCTCTCTTCCCTCTCTCCCTCTTTTCCTTGTCATTCCTCTGCCACATTTTAATATCTGTCTGCCACTTAAGAGGGAGAGGTCCTATCTTAAATAGGGCAAATGTCCTTGGTCTCTAAGTATCCTATTGGTTGATTTCTACTTGTAGGTAGAAATGAAATATAAGGATAACAAAAGTGTTAAAATGGAGCAAAATTTTCCTTTGGATGGGTGGTTATGTTTGTACAGTTGATTCTCACTATTTATGGTAATTATGTTCTATAAAGTTGCCATGAACACTGAATGAGCAAATACTGAGCCATTGATCCTGGGGGACACTAGAGGTTAGGTTCTTGTGAGCCTCTGGTCACAACGTTTCCATCAACTGATTAACACATAACCTTGTTTTACGTGTGTTTCTGTTTAAAGACACCTTATTTTATATATAACATATAACTTATATGTGATATATATATTGATATATATGTGGTTGATCATTAACATTGAACTCACAGCCAACAGCACTATAACTCGTGTCCTAACGGAGCTTAGCCAACACACGTATTTTTCCCCCTGGGGCATATCACAGCCTTCTTGTGCCTGCGAACACTTCAACACTACACTTGGGGACCACTTTAAATAGCAAAAGCACCAATAAAAAGCACACAAATACACAAAAAAGTGGCACTAAATAGACTGCAAAATAAGCACTTATTTACAATTTGAGAGCTGAAACAGGAAAGCCAGAGTGTTTAACCTTGGTTAGGAATGGGCAAACCAGGAGACTCAAATTTTTTGCTGCTTTGCACATGTCCACAAATGACTACAAACAAATAAATGACAACGAGTAGGTGAATTCATGAATACAGAATCTAGGAATAACAAAGTTAAGCTGTATCTACTTTAGCAAAGAGGATATGTATGAGTCATATTTTGGACCATAATGCATGGACACTCTAACATCCAATTATTAGGTAACTAATCCCCCTAAATAAATAAACCAGAGGAAAAGTAAATTGATGTCGATGAAGATAAATTAATAGTGAGATAATGACAAAGCAAGAACATCAATAGTTGAAAATTCTGAAAAGCTCAAAATGTAGGAGATAATACAGCATCCTTTCTGAAAGCAGAATTTTCAGTTCATTGCATGTGCATATATGATATAGGAGGTTGGCAAAAACACTGCACTGTATCATGGCAACCAGATTTCTTGTAGAATGTTGAGTTAGAGTCTATAAATGATAATTGCATCCTAGCTTTAGCTTATGAATACCAACTTTAGTCAGGTACTAGCAGTAACTCTAGCACTAACTAAGCCCTTTGTGGTGCACAGGGTTTCTATGGAAAATGTAGTGGCACAGATGGAGATTCTAACCCATCTCTTCATGGCCCCTCGAGAGGACCTTGGTGGGTTGAAGCAAACATCTTGAGGATCGCCGACTTAGACTTTGCAAAGTGTTCACAATTGTGCAACGCCACATTTTATCAGGCTTTCTTGGTGGAAATTCTGAGCAGAGACTATTAGGACGTAGTGATAATGGCTGAAACTGAAGATGGAGTAAGGGACCAAGAGTAGAGTGGAGCTTATATCCTAGCGGGGAACCCTGGCAAGATCAAGTGAATAAAAATAGAGCGTGACAGATGCTGACAAATCATCTAGAGAAAAATGCATAAGGGAATGGGTATAAAGAGTGTCCATGGCGAGGTTGTAATTTGTTTAAAGAGTAGTCAGCTTCACTGAACATGGTATTTCTTCAGAGCCCAATGGGAGGTGCAGGATGAGCCAAGTGGACACCTGGGGAAAGTAAATCCAAGCAGTGGAGGGTGGCTTGATCTGTCTGAGGAACTAGAAAGGGCTGCTGTGGCTGGTTTGGAGTGAGTAGCATATGAGCGCAGGGAGGAAGGGGGAGGGGGTCAGCCCACCTGGCCCCTGTGTGATTGCTTTTAGTAAAGTGTTCTTTGATATAATGACAATGCAGTTGAAATATATTAAAAGAAAAAATGTCCTTAGAAACACGTCCTCACGACTGTTGGAGAGGTAATGCCCATGACCTCTCCGGATGCTTAGAGTTTAATTGAGCGTCCAAAAAGAACAACATGACAAGAAGTTCTGGTAGCATCTTTTGACTCCCTCTTATTACTGAACCTTTTTTTGTATTGCCACATTTATTATTCTAGTGTTGCCTTGCTTCATTTATTTAGTATCTTGTTGTACTTAGCATCCTTATAAGCCATCTTAAGTCCCTTCTGGAGCAACCTATTCACTAGACAGACAGGCGGAGAAACAATTAGGAAATTGAACTTGTGTTCTTTTATGATGTTTGCAGTAACTAAAGTTCAATGAATGGCTTTTGGATTGATCCTCAGTTAACTAGAAGTTGGTTAATTTATTGCAGTGGTCCACTTACAATGCAATGCATTTAAACTATGATTTGACCAAATCCAATACGTTGCGTGTAACATAATTTTTATGATACTATTTATTAGGGAACCGTGACGTACACAAAACAAGCATATGTGCCATATTAATATGTCATGTAAAAATATACATATTTGTATTGGATAATTCTCAGATGAAAGGGACAAATATAACATATAGTTATCTATAGAGACAGCATGAAAACTGGATCATTTCCTTAAAATATGCCAGCAATCTGGTAGAGATTATATACTGTGTTCAGTGTAATTTAGTAAAAATGTCTGGCTAAAGTGATAACATGGAATTCATTGCGTCATTGTTGAGGCAAATTCTGGTCATTTAAGAACTTCATTCTTAAACTCAATGCTTTTAGAAAATACATTAACAATATATTCTTAGCCATTGTTCCAAGACAGCTCTTCCCAGTGTAGTAGATGTTATATAATATGTAGGAGAACATCTAAAATCCTTGGAAAGAAACTCAAGTAACAAGACTTAATAGAAAAATGTCTAATAGTGTTTAGGGAACCAAATATATATAATTTTCCTAGGGTCATTGGTTTTAGAGTTCATTGTATATATTATGAAGGGAGTATTTTACTCTGATTTTGATAGTCTAAGAAAAAGCATGAACGTTGTGACTGTAAAGTACTTTGATTTAGAAGGAGAGTTATTTTCCATGCAAGGAAATAAAACAAAGATTACAAAAAAATTAAAATTTTAAATAGAAGAAACAAATGTTTGATTATAAAGAGCAAAATAATTTTTTAAAGTAACATATTATACTGAACATTCACTTTAAAATGTGTTATAAATAACTGTGGTGTTCATTGCAGCTACATGATTCTCATGTATTGGCATGTAGAGTCTGGTTCCCTAGGCCCAGAGATATTACCTGACATGAAGTAAATGGTGGTAGTAAATCTGAGTTAATGCTTCCCATTAACATGGTTATAATGTGAATTGGTAATGATGAAATTTTCACCGTGGCATTTAACACAGATTCAGGCTTGTGTTTCTACAGTGAATGTACCTGACTGTATAATAGGGAGGGATGAGGAAGTATTTTTCAAGCTCAACATTTTGATATGATACATGATGTTTCAGGAGCATACCTAACATTGAAAAAGATGATAACCAGAAAAAGGTACACGTTTTGTGGGTCCTAAAGCTTCACAAGAAAAAAATGTAACAATTGCTTTTGGATGTTTTACAAAATTGTAATTACATTGCTAAGCCAACCATTTCCCCCCAGTCCCTTGGGTCTTAGAAATAGCCTATGCAATTGTGGAGCCTAAAATCTTAAGGTGCATTAGCTTCAGAGTAAACCCACCTCTGCATAGCAAACAAGAAATCTTTACTGAAAAATGTTTAATTGAATATATTAACATAATGTCTCCGAAGGGACTGGGTTCTTGTTCAAAATCATGTTGTACAAGGATAGCTTTAAGCATTGATAACTCTCTGGGTCAAATAATTTCCTTGGTTTCATGCCCATCAATGAAAACTCATTATTTCTGCCAAAAGACTGTTACATTTTAAGTGTTTTTATCAAAACAAATTAAGGATCATTATCATTAGCAACATTTATTGACATATGCAGGTTGAAAGTCATGCATGAAACACTTAGGAAATTTTTACCAAAAAGTATGTCTTTTTAATTTTAGTAGAAATTTGATATGTATGTGTGTGTATGCATGTTTATATGAATAGAAAGGGCTTTTCTTGCAAAACATTTCATTTAATTAATGTTTTAAATTCATTGAATTATGCAACATATATTTAGGCGCTCAGTGGTCTAAGGAAGATTACTGAAACTTTGATTTGAGGGAGGTGGTTATTAACTTCTGCGTCTGTTGCTGCTGGTGTTATCAAAAGTGGGGTCAGGCTGCTCACTGCTCAAAAGCCAATACTCGAGAGGCAAGGTTGGTGGAAAGGAAAGGTTGCTTTATTCTGGAGGCCAGCACCCGGAGGGGAGAGGGTGGACTCGTGTCCAAAGGCTGACGCTCCTCTGACAGTCAGTAGGTAAGAGCTTTTAAAGGGGAGTTTCAGGGGTGTATAGGCAGAGGGAGGGGGCTACATGCAGAAAGGGCACAGTCAGCTCTGACAGTCATCTGGAAATTGGTCATGCAGTGGTCTGATCAGAGTCATCTTGATTGTTTTGAGTATAGTTAATCTTCAGTTCCAGAGTGGATTTGTTTCCATTTCTTTGAGTCCAGTTCGTGGAATTGTGGCTTATGTCATGGCTACACTCTGGTCATCATGTAGTTAACTTCTTCCACCTGGTGGGAGTTTCAGTATGTACAAAATGACTCAAAGGATATGGCCTATGGCTAGCCCTTGAGGAGGAAATAAAGGTCCTTGACTTTACTGAATGACTAAACTATTATTATTTTGTCCTGTTTAACTGCTCTGCTTTGCTTCTGCATTTTTCTCACTTTTCTGATTAAATTTATTCTTTGGCCAAAGTTTTTCTATAGACAAAAGGCAGGTGGAGGACATGGTGGGGAAGGACCATAGGGTCCTGCTCTGTTTCACTGGTAGAGGTCGTTTTGGTATAAGTTCAATGTAACTTAACAAAAATTTACTTAGTATTTGCCATTCATTCCACAAGATATGACAGAAACTTTCTTACAAGCATGAGGATGTAGAGTGGTTATCAAATACAAGTCACACATTTTCAAGAACTTTTAGTCTAAATTTCAGATTGGGACTAAGTGATAAGGGTATAGATAGAAGAAAAACAAAAGTAGAGCTGCTTTAATTTTGATTTCTACACTATAAAAGAGTGGATGGGCTGTCCAGATACATAAAGGCAAGGACAGTAGTGTAAAAAGGCAGAGCTATAATTCCCTGCTTGAGGGATTGGCTCTTCTCTTGGGTGAACTCTTTAAGGGAGGATCTTTGTCTTTCATTTTTGCATTCTCAGCACTGAGCAGATGGTCTGATATAAGTATTTTTAAAATATATTCCACAGATGAATATAGCTAAGAAACTACAGTTTCTGAGTCGACTGAGACTAATAGGACTCTTGCACTCAGTAGATGTATGGGTGATGTATTTCCTGAATAAGTTAGTGAAACTCAAGGCAGAGGAAGTAACCAGTTAGTGTGAAGAATGGAGAAGCGTAAATCACCTTTACTCTTTAGTGGGATAGATCTTAGTGAAATGAAAGCACTGAAATCTTGCCTTAAAATCTTAAGCAAGAAGAAAGGTAGATATTAGCTCTAAAGATTTTTGGTTTTTCAGTATTTTTCCTTACTCTGTCTTTCGTTTGAACACACACAAAACAAGTTTGTATAAATCAGGAATCGATCCAGATTCATCAGGTGAACAACGTATTAAAGTTAAACTGTCGGGACTGTGGCTGGTTTGGTGCAGAGTTGGGTATAAAATGGGCACCTGAAATAATAGATGGTTATTTCAATGAACATTTATTAAGTACCACTAATGCATGTGACTCTCACTCCTCAAAAACCTTCAAGTGCAGTGGAATTTTCATTACTTAGAGCTATTTCTGCTGGACTGTATACCAACTTCTACATTATTGGCTCAAATCATCAAAGAGGTTTAAATACCAAACAGGCTTTTTAAAAAAAATATTTATTTTATTTATTTTTGGCTATGTTGGGTCTTCGTTGCTGCGCTTGGGCTTTCTCTAGTTGTGGCGAGTGGGGGCTACTCGTTGTGGTGCTCAGGCTTCTCATTGTGGTGGCTTCTCGTTGCGGAGCACGGGCTCTAGGCACACGGGCTTCAGTACTTGTGGCTCACAGGCTCAGTAGTTGTGGCACACGGGTTTAGTTGCTCCACGGCATGTGGGATCTTCCCGGACCAGGGCTCGAACCCGTGTCCCCTGCATTGGCAGGTGGATTCTTAACCACTGCGCCACCAGGGAAGCCCTACCAAACAGTTTTAAAACAGGAAAGCACTTGGGGTCATCATCACTAAATTTACGCTGGCTTTATCAAACCGTTCATCCTGAATAACGCACACACAAAATCTGAAATTAAGAAAGAGAAAGTGGTGGTGGGGTGGGGGAGAGGAGAGGGAAGGAAAGAGGGAGGGAGAGAAGGAAGAAGGGAAGCAAGAAGGAAGGAAGGAACCCTATTTGCCACGTTATGTGTAGAGTTCACTTTGGCAGCTAGAAGCCATGCTGAGTGGTATGAGCAGGTATATTTAGAGATAATCCGGTTCAGAGCTCATCAGGGCCATCTGCTGCTCTGCTCAACTAGTACAAATGCTTGAGTTTCTAGTGGTTCACAGCTTCCTGGAAGTCACCACTTCACTGACCAGACAGACCTTTCTCACGATGCCATTTGCTAGACATCTGTGTAATCTAGAGAATAACATAGTGCTATTTCTGTGTGTCCTTAGGGAAGAAGGAGAAGCAGAGTTATACCGGCTTTTCTTAAGATGGAAACCATCCCCGGATGGTTAGTCAGTTCATGAGAGTCAAAGTTTCTAATAAGACTCTAGACAGATCCACCCTATCCAAGTTCAGATTTTCCATGTAGCTAAGAAAATGGGCCTGGTTGAAAACCAAATTTGGGGGTTAAGGAGCTATAAAAAAGGAGAAATTCGTGGCTCTGTAATGGTCCTATAAGAAGTCATGTCATCATGAATATTTTTCAGGACATGCATTCATTTACTCTCTGATTAAGTATTTATGAAGTACATGGGCTGCACACCCATGGGGCTATGTACTGAGGATATAAATGCAGAAAACGATTCTTGGCCTTTCTGTAGGTCACAACACAGTGAGGAAACTTAAAGATAATCTAAGTGTTGTCTGATAGGGGGTTTTATAAATGTGCAGTAGACAAATAAGTGCACTAAAAGAAGCCTGGGGAGATCAGACAAGTCTTTAAAGAGGAGGTAATATTTCAGCTGAGCCTTGAAGGATGAGAAAGCAGTCCCTAAATAAATGGGACAAGAGGAAAAGATTCCTTGTCCCAAAGGAGTAGCCAATACAAAGGCATGGAGATGTGAGAAAATACAGTTTGTTAAGGGGTCTGTTAGGGATTCAGATGGCCAAAGAATAGGGCAAAAAGGAGAAGAGAGGCAGCGCTGAATCAAGAGCCATATCATGAAATTTTAATATACTTGGTTAGGAAGTTTTTGTTTGTCTGTCTTTTGGTACTTTGGGGGATGGCTTCGAGCCTATTTGAGCTTCAGAAAGGCTAACTCTGCTTGTGTCACAGGGTTTTAGATTGAAGGGGTCAAGACTCGTGGCAGAAGGTCAGTTCAGTGATGGTTAAGTATGTCAGGTAAGAGGTGGTGGGGACTGAAATAAGGTCTTGGGGAGGAGGATAAGAAAGATAAAATGAATAACATTTCTTTGGAAGGTGAAGTCATTATGTTTCCAATTAAATGTGGGGTTGAGAGGGTTGGGAGGGGTGCAGAAAAGGGAAGAGAGGTTTACTTTTTCACTGCTTCCTCTACAGCATCAGCAAAGGTGCTTCCACATAGTAAGTGCTGTACCCTGGATGAGAAATCCAGTGTTTCTGGCTCAGGATGGGAAATAGCAGATTAAGATGCAATTTGCCGGTGTTGAATTTGAAGTTGCCTGAGGGATATCCACCTGGAGATGTTCGTTAATGAATCATTCAAATCCCTAAACATGGGAGGTGGGTGAGAAAAACAACTCATTGAACCTGGTTGATGGTGAAGCACAAGCACGTAGGATTGACGACTCAATGAGGAAGCAGCTGACTTTTAAGCTTAGTCATTAACAGGGCCCTTTGGGAGTAAAGGGCAAAGAAAGGTACAATACACCCATGTTTAGCTTCTCTCCCACTTCTAACTGCTTTTTTCCTCTTCACCCAGCTAGTCAGAAATCGTTTTTAAAATCTTGCTCTAAATGATCTTAGTGCCTTTTGTAGAAAAGCCGTTGTTGTGGGCTATTTATGAAAGGTCATTAGCTCAAAATGCACCCACTAAATGACAAAGCATCATATACTTTAATGCGTCACTGTAGGTATATGTAATAGTACATTATGTAGAGACATGGAACAGGAAAAAAACAACTCTTTTTAAAAGGGCTTTCAGAAATAAGAAAAAATGTTTGAAGATTTCATTAATTTCTTGCTTTTGAAGCAACAATCCTTATAAATGTGTACAATGCTTTAAGGAGGATCTAATCTGTAGACTAGAAAGGACACTTCTGTCTTTTGGTCCCTTTGCTTATCTCCTCCGTTTGAAACATAAAACAGGTATGAGTGTATGTATGTGTATGTATGTGTATGTGTGTATATATACACACATATGTGTATACATGCTTATGTGTATGTTTCAGTGTTACACTTCTAATCAGTTTGCTCTTGGCATACATATATACATACAGATAAGTAAAATAGTTTCATCTGAGACTCTATATGTGGTGTTCTTAATCAGATAGCACTAACATAATAAACACTGCTCTTTAGTGTTTTGTAGTTTGTAAGCCACTTTTTTTTTTAAATTATCTCACTTGAGTCTCACAGATCCTCTTTGAGGTTGGGGGAAACATTATCATTAGTTAACGTCTATATATGAAGAAATTAAAGCTGAAAGAAAGTTATATACATAGCTACTAAGCAGAGGGACCAAACCCTGGCCCCAAACGTTCTGGTCACAGACACTGTCTATTTAGACTGATGCCAGACATTCCACTGGAATTCTTAGGGGCCATGTTAAGTGATCAAATATATAATAATAATAATTGAATGCTTACTCTAGGATTCTGTCCCAAAACTCTTGTCACTAGTTTTATAATTTGTTTAGAATATGAGAGAACTATTGAGAAAACAGACACAACTTGACGAGTTTGGATTCCTTCTGCCCTCATAGTTGTATATATTCTCCAGTTCTCCTAATCCTTGTCTGTCTCTCTTTGGCCTTTATTTAAATTGATATCTCTGGCTTTTAATTAAATGGCATTTGACTAACCTTTTTCTGTTTAGTATGCTAATTTGTTTACATGGTACTTGGATACTGAGTTTTGAAAATGACATTAACCGTTTGTTTTGCAGTGGTGTATTAGCTATGTTTCTTAAGTGCCCCTGAGGCTGGCATTCTGTGTGTTAAAAAATGGCTCTTAGAAGCTCTAGCTGCATTCCACAGAGTACCAGAATGTCTGCTGCAGCCAGTCTTTTCTCAAGAGTGGTGGCAAAACATATGGAAGACATCTTAGAGAACTGGAAAAAAAGAAGCAGGAAAGGAAAAGGCAGGGTGTTCTGGTTTCTGTACCCTGGAGGACTGAACTGATGTGCCCTATGGGGCTCAAGAGGAAGTCAGTGTCTATAGAGTACAAGTGTAAGGAATCAGATACCTCAACCTGGAAAAAGCTCTGGTGTTATCCCCTCAGAGAAGGTCATAGGTAAAAACAGTAGGCGGTATTTCACCCTAGGGCTGTGTGTCATTTATGTTTTAGTTTTCTCACCTTATATTAAAAAGCAAACAAACAAACAAATACAATGCAGATGGGAGAATACGTGTTTCTTCTTCCTAAGGTGATAAGTATAGGAATGATACTGTATTCTAGAATAATACATTTTTCAGCTTTTTATCCCCTTACATGGCAGCAGAGTTGCATTGTAGTCTTGTAGCTATGAGCCCTCTAGAGCTGCAGATAAGAGCATTTTTCACTACTTTCATTGTTAACCAGTTTCCAGAGGCCCTCTCATCCATGCAGGCCGATTCTGTTTGGCCTGTACCAAAACTCAGCTCTTTACTGATTTCCATAAAAAATTACACCTAGCATTCTGCAACACTAAAAACAATATATCGCTATTACATTTATGTGAAGCCATGGGGAGTGCCGTTCAGCGCTGCACTTACCCAGTCCTGCACTTAACCAGTCCTCCTCCGAAGCTCCGTCCTTGGCTCTCCCACCTCTGAGACCCTGCTTCAAGGGTTTAATAGTTTTTCCTTTCCCCTTCTTCCATGAATCATCCAGCTTCTAATTTCTCTTTCTCTTTTATTTGTGCTGAGGGATTTAACAATTATCCTTCATAACTTGAGTGTTTGTGAGGAAGGGGTGGGGGCCTCCTTTTCCATCCCACAAAGTTTGAGACTTTTTTTCCTTTATCAATATGCATACATAGGAGAAATTACAGCGAATACACTTATTTCCATTTCATTACAAAACAGAAACAGTTTTCACTGTGTTAAAAACTTGTATTACAGTCTTGGCACAGTCCGGTCTATAGATGGGCACTCCAAGAATTAGCTGAGGTTTTTCGTTAGTGGTGGTAACTATAACTTGCTCACAACAACTCATTCATCACACTGTACTTGTCACCAGAGGAGACTGTCACTCAGTGTGATTGCAATGCAGACTTGATTTTGAAAAAATAAAAATAAAAATAAGATCATCTTGAAAGATGTTCTGGAGAAAATGCATGCCGTGGCAGTACTAAACAAAATCCTGTCACTTATTGAAGCTGGTGTCATCATGTTTTCTTGAGTAACATATAATGTTCAATGTTTCATGTGCTCTTTTCACTTTTACTTGACTTTCCTTGATTTTCATGTTAGATAAATGCAAAATGGGAATAATTTTGGTATGAAATCGGATGGATTTGGTGTAGAAAGCCTTAGGCAATGTGTCTCGCTTTGCAAAGCCCGTCGCATTCCAGGGCAGAAGGGGTGTGTAGGAAGACTATGGGAGAATGACAAGTAGGAAATAGGAGATAAGAACCAAAGAACAGCACATTCTAGCAATTATAAGATGCATTCCCCCCCTGCCACATTTTACCTTCAGAAATTGGGATGTCTGGTACAAATAATGACATCTTAAAATGATAACATACAGGTTTCTTTTTCGTTTGTGGTAGAAAAATGGTTATGGTGCACTTTACAGTCATTGAGCTCATGCCATTGTAGACCTTGAATGCTAAGCTGATCTTTACTGTGCAAAGCTGTAGGGAGCCATCCATGATCTTGAGCTGGAGAGTGACGCAACTGTTGTATTTCAGTGAGATGCTTGTGACAGTCACCTAACGCTCTGTGTTAGAGAAGGGTAGACCTGTCGAGAGTCTGTGAGTGTTTTTGGACAGTATGATTTGTTTTGCTGTTAAATCGTGAGAAATAATGAAATCCCGACTCAGGGCCGAGATGGGTGGAGGTGGAGACAAAATGACAGGTGGTGGGCTATTGAGGCAGAACATTGGGAATTGACAGCTGTGTAGGGGCAAGGCTCAAAGGACCAGGAGGCATGGGGGGGAGGGACTCAGAAGTTCAGGAGCTATAAGCTGACATTTTGCCTTACTAATGGTTGGGTTTTTCGTATCGGGGAATGCAAGAATCTAAGACCTTTCAGGTCATTCATCGCTTATGGTGGGAGACAGGCTGGGGGCAGCATGGTACAGATGAGACTGGGTAGCATACACTCTGTTGTTGGCAAGATGTAGATTCAAGTCTGACCTTTTTATGTAAGTTTAGACAGAGCACTTAATCCTGTTAAATAACCCCTTCCTCGTGTATAAAATTAGGCCAATAATGCCCGCTGCAGAAGTTTGTTAGGAGAGTTAAAAGCCCTTTTACCACAGCGTCTGGCACCTAATTACACTCAATAAATATTAGCTCTCACTATTAGCTATTTGAATAAGAGCTATAAAACAATATGTGAAGTGAGGTGGCTAAAAGTCAGGATTGCAAATATAAAGCGAAGAAGTGCAAGGGTACAGAAAGGAATACAGGAGCTACATTCTTTAACAAGAGTGACAGGATTTTGAGTTAGACTGGATCTGATCACCAGCAGGAAAATTTTCTGTCATCACTTCATCATGGTTAAAGTGGTCCCGGTTCACATAGTATTGCAATCCAGAATCGGCTAGTGGCAGTGATTACTAATTGTTTTATATTTGACACATAACCATACATGTTTATTCTGGTATGGACTTTTTTTTTTTTTTTTTAAACCACAGACAATGTAAAAGAAGGGAGATTCAGCTGGCACTTTTAAATTTATTTTTATTTTTTGGGGGGGTCTGCAGCAAAGGAAGTTTTAATTAATAGAAGCAAAATAGAAAATACCCACCCAAAATGATGCCCTCCAGGAATGTTTCCTTGTATTAATATCCCTCAGTAGCAGGCTTCTACCAGGAAATCATTATCATCTCAGCACTGCTGCAAGGAGTTTTGGGTGGTTCAGATTGAAACAGAATAGTACATCTAAACCATGTATCTGTAATGTGATGGGATGAAGAGCAGAGAAAATGTATAATGTTGTAAATCTCAAAGAGAGAACAATGGGTTTTCTTAGTGTGTGTATTTGTAAGCGACGCTAGTTGAATTTGTGCCTAAGATATCAGACGTTATAAGTATCATTAATAACATTTTCTTGAAAATAAGTACCCTTGTCCTGCCCGATGTGTTTAGGTAGCAGACTATTTTGCGGTACCCTTTAAAGTTACTTTATGTATGCTCTTGACATAGATTTTTAAATCAAAAACTAATTACTTCTGTTGAATTATTTTAACCAAATTGTGAGCTGGTGTCAGGAGGAAGAAATTTTCATCTATCCTTCTAGGTTCTTCTGGCTGGTCTAAGAATTAAATTGATATGAGACAGATTAACAGGAGAAAATCAAACTCCCCTACGTTCCTATAGCTTTACTAACTTTATTACATTTCTTTATAGAAACTTTTATCTTTAGGGCTTTAAACACTAAAATCCAGACTGTCAGCAGCAGGAAGGCAGGGTGTTGACACCTCTGTGGTTGCCTTGGGTGCTGAGAAGGCTCAGCAGGGACTTGGCTTTTCTGATTTATTTTTAAATGATACTGTTCTTTAGAGAAGAGAAAATATGTCTTAGTTCTTCTTAGGTCACCTGAGCCAAAATATAGCCTTCTTATTTCTTATACCTGCTATATGTTAGATGAGACAATTACATATCCCATGGAAGGTCCTGACATGGGAAACAGGTTTATTTTTCATTTAGGAAGCTTTCGTGTTTATTGCAGTTACGCCAGAGATTTTTTTTTAAGACAAATTACTGTCTAAGCTCTGCAGACATGCTTATTTTCACTTCTTTTTCTAGTTAATAAACCTGTTTTCCTCTGCTTTTCAAAATGCTATTATCAGTAAAATGGAAGACTGTTTCCCTCTCAGCTCCTTCTGGATTCCTTTCTTCCTTTAGGTCTGTAGTCCTTACGTTGGGTATGTAATAGTGCGGCCTGGAGAGCTTTTAAACATAATAATAATAATAATAATAATAATAATAATAACAATAATAATAATAATAAAGCCTGTGCCCATGGACACATATTCTAACTGAACTATTCTGTAGTAGGTCTGGGCGTCGCCCCACTTGGGTGAACAGAAGACACTTGCGTGGAGAACTTGAGGGGGTTGTATAAGGAGAAATGCCTTGAGATTTGGGTCCTGGGCTCAGTGAGTTAAGGCCATTTTGCTTCTTCCTCTTTCCAAATGAAAAACCCCACAGAGGGTCCTCCCTACCCCTGTGACTGGTTCATGCACAGTGTGAAGTTTGTAAAAATCAAAGCTTTTGGGAGCATGGGAAAAATAAGAGTGTATCAGGTGTGGACTGAAAGAAACAAGCGGCATTCTGCCTGGGGTGAAGCTTCTGCCCTGAAGCTTCTTCCTCGGTGGCTTCTGCTTCTGGTCTATACATATACATCTCTCACCAAATTGTGCAAATGTGCTTCTCACCCTCCTGTGCCCCTACAGGAGGAGGCGTGGTGTGCATGAGGACAGATGTCCCCGGAGATCCAAGCTCCACCACTCTTTAGTCACTGAGTGAGTTACCTGCATCCAGGGAACAGACTCTGAGATGGGGATTTGCCTGTAGGGGATTTATTAGCGTGGTTCTCAGAATCAATACTTGTGAGGGAGGGAGAGAAGTAGGGCTGGGCAGGGGGAGGAGTTGAACTGCAGTTCAGTGGCAACCTAGAAGGGGGCTAACCTTTGAAGATCTGTGGGGCTGGGAAGGCTCTTCAGAGTTGTCCTGGATCAGGGGAGCGGGAGAAGTTTTAAATCAGCCACTCATTGGCTGTGGGGTGCCCCCGAGAAAGCAATAGTACCTTTGGCAAAGTGGCTCTCTTTGTTGTTTTTGCAATTTGCCAACTTTGTAAATATCCCCAAAGTGAGTGACAGTGTTTAGGAAGAACTTAGCTGAGAAGCATCAGCACCTAGCAGTCCCGGTGTTTCATGGGGTCAGGTAGGAAGTTGACCCGGGTGGCTGCCATGACTTCCCCTAGAGGCCCCCCCTTGCCCCACTCACATCCATTTGCTTCAGGTAATCAGTTCAGGGGGCAGCTCCACCACAACATGTTTGACCTCTTTTCTTGGTGGCATTTACAAGTAGGTCAGTAGGATGACCTACAGCCCCTGGTGTTATAGCCCGTCTCCAGGTTACAGCCAGCACTCATCATTTTCCTCTCATCACCCAGCCTGCTTCAGGCTGAGGTTCTTTTGCACTTGTCCTTTTAACATCAGAATGGGGCAAGAGGGTGTCAGGAGACAGCCAAGTGCCCAGATGTTAAGCCTGTTCTTCCTGCCTCCATGGTGTAATGGAAGCCCGCCCTCTCCTGGTGAGCAAGGTCAATTACACCTACCAGGATGGCAATGCTTCTCCTTGTGCATTGGTCCCTTGGTGCGGGGAGTCCAGAGACAAGGCAGAGGATACCATGAACTTGGAGGAATCACCTCGCTCTTGGAATGGAAGCACATGTCTCCAAGCAGGTCAGTAGGAGTGAAGATAACGTGGACATTCCCACTGTAACTCTAGTCCCTGGTCCTGTGTATTCTACCTGCCCCAGGAAGCTGTATGATATTAGAGGAGGCATCTCTCTCCAAATAGTGGGTGTTTTCCTACAGCAAGTGGTAAAGGGCTGCGAGCAGACCGACTCTAGTACTTCCAGCAGTTGAAGTGAGTGTTGCAGCCCTTGGGGTGAAGGGGGGTGGGTTGGGTGACCCACTGTGGATCCCCTAGAGGGGAGCCTCCGGTGTGAGAATAACCTCTGAGGTTTGAGATCATAAATATCTTCTTTCCGCTTCCGCTTTCTTTGTTTGCTTTATATTCCCAGTCTTTTTATCATAAGCATGTGATAGATGAAAATGTTAATTTTTTTGAGCAGACACGCATTGTTTCTGTGGGGAAAATACAGTAAACGAACACAGTGTCATGGATTCTGCTGCTTATAGTTCTTGCATCACCTTAATGTTCTCTCTGCCTCTCTGCCTCTGACCAGTACTAACTTCCTGTAAAATATAAGCAGAGCATTTTGTTTTTCTTCATTTATCCTTCTGGTCCCAGAGGGATGCCTAGAACCTAAGAGCATCCCTGCATCTTGATAATATGAACTCGTTATGTACAGAAAATGCAGTTTACTTTCATAATACCTTGTAATTTTGCATCATCAAAACATACTTCCACCTAATAGTTCACAAATTTGCTTCTCACTCTTCTTAGGTTTCCTGAAACATGAATTTTGTGAAAAATAAAATTGTTGGCCCCCTCCATGGAAAATTGATATAATTTTAAAATGGTTTAAAAGTTAAATATAGCTGTTGTTTAAAGTACCACATCCTATTTGGTGGATACGTAAATTATACACTGTGCACTTTTCTCCCTGTATCATTGGTAGTTAGAGGAGGGACAGTTCCCTTTTAAGTAAAATATATAAATAAATCAAAACACAGAGAAAATGTTATTCAATAATCTTATATAGAAGAAGTTATAAATACAAATGAATTAAAAGTGATTAACTATTATATTTGCAACCATGATACTATTGACATAAGCAGGTTTGTGCATGAGGGATGTTATCTGTTCGACCAAAAATTTTCGATCTGGGATGCTGGTTTAAAATTTTGATTCCTGTTTCCAACTCAAAGAGATTCTGATTCAGTAGACTTAAGATAGAGCCCCTAAATTGGCATTTTTAACCAATGTCCCAGGTAATTCTGATGCAAGAGACCTACATAGTAAAAAAAATAATAAGTACATTAGCCAAACAACAGGTTAAGATCAGTGAACTATTCTGCAGTCTTTTAAAGTTTTTAATTAAGCAGATGACAGAATGTAGATTGTAAAATATATTTATACCATGATGCCTCTTTTAATATATCACATGGAAAAATTATTCTGCATTATAAACATTTTAATATGGAAAAATTATTTGTATTATAAACCAGTGGATCCTGTGTGTTACTCACTCTGACTATCCATAGAAAAGAATGTATTCCATCATATTCAGCAAAGTTTCTTCCTGGACATCAAGTTCTGCCCTTCATGACTAGACTAATCCTACTCATTACTAGCCTTCTTGTCTCCACGTAAATATCTTTTATTTAAAAAGCACTTTTCTGAACCCCTGAAGTTGGTTTGGTTTCCCTGTTATATGATTTCTTAGCCTGCTGTGGGTGCTTTTTTGTGGTCATCAGAATTGCAGCTGTTCGTTCAACCTGGTGCTCTGACGGTTTATGCCTCCGTAGATGGTCTCATGACATGGAGACTATTTAGTTCAATGCCTTAGGCTTGCCTCCACCTCCCTGTCCTTTGCTGTCTTCATCCATACACACCTGTACACCTGACCTGTAGGATATACTCCGTACTTATTTTGAATAGATGATTAACAGATGTTGAGTGTCTAGATGAAGACAGAAACAGGCCTGATTCAAACTTTATTTTACCAGGACAGTCTAGTTTGGGCACCAAGAGTAATCTCAGTTGTATCCCTGTAGTCCAGATCAGAGCTGAAGTGGTGCTTTCAACCTGGTACTTTTAATACCTGCCAAAGGGATACTTTTAACTTGTAACTTTAAAAAAGATGTCAGAAGGGATTAACTAGACAAACACTAAACACCCAGTGAAGAATATTTGAAACCAAGTTTACCAAGTAGATATCACAACTTACAAATACATGTACATAGTTATTGTGAATTTAGAGTTAACTGTCAGCCCTCAAGATCTGACCTGTAAGTTGTAAGTGTTGAATGGCCTTGACACTGTCTGTTCTCCTCTTGGATGAGCTGCTGTTCTCTGTTCCCCATCCTAGTCTGTGTTATCTGTGATGTTCTGTGTATCTCCATATCTTTGTCTGCACTGGTCCATCAGGCCACATTGGATGTATATTATCCTTGTATCAGAATTGATAAGTTAGGGTAGAATATTCTCTTCTTTTTTAAATTAATTTTTATTGGAGTATAGTTGCTTTACAGTGTTGTGTTAGTTTCTTCTGTACAGCACAGTGAATCAGTTATACATATATATATATATGTGTGTGTGTGTATCTCCAGTCTTTTTTAGATTCCCATCCCACTTAGACCACCACAGAGTACTGAATAGAGTCCCCTGTGCTATACAGTAGGTTCTCATTATTTATCCATTCAATATATAGTAGTATATATATGTCAATCCCAATCTCCCAATTCATCCCACCCTCCCTTCCCCCCTTGGTAACCATAAGTTTGTTTTCTACATCTGTGACTCTATTGCTGCTTTGCAAATAAATTCATCTGTATCATTTTTCTAGATTCCACATATAAGTGATATTATACGATATTTGTCTTCCTCTTTCTGACTTACCTCACTCTGTATGACGATCTCTAAGTCCATCCACGTCACTGCAGATGGCATTACTTTGTTCCTTTTTATGGTTGAGTAATATTCATTGTATATATGTACCACATCTTTTTTATCCATTCCTCTGTCTATGGACATTTAGGTTGCATCCATGTCCTGGATATTGTAAACAATGCTGCAATGAACATCAGGGTTCATGCAACCTTTCAAATTTTGGTTTTCTCCAGATACAGTATATGCCCAGGAGTGGGATTGCTGGGTCATATGGTAGTTCTATTTTTAGTTTTTTAAGGAACCTCCATACTGTTCTCCATAGTGGCTCTATCAATTTACATTCCCACCAACAGTGCAAGGGGGTTCCCTTTTTCTCCACACCCTCTTCAGCATTTATTGTTTGTAGATTTTTTTAATGATGGCCATTCTGACTGGTGTGAGGTGATACCTCATTGTAGTTTTGATTTGCATTTTTCTGATAATTAGTGATGTTGAACATCTTTTCATGTGTTTGTTGGCCATCTGTATGTTGTCTTTAGAGAAATGTCTATTTAGATCTTCCATGCATTTTTTGATTGAGTTGGTTTTTTTTTTTTTTTTTGATATTGAGCTGTGTGGGCTATTTGTATGTTTTGGAGATTAATCTGTTGTCTGTTGCTTTGTTTGCAAATAGAATATTCTCTTCTTAAATCAGATGAGTGTTGAAGTTTTCTCCCCCAGAAGTAGACTTCAATATTATATTTCCATTGTTTTAACTGTTACTGTTTCTATTTTTGAACGCACAAGGCCATGCAGTACAAAAGACTTCAGGAAATACTTTGCAACTACATGATGCTATTATCCTCTGTGACATATACGTGAATGCCTTCTCCAGAATGCCACGTGCAAAACATCTGTGCCCATCTTAAGGATGGCCTCTTCAGAATGGCCTGTGCCTCCATGGAGGCCAGTGTCTTCTAGTCTTCCCTGATATTAGGACAGGAAAAGAGTTGTAGACTGGTGACTGCCTACAGGCATTCAAAAGAGCTTCCACGTAGGGTTTTCTCCACTGATCCAGTTCTTCTCAACTGATCTGTGGTGAAGGACCAAGTTTTATATTGTTGCTGTTTGTGTGCAAGCTTCTTGGTTTTTAAGAACTCAGGACATACTTCGTTTTGATCTCCTAATAATTTTGCTGCTACATTAAAAATGAATTACTTAGATTAAAAAATTAAATCCCCCTTTTTCCATTATTATTATTGGGCTCAAGAGACATTAAATTATGCTGTAAAATGACTATGAGAGTTGCTAAGCCCTTCTTCTCAGTTTCCACACTCACCGTGACTTGGACTGAAGCACCCAGTCCCGGGACTGCTCTTTCCATAGCACCGCTCTGGCCTCCTGTGACATATATTTGCAGAAAAAGCAAAATTTTCTTCTTCCTGCGAAGAAAGCTGAAGCTTTCCAGGGGTTTGCTTTCTAACTGCTTCTGGTTTACGACTTGGCGTTTGGAAGGAAGTGAGTGAGGCAGTAGATGGGAGCCGTGAATCGGAGACACGATGTTCTCACGATTAAATTAGCCCACAGGGAGTTTTGATCAGTAAGAATTTGACTCCACGCAGATTTTCTAAGTTGGCTGAAAGTTTTGGATGTGGCCTGGAGGCAGCAACCTGAGAGAGGACAAGATGAGTGCTGTGGAGCCGCCTTTAGGGAGTTGCACGTAGCTGTGTGGAATGGAAAATGCTTCTCTGAGCTCTTATCAGTCAGTCCCTGGTGAAAAAGGCATGGCTCTTCACGTGAAGCTCCGAGTAACCATGCCTTAGCCAGAAATGTAGAACTTTTTCAAACAAAAGCAAGATTTCCCCCACTAAGGAGGGGCAGGTACTTCCACTGTACACCTAACTCTATGTGGACTTACGTATGGATAGAAAGTGACATTTTACAAAATACTTCCAAATGCATTACTTCATTTCATCCTCACTTCAAGGTTCAAGGCTAGGTGGACATTTAGGATGCTGATCTATAACCAGGTATAAACTGGGATTTAAGTGTGATCAAGGCAGCAGGATAAGGAGCAGAGTGGAGATTCAGTAGCCATGCTTCTGGTTCCTTTGCATGGACCTAGCATCTGTACCACTGCTACTCAGTATGTACTGAGACCCCAGAATGAAGGTTTATTGCCATTGAGTTAACATGAAGTTTTCCTGAGGATAAAAATAATCATAGTAGTCCCTCCTTTTTAAAATTTACTATTGGTTAAAAAAAAAAGGAAAGAAATGAGATTTTCTTGGCAGTTTTAACCTTACCTAAATACTTCCTGAATTGTTTCCCTTTCCTTTATTATTCTGTGTGTAATAATTAATACCTGTGCTTCTTAAACCATGCATCTTCCTCAAAGATGCTTCACAAGTAAATTGTGTTCCATTACCCTGGACCACAATGATAATTATAAATTAGGAATACTTCAACCAGAAAACAAAAAAGTTACTCATACACTTGTTTTCATCTGTAATATTTCTTCAGCAGCTTGATAATTACATGGTATCCAGTGGCATGTGGAAAATATCTATTAAAAAGCATAATGAGAAAAGAAAACTTGCATGTAATGTGTATATTCAAGAAGTTTTATTTCTGCTAATTATTGTTTAAATCTGCCCTCTATACTTATAATTTTAACTTTGTACAAGTTTAGCAAAAGTAAAATGCATGCGTTCTAACAATCTGTAATATATTTTTAAGCTTAAAAAAATCAAGAATCTATAATAAGTAAATCAGTGGTAGAAAATTTACCTTAGAAATCTTTTGCCTAATATTCAGTATAAATCATTCTCAGATGGATTAACATGGTGTTCAAAGGAACATATGCGTATTTTTTGTTCAGCCCCCATTACTCCATTTCTGTACACAAATGTAGTAGCAGTGTAAACCTTTATTTATATAATAATGCATTCTGCATTTATCTTATTCAAATGTTCGTTATAGAAAAATTGAATATAACACTAATTATTTCCATCATATATATTCAGTGAGGATCACAGAGGCTTTTGTTTAGTTTTATATTTTTAGTGTCAAGACTTTCATGATAAACGTTATCTCTGTCCCAGTAGTTTCATCTTAATGTCTGTATTTGTTCTTTTTTTAATGAATAACTATTTAAAAAAAATTTTTAACATCTTCATTGGAGTATAATTGCTTTACAAAGTACAATCCTGACATTATAGTAAGTTATCTTTACGAATCACATCCAACTGCAATATCTCAAGTGGTTGTCACAATTGTTCAGTGAAGTCCAAGTACAGGCATTTCTATCTCCATTCTATAGAGGAGGGGAACTAGGAGAGTAAAGACAAGATCAGCAGGAAGATCAGATAACAAGCAGAGTTGAAGACGTACATAGAGGGAAGAAAAGTTGGTCAATATATTGAATTGATTTTTTTTTTTTTTACCTCCGTCTTTGCTAACTTGAGGAATATTCTCCATTTTCAGACTTTTTAAGCAGGTGGCTCACAAGTGCTAGATCAGGTAGTTCATATCAGGCCCTAGTTGATTAAATAAATGTAAGAAAATTGTCAGAACCGCAGTGCATTGATCTGTTTTTAGTCTTGCTCTTTACGATCTTAAATTTAAAAAATAAATGGTGGATAAAAAAATTAATCAAGGACATGAGGTTCTTGCATCTGAGGACATCCAAGGGTCTATCAAACCCTCCTTAATCACGTGTGTGTGTGTGTGAGTGTGAGTGAGAGAAGTACTGTATAAGACCTAGGAAAACAGGAATAAGAAAGCATGTCTGTCTCTCCAGGGCTCTGTCTCTTGGGGAGCACAAAGGTACCAATTCGCAAGTTACCCTGAGCATAGAAAATGAGGTATCTGAACTCCATCTCGGCAGTTCAGAGGATTGGGGAGGACAAACCAGAGATACAGGATGTTTTTTTGTTTAGTTTGTTTTCTTTTTACTTAATGCTATTAAAACTGAAAAGGATAGAAATTGAAATAAAACAAGCACTCCTGTTTTACAACGTGGATTAAAAATTTACTAAATTCACTGGAACAAATTTAT
This sequence comes from Mesoplodon mirus, assembly GCF_964341445.2. Taxonomy (NCBI): domain Eukaryota; kingdom Metazoa; phylum Chordata; class Mammalia; order Artiodactyla; family Ziphiidae; genus Mesoplodon; species Mesoplodon mirus. Next base: position 79,007,861 of record NC_138989.1, read on the forward strand.
TGAGAATGTGGAATATGGTGATAAAAAGAAGTCAGCTCTTAAGGAGTTTATACATTAAAGACAGGATTGGGATTGGGTAGGAAAACAACTAAACCAGATTTTCATTATAAAGCAGAATTAAAAGCATTTTGTCATAGAAATTCAAACAACATGCCATGTGGGAAAACTAGGATTGTTAAGGCTTCAGTAAGAGGGAACTTGGATTAAGTAGAGTTGGTTGTCATTTGGTGAGTAAGGTGATGGAGGACGTGTCTGGAAAAGATGGAGATGCTTGCTCTGCTCAGGTAGTGGTAACTAGACCCACCTGCCTGGGACATAGAGGGCCCTCTGGGATGTGGTAGGAAAGAGACTGGGGTGATGGCACATGGCCACATGGAGCCGAGTGCTTAGGATTTGGAGTTAAACCCAGAGCCCATGGGGAGCAATTATTTGGTGAGGGGTGTGACACAATTCAGTGCATGTTTAGGGAGATCATTTCTGACGTGCACTATAACAGCCTTGATGATGTGAGTTATTAAAAGCGGAAAATAACTGGGGAGTTTTGTGATAGCCCAAGTGAAAGATTTGAAGATTCCAAGTTAGGATGATTGTTCAGAGGGACTGGAGAATGGGTTGATAACGTTAGAGGTAATGAGTGCGTATTCCTTCGAGCGGGGGATGGTGGAGCCATAACAGATGACTAAACAGAATATACTTTAGGTGTATGTGAAGTATGCTTTGCATCCTGGCCTGTGTAGGTTATAACTCAGTCCAACAGTTTCATGTTTCTTACATTGTTACCGTACACAGTGCTGGCATAGTGACATTGGATTCGCATAATACTTGGATCTCCTCCCTGCTTATTCTTTTGCCTTATCACAAGCTGGACTCAGCTAAGAGGGCTGTGCTCCTTACTGTTTGTGCTCATTTGCCAACAACAACAAAAAATTTAAATATTTAATGTAAATATTTACTTTGGAGTCACAACAAATATTTGGAAAAGGATTTAGGGACACAGTACAAGTGAGTTTTGTCTGGTGATTAATCAAGATTTTGTTGTTAAAATAAATTTGAAGATGGCGGAAGAGTAAGACGCGGAGATCACCTTCCTCCCCACGGATACACCAGAAATACAGCTACACGTGGAACAACTCCTACAGAACACCTACTGAACGCTGGCAGAAAACCCCAGACCTCCCAAAAGGCAAGAAACTCCCCACATACCTGGGTAGGGCAAAGCGGAGAGATTCCCGCACAGAGGATCGGTGCCGAGCGGCACTCACCAGCCCGAGAGGCTTGTCTGCTCGCCCGCCGGGGCACGCAGCGCTGGAAGCTGAGGCTCGGGCTTCGGTCAGAGCGCAGGGAGAGGACTGGGGCTGGTGGCGAGAACTCAGCCTGAAGGGGGCTAATGTGCCACAGCTAGCCGGGAGGGAGTCCGGGAAAACTCTAGAGCTGCCGAAGAGGCAAGAGACTTTTTCTTCCCTCTTGGTTTCCTGGTGCGCGAGGAGAGGGGATTAAGAGCGCTGCTTAAAGGGGCTCCACGGACGGGCGCGAGTCGCCACTGAAAGCGCGGAGCCCAGTGACAGGCGTGGGACGCTGGGGCTGCTGCTGCCGCCGCCAAGAAGCCTGTGTGCGAGCGCAGGTCACTGCCCACACCGCCCTTCCGGGAGCCTGTGCAGCCCGCCACTGCCGGAGTCCCGGGATCCAGGGGCGGCTTCCCTGGGAGAACGCACGGCGCGCCTCGGGCTGGTGCAACGTCACGCCGACCTCTGCCGCTGCAGGCTCGCCCCGCACTCCGTGCCCCTCCCTCCCTCCTGGCCTGAGTGAGCCAGAGTCCCCGAAGAGGCTGCTCCTTTAACCCTGTCCTATCTGAGCGAAGAACAGACGCCCTCCGGCGACCTACACGCAGAGGCGGGGCCAAATCCAAAGCTGAGACCTAGGAGCTGTGAGAACAAAGAAGAGAAAGGGAAACCTCTCCCAGCAGCCTCAGAAGCAGCGGATTAAAGCTCCACAATCAACTTGATGTACCCTGCATCTGTGGAATACATGAATAGACAACACATCATCCCAAATTGAGGAGCCAGGAGTCAGTGCTGTGCCTCTGAGGTGGGAGAGCCAACTTCAGGACACTGGTCCACAAGAGACCTCCCAGCTCCACATAATATCAAACGGCAAAAATCTTCCAGAGATCTCCATCTCAACACCAGCACCCAGCTTCACTCAACGACCAGCAGGCTACAGTGCTGGACACCCTAAGCCAAACAACTAGCAAGACAGGAACACAACGCCACCCATTAGCAGAGAGGTGGCCTAAAATCATAAAAAGTCCACAGACACCCCAAAACACACCACCAGACGTGGACCTGCCCACCAGAAAGACAAGATCCAGCCTCAACCACCAGAACACAGGCACTAGTCCCCTCCACCAGGAAGCCTACACAACCCACTAAACCAACCTTAGCCACTGGGGACAGACACCAAAAACAACAGGAACTACGAACCTGCAGCCTGCAAAAAGGAGACCCCAAACACAGTAACATAAGCAAAATGAGAAGACAGAAAAACACACAGCAGGAGAAGGAGCAAGATAAAAACCCACCAGACCTAACAAATGAAGAGGTAATAGGCACTCTACCTGAAAAAGAATTCAGAATAATGATGGTAAAGATGATCCAAGATTCTATTTCCCAGATACAAAATCTTGGAAATAGAATAGACAAAATGCAAGAAACAGTTAACAAGGACCTAGAAGAACTAAAGATGAATCAAGCATCGATTAAAAACACAATACATGAAATAAAAAATACTCTAGATGGGATCAATAGCAGAATAACTGAGGCAGAAGAACGGGTAAGTGAGGTGGAAGATAAAATAGTGGAAATAACTGCTGCAGAGCAAAATAAAGAAAAAAGAATGAAAAGAACAGAGGACAGTCTCAGAGACCTCTGGGACAACATTAAACGCACCAACATTCGAATTATAGGGGTTCCAGAAGAAGAAGAGAAAAAGAAAGGGACTGAGAAAATATTTGAAGAGATTATAGTTGAAAACTTCCCTAATATGGGAAAGGAAATAGTTAATCAAGTCCAGGAGGCACAGAGAGTCCCATACAGAATAAATCCAAGGAGAAATACGCCAAGACACATATTAATCAAACTGTCAAAAATTAAACACAAAGAAATCATATTAAAAGCAGCAAGGCAAAAACAACAAATAACACACAAGGGAATCCCCATCAGGATAACAGCTGATCTCTCAGCAGAAACTCTACAAGCCAGAAGGGAGTGGCAGGACATAATTAAAGTGATGAAGGAGAAAAACCTGCAACCAAGATTACTCTACCCAGCAAGGATCTCATTCAGATTTGATGGAGAAATTAAAACGTTTACAGACAAGCAAAAGCTGAGAGAGTTCAGCACCACCAAACCAGCTTTACAACAAATGCTAAAGGAACTTCTCTAGGCAAGAAACACAACAGAAGTAAAAGACCTACAATAACCAACCCAAAACAATTAAGAAAATGGGAATAGGAACATACATATCGATAATTACCTTAAATGTAAATGGACTAAATGCTCCCACCAAAAGACACAGAGTGGCTGAATGGATACAAAAACAAGACCCATCTATATGCTGTCTACAAGAGACCCACTTCAGACCTAGAGACACATACAGACTGAAAGTAAGGGGATGGAAAAAGATATTCCATGCAAATGGAAACCAAAAGAAAGCTGGAGTAGCAATTCTCATATCAGACAAAATAGACTTTAAAATAAGGACTACTAGAAGAGACAAAGAAGGACACTACATAATGATCAAGGGATCGATCCAAGAAGAAGATATAACAATTGTAAATATTTATGCACCCAACATAGGAGCACCTCAATACATAAGGCAAATACTAACAGCCATAAAAGGAGAAATCGACAGTAACACACTCATAGTAGGGGACTTTAACACCCCACTTTCACCAATGGACAGATCATCCAAAATGAAAATAAATAAGGAAACACAAGCTTTAAATGATACATTAAACAAGATGGACTTAATTGATATTTATAGGACATTCCATCCAAAACCAACAGAATACACATTTTTCTCAAGTGCTCATGGAACATTCTCCAGGATAGATCATATCTTGGGTCACAAATCAAGCCTTGGTAAATTTAAGAAAATTGAAATTGTATCAAGTATCTTTTCCGACCACAATGCTATGAGACTAGATATCAATTACAGGAAAAGAGCTGTAAAAAATACAAACACATGGAGGCTAAACAATACACTACTTAATAATGAAGTGATCACTGAAGAAATCAAAGAGGAAATTAAAAAATACCTAGAAACAAATGACAATGGAGACACGACGACCCAAAACCTATGGGATGCAGCAAAAGCAGTTCTAAGAGGGAAGTTTATAGCAATACAATCCCACCTTAAGAAACAGGAAACATCTCGAATAAACAACCTAACCTTGCACCTAAAGCAATTAGAGAAAGAAGAACAAAAACATCCCAAAGTTAGCAGAAGGAAAGAAATCATAAAAATCAGATCAGAAATAAATGAAAAAGAAATGAAGGAAACGATAGCAAAGATCAATAAAACTAAAAGCTGGTTCTTTGAGAAGATAAACAAAATTGATAAACCATTAGCCAGACTCATCAAGGAAAAAAGGGAGAAGACTCAAATCAATAGAATTAGAAATGAAAAAGGAGAAGTAACAACTGACACTACAGAAATAAAAAAGATCATGAGAGATTACTATAAGCAACTCTATGCCAATAAAATGGACAACCTGGAAGAAATGGACAAATTCTTAGAAATGCACAACCTGCCGAGACTGAATCAGGAAGAAATAGAAAATATGAACAGACCAATCACAAGCACTGAAATTGAAACTGTGATAAAAAATCTTCCAACAAACAAAAGCCCAGGACCAGATGGCTTCACAGGCGAATTCTATCAAGCATTTAGAGAAGAGCTAACACCTGTCCTTCTGAAACTCTTCCAAAATATAGCAGAGGGAGGAACACTCCCAAACTCATTCTACGAGGCCACCATCACCTTGATACCAAAACCAGACAAGGATGTCACAAAGAAAGAAAACTACAGGCCAATATCACTGATGAACATAGATGCAAAAATCCTCAACAAAATCCTAGCAAACAGAATCCAACAGCACATTAAAAGGATCATACACCATGATCAAGTGGGGTTTATTCCAGGAATGCAAGGATTCTTCAATATACGCAAATCAATCAACGTGATACACCATATTAACAAACTGAAGGAGAAAAATCATATGATCATCTCAATAGATGCAGAGAAAGCTTTCGACAGAATTCAACACCCATTTATGATAAAAACCCTGCAGAAAGTAGGCATAGAGGGAACTTTCCTCAACATAATAAAGGCCATATATGACAAACCCACAGCCAGCATCGTCCTCAATGGTGAAAAACTGAAACCATTTCCACTAAGATCAGGAACTAGACAAGGTTGCCCACTTTCACCACTCTTATTCAACCTAGTTTTGGAAGTTTTAGCCACAGCAATCAGAGAAGAAAAGGAAATAAAAGGAATCCAAATTGGAAAAGAAGAAGTAAAGCTGTCACTGTTTGCAGATGACATGATACTATACATAGAGAATCCTAAAGATGCTACCAGAAAACTACTAGAGCTAATCAATGAATTTGGTAAAGTTGCAGGATACAAAATTAATGCACAGAAATCTCTGGCATTCCTATATACTGATGATGAAAAATCTGAAAGAGAAATCAAGGAAACACTCCCATTTACCAATGCAACAAAAAGAATAAAATATCTAGGAATAAACCTACCTAAGGAGACAAAAGACCTGTATGCAGAAAATTATAAGACACTGATGAAAGAAATTAAAGATGATACAAATAGATGGAGAGATGTACCATGTTCTTGGATTGGAAGAATCAACATTGTGAAAATGACTCTACTACCCAAAGCAATCTACAGGTTCAATGCAATCCCTATCAAACTACCACTGGCATTTTTCACAGAACTAGAACAAAAAATTTCACAATTTGTATGGAAACACAAAAGACCCCGAATAGCCAAAGCAATCTTGAGAACGAAAAATGGAGCCGGAGGAATCAGGCTCCCTGACTTCAGACTATACTACAAAGCTACAGTAATCAAGACAGTATGGTACTGGCACAAAAACAGAAAGATAGATCAATGGAACAGGATAGAAAGCCCAGAGTTAAACCCACGGACATATGGTCACCTTATCTTTGATAAAGGAGGCAGGAATGTACAGTGGAGAAAGGACAGTCTCTTCAATAAGTGGTGCTGGGAAAACTGGATAGGGACATGTAAAAGTATGAGATTAGATCATTCCCTAACACCATACACAAAAATAAGCTCAAAATGGATTAAAGACCTAAATGTAAGGCCAGACACTATCAAACTCTTAGAGGAAAACATAGGCAGAACACTCTATGACATAAATCACAGCAAGATCCTTTTTGACCCACCTCCTAGAGAAATGGAAATAAAGACAAAAATAAACACATGGGACCTAATGAAACTTAAAAGCTTTTGCACAGCAAAGGAAACCATAAACAAGACCAAAAGACAACCCTCAGAATGGGAGAAAATATTTGCAAATGAAGCAACTGACAAAGGATTAATCTCCAAAATTTATAAGCAGCTCATGCAGCTCAATAACAAAAAAACAACCCAATCCAAAAATGGGCAGAAGACCTAAATAGACATTTCTCCACAGAAGATATACAGACTGCCAACAAACACATGAAAGGATGCTCAACATCTTTACTCATTAGAGAAATGCAAATCAAAACTACAATGAGATATCATCTCACACCAGTCAGAATGGCCATCACCAAAAAATCTAGAAACAATAAATGCTGGAGAGGGTGTGGAAAAAAGGTAACACTCTTGCACTGCTGGTGGGAATGTGAATTGGTACAGCCGCTATGGAGAACGGTATGGAGGTTCCTTAAAAAACTACAAATAGAACTACCATATGACCCAGCAATCCCACTACTGGGCATATACCCTGAGAAAACCATAATTCAAAAAGAGACATGTACCAAAATGTTCATAGCAGCCCTATTTACAATAGCCCGGAGATGGAAACAACCTAAGTGTCCATCATCGGATGAATGGATAAAGAAGATGTGGCACATATATACAATGGAATATTACTCAGCCATAAAAAGAAATGAAATTGAGCTATTTGTAATGAGGTGGATAGACCTAGAGTCTGTCATACAGAGTGAAGTAAGTCAGAAAGAGAAAGACAAATACTGTATGCTAACACATATATATGGAATTTAAGAAAAAAAAATGTCATGAAGAACATAGGGGTAAGACAGGAATAAAGACACAGACCTACTAGAGAATGGACTTGAGGATATGGGGAGGGGGAAGGGTAAGCTGTGACAAAGTGAAAGAGCGGCATGGACATATATACACTACCAAACGTGAGGTAAATAGCTAGTGGGAAGCAGCCGCATAGCACAGGGAGATCAGCTTGGTACTCTGTGACCGCCTGGAGGGGTGGGATAGGGAGGGTGGGAGGGAGACGCAAAAGGGAGGGGATATGGAAACATATGTATATGTATAACTGATTAAATTTGTTATAAAGCAAAAAAATAAAATAAAATTAAATTAAAACATAAAAAAAAATAAAAAAAAAAAAAAAAGATTTTGTTGTTATTGTTTAGATGAATTACAAGATCATGTTTACAATGATATTGGCAAGTGAAATAGACATAACAACATGAATTCTACTCCGCCCCAAATAGAGTGCAAATCGTTGTTTTTTATTGTGTTTTTCATTTATTGCTTATTTGCTCACTTACCATATTGTGGGACTGAAGAATTTTTTTTTTTCCTGGCCAGAGGTTTTCACTGTGGGGACTTCCTACTCTATTCCATAATCATCATTGACAAAGACTGTGCACAAGTGTATGTGTGCTTGTGTGTGTGCATTTGACGGGGGTAAGTGTGGGGCTACAGAGACACGTGTCTTAACTTATGAATGCCATTCAGTCCTTCTACACTTCCAGCATTTTTCTTTTCTGAGCATGCTTTTTCAACACAGAAGGATAATAGTTTTTCCTAACAGCCTGGGGTTTCACCCCATGTATTAAGGTTAGTATTGTGGGTGTAGCCTCACAGATTCAGTGTCTGCACCATCTGATAATTATGTATCCATCTTAACATTCCAGAGTTGGTCCTCCACTTTCAACTGCAGATGCTTCCACTAACCTTGCAAGGACACCGAGGCGAGACTCATAGTAGTTTTATGCTCGTGAATTTTGGCAGTGGTTACACCCTAGTGATGGTTCCAGCTGGGAGAGAAGTGTCAGCGATGGGGAGTGTGGTAGATTGCAGGGCTCCCGCAGTAGATGTGTTGGTGTGTCTGTGTAGGTGGGGGGCGGGCAGTGATGGTGGTGGCAGTTAGAGGTAGAAGAGAAGAATTCTGATCCTTGAAGGAGCGGAAAAACAAGCAGTATGAACCTTTTTTACCTTTAAGTTCTTACGCTGTCAGCAGTGGAGCACAGCTAGCAATAGTGCGTAACGTCAGATATGGCCTCAGAGCTCAGGCTGGAGGTGAGTCAGGATTTCGTGTGTGTTCTGTATTGAAAGGAATGCATCCTCTCTCCCTTACCTGAATACCCCAGGAACACACGGCGTCCCCACGCTGTGAAGACTGCAGTCAGTTGATAGGAATTAGTTAAATGAATCATAAGAGCTGGTCCTATAAATTGGAGCCCCTCGTGATATTTAGAGAGAGAGCAAACCTTTGATTAAAGACGCAGCCTGTGTATAACTTCTGTGTGTCTGTGGTCATCAAGGGCGAGGACGGGTTGGGAGAATGACTGTGAGAAGTGTGTGTAGGGGGGACTACTTGAGGTATCAGCTGCTTAAAAGCAACTTACTTTCACCTATCATCTGCATTTGTCTCCGGACTCAAGTTTTTGCTCTGTGTTGTTGAGTGTGGTTTATTGCTGTTCTGTAATGTCAAGAAAGGTCCCTTCTGGTACATCGTAAAACGTGTTGATGGAAACCCCTGGAAACACTGAGCGTCTTTGAGATTTAGGGAGTGATCAGGTGGGAGTGGTTGTCTGTACGCTTCTGCCCTGAGTTCTCCTTTGTGGCAACTTTAATGTCCTCACCTCACAGGACACAGCTTCCCCCACCCAGAGGCAGGATCCCCATTGTAGGGAGTGGAGGATGGGCTTTCCACCAGCGTAATGGTTTTCATACTCCTAGCTCTGCCATGGAGAGCTGGCAGCATGACCAGCAAAGTACTTTCTCTGCCTCAGTTTCCTCATCTGTTAAAGGGATAATAAAGTCAGTCAGTGTGAGCGTGGAATGAGTTACTGTGTAGAGAACATTAGTAGTAGTTCCCGGCACATAGGGAGTGCTCAGTAATTCAAACTATAGTAATTCTTAGCTTGCTTCGTCTTAAATTACAGGGAGATATGTATGTAATAGTCACCCTGAGAATGACTTAAGAAAATTAAATAATTCATTACCTTTCAAGAATACAACTTCTCCATATGCTGGATAATCATTTTGCAGAGTGATTCACTAGTTAATTCCACACTGAACAAAGCTAAAGTAAAACTTGTGCCAGAAATTAATTTTTTGTATCATTTCGTCCTAACTGAAAACTACAGAAACTAAAGGATAAATCAGGTATTTAAGTATTCTGAAGCCGAGTATAAACACAGCTGTTACAGTGCGATGGAAGAATCATTTAGAGGAATTTGTGGTACAAAAGCAGTATCCTCAACAGCTAAGGATGGAAATGGACTGGGCATCCACTTGCCTAAGTTTCCCATATCTTATATTTTTTGAACCTTGTCTGATTTCAAAGAATGCAAACGTAGTTCTGCAGGGCAGTGAACAGCCTTGTTATTTGGTAAATTGTTTTTTTGCGTTTGTATTAATTGCAGTCCAGAATCACGGCAGTTATAGAGGATGAAAGATGGTTGAAATTACAGATTGAGCAATGTATTTCTCAGGTTATGAAGTTCAGGGAAATATGTAATTATTTCTGAGTTTCCTCAGGTTCCTCTGTTCAACATAATGTTCTGACATACAGAAGGGACAGTTCCAGGTGTGAAATGCAAATCAGTAGGGGCTGCCCCTGAGCCGTAGCCGGGGTTAATCATGCAAATCTGATGCTGTTCTTGGTATTTCAAGAAAGGTTTCAGTTGAAGTCTCAGGCACATATTGATTTAAAATTCCTACTTCAGAGAGCAGTGTAATTTTTCTTTTACAGCTTCAAATTTTAAAATATAGAACAGGATTTGGAGACCAATTTAGTGACTGGACATCCATCCATCCTTAATAATCCTGCAAAGTTGTGGGAGTTGGGAGGGACGGGCACCCTTAAAGGATGTGGTGATTTCTAAGCAGATTAAAAAATATATTAGATCTAAACTTACAAATGTTCTATAGCAAGTCCCTTTGCTTGGAGTACGATCAAATCAACCAATTATGCATGGTTACTGAATGTCTGCTCTGGTCAAAGAAGATGGCTAAAGCTAGCAAGGACAGACCAAATCAAAAATAACACTACAACGAGTGCCTAACTTTGGGAATGGTATAAAATGCCTTTGGAAATGAGACTGTTTACAGGAAGAAATGAAATTGTCTTGCTCACAAGTGCAAGCTGACACATTCTTATAGCTGTTTCCGTTGTGCACAAAATGCGTCAGCTTATCTTTCCAAGAACAGTAAAATTTCATATGCTGCTGCCTGACATAAGAATTATTTTGACATATCTCCATATCGCTGACTCGCTTGTAAGTTAATCTCATCTCACATGAATTTTTCACCAGCTTCACTCTGATGTTGATAAAGGAGATGGTTCCATCAAATACATCTTGTCAGGCGAAGGGGCAAGTTCCATTTTCATTATTGATGAGAACACTGGGGATATTCATGCCACCAAGAGGCTGGACCGCGAGGAGCAGGCCTACTATACCCTCCGCGCCCAGGCGCTGGACCGGCTCACCAACAAGCCCGTGGAGCCCGAGTCGGAGTTCGTCATCAAGATTCAGGACATCAATGACAACGAACCTAAATTCCTGGACGGCCCGTACACGGCCGGAGTTCCCGAAATGTCTCCTGTGGGTAAGTAAAGAGCAAGTTGGTCTTGTACCATCTGATTTGAGGAGGTTTGTATTTAAAATTAAATCACCATAAATACTGGGGAAGAAATCACATTCGCATTTGTGTAGACATTGCCATTTAATGTGAGGGAATGTTTGAGATGTGTTAGTAGCCAGTATCCAAATTCTATTTTTTGACACATTATTTTATGTATACGGAAAATTAGGAAATTCTTCCTTTTACACACCTGTCTCAGTGTCTTCAAGAAATTACATAGGTCTTACAATCCCTTTTCAATTTAATATTTAAAATTAAAACATGATTCAAATTATGCCTAAGAAGTTAAAAAAAAACAATAAAATTACTATCAAACCAAAAAAAAAAAATCATTCTAGACACAGCCCTGTGATGATCTATTACTTTTCTTTTTCTTTCTCCCCATGTTAAAATAAGAATTCACTATTCTAAGCATCTCTCTGGGGCCAGGGTATCAGGCAAGGCCAGCAGTGTAGCTAGGCTAATATTAGGATGAGCTGGTCTATTTGCTTATAGAGTATGCTTGAACCTGTAAATGTCCATCCACCTGCCACCACTAATCTTTTTGTGATGTCTCCAGAAATTTAAATGCATGAAAATTTATACTGAATTTATAATAATGGTAAAGTGATACTCAGTGTGAGATATATAAAAGAATAATAGGGCTTCCCTGGTGGCGCAGTGGTTGAGAATCTTCCTGCCAACGCAGGGGACATGGGTTCGGGCCCTGGTCTGGGAAGATCCCACATGCCGCGGAGCAACTAGGTCCGTGAGCCACAATTACTGAGCCTGCACGTCTGGAGCCTGTGCCCTGCAACAAGAGAGGCCGCGATAGTGAGAGGCCCGCGCATCGTGATGAAGAGTGGCCCCCATTTGCCGCAACTAGAGAAAGCCCTTGCACAGAAACAAAGAGCCAACACAGCCCTAAACAAACAAACAAACAAATAAATAATAAGATAAAATAAAATAATGAAGGCTGTTTTACTCAAAGGCCTTTTGACGTTGCTCCATTACTGGAAAAATAGAAAGTAAATTACCTTTAGCATATACTGTATTTCAAATACTATTAAACTATCCTTTAAATTCCACTTATTTAGGTACCTTTGGAATAGTTTTCAGCCAGTATGTAATTTAGGTATGGATGATCTTACCAAAAAAAAAAAAAAAATTATGGGGCTGGGATAGAGACCAGTTGATTTATATCTTTTATTTCCTGTTGTCTATAGTATTGAAGGGGGAAGTTTATTTAAAATAATAATCGAACTTGTATTTTAACACGTATTTCAACTCAAGTCTTTTACTTGAAAATTTTACCCAGTTTGATTTGTTTTGATTGATTGATTGTGATTTGTTTTACTTTAAGTAAAAGTCATTGCGTTCATTCCAGCTTTCGATCCACACATCTGCTATGCAGGGGAGTGGAATTGCAAAGATGTGTATTATATGTGCCCAATTTAGTGACCCTAAATTTCTGTTCCAGTCAGATTGGAGAGGGAACATTATTTTGGGACCATGGCTCAAGCTGCTAAAGAAATACGAACTGAAAATAAGCCAGAGGAATCAATGCTTGCGGACAGGAAAAGTTCTGAACTGCAGTGGCAGCATCTCACTATAATTATCTTCTGTGTAAATATTTCTTTGACCAAACAGGCTTGTTCACACTTTCTCAATGCTGTCCACTCCTTCAGAGTGCTTCCTGCTGCTCTTGTTTAATAACAAAAACAACGACGATGATGACACCAGCAAAAACAAGATTTGGGAGGTTTTAGAAAAAAGAGAAGGCACGTTGTCCTCCCCAAAGTAGTAAGGTTTAGAAAAACAGGAGGTTTTGAGGTGTGTTGAAGCAATTCAGTTCAATGCTGTAATTCTCCTGGGCATTTTGGGCATTCTTCATGGGCTTGCTAAGGTTTTCCTTTCCTGTGTAGAACCCAGCAGTGCAAATTGGATGACTGTGAGCTTTTTGTTCTAGAGGCTGAATAATGCACTGTAGTTTTGGTTCCAGTGGTACCACTCTGATATCAAACAGCATGATTATTATGTGCATGTGTAAGTTATTTTAGTTATTTGATTCCAACAGGTTCAGAACATTTTAGAAAATGATTTCTCAATGTCTTCAGGATTTACTTGACACTAATTGAGGTCACTTGGTTAATATCAAAATTTGAGCTAAGAACAATAAATGTCTACATAAAATGTATCCTATGGATTTATAGTGCCAGATTATCAAAGTGTTTAATTCTAAGCAAATAGTTATAATAGCCACTGAATAGTACGGTATATACAACACAAGTTTTCAGTATTTATTATTCAGGCCTATTTTTTTTTTTTTTCATTGAGAACTAACTAAGATTTGAAACACACTCATAAGTCCCTGAGATCTCTTATTTGTTGCCAGAAGAGCATAGATAAGCATGAGAATACAAGTGTGTGTGTGTGTGCGCGCGTGTGTTTGTATATGTCTGTGTGCCTGTGCGTGTGTATGTATAGTAAATTATTTAACGAACACTTCAGAAAAAATTATACACTACAAAATTTACTGAAGTATAGTTTTCATTATTTTGTTTGTTTCAAGGTGTTTTCTTTTCCAGTGAAGTAGGAAATCAGTACTTAATCATATCACGAGAATAAATATTGCTGTAACGATGGTGCTGTAAAGATGTTCTCTATTTCCTTATAGAGGAAATAGAGAACATCAAAGTCATTGATTCTAACATTTTTAAATAGTCAAAATCTAATTGTTAAAAAGAGTTTTAAATATACATCATTCACTGTTTGGTCCTACCAAGCATCCATAGAGCACAGTCTCCTAAGTCTATCAAATAAAAAAAATAAAACTTCAGAATTTACAAAATGTGTGTGTGTGTATGCACAACACACACATACATATTCAAATTTTCCACCCAATCTGAAAGAAAATAGAATTGGTAAGGGAAATCATACTCTGGAAAAGAGAATAGACTTATAATAAGATGGGCATTGGTAACTTATTTAAGGCATTTAGAGAGGGAGATCTACATAGGAATATATCTAAAAGAGATGTTAGACTAAAAATGCCATATCTTCAAGAATTTATTAGAAACCAGCTTGAACCTTAAAAGAATACAGAAAGGGATTTGTCCCATCCCCATCAGCTAGTACATAAATGATAAAATAGCATGTGCTTAAATATTTAAACTAAGCAAATGTGAGTAGCTAATATTTTTATGATATTCCAAATGGAAATAAAAAGAACAGATCACACTAAATGCTTTCCATATGGAATAAGTGAATGCACAGTAAAAGGAAGAAGCAATATGACATTCTATCATATGAAATGTAGAAAAACAACCAATGTTGTGATTTTTCAAGTTGCCATGCTTTTTCTGCTTTGGGAAGGTTTGGTTTAAACTTTCATTTCATGCTTTTGTTTTTAAATCAATTAGTGAAAACAAATGAAAAATAAAACTACTACAGGAAGAGACAGAGTAGCCACTTAATATCCAGTTAAATGTATCAACTGAATATTCTTTATGCAGTTAATGAAGTTTCAGTTTCTGTCTGGCTTTACTTTGCTTATAGCAGTGAGGTTACCTCAGTGTCACGATGTTAGTATTTGTCATGCTGCCTTCTAGACAGTGATTGAGACTTATAGAGATTGCTCTTGATAAAAATTTATTACCCAACCCTGATGGATGAGATGCCTAAAATTTGAGTCCCATCCACTTCTGAATATATATCCCTGCCTAACTTGCATCATCAGTCTTATTTTTTTGCCAATATATTTTCATGTCCCTTAAATATTTCTGAAGGATGAATGATCATTTATCATCTTTTGGGGTTTGTCTTAGGCAAAAAAAATATATGATATCAATTTTTCATGTACCTTAGAATAAGAAAAATTAAAAATGAAAAACAAATCTAGTGTAGAATCTTTAGCGTTTTGTGAGTTCTTATGTTTTGTGGCATTTGGGAGTTTTTAATTCATTGGTTTTGGGATTGGCACGTAGGGACCTCAGTGGTACAAGTGACAGCAACGGATGCTGATGATCCTACATATGGCAACAGCGCCCGAGTGGTCTACAGTATCCTGCAAGGACAGCCATACTTCTCAGTGGAGCCAAAGACAGGTAAAAATTGACATGCAACTCTCTTTGTAAAGTCATCATTTATATCTTGGCATAGAATTAATAATAGTTATTTTTATTCAATATAGTTGGAGTTGATAACAGACACTATTTTTACTGTGGTTCTCTCAATATGTGTACCATGGCAATAAACAGCATATTGTTTATAGAGACATTAGCACATTTTAAGAATATTTTATTACATTTGTCAGTATTCCTACCAAAATTAAACAAAATATTAGATATTGAAAATTATTTCAGCTGTTACCTCTTGACTATATAAGAAAATATTCATCATTCATCTCAATTCTTTTTTGCTTTGTTTCTTTAATTAATTCACATAGGAATTACACACAGTAAAATTTAAATCTTAAGCAAAATCTCCTTGCCGTGCAGTAGAATATGTACTAGGTTCAGCTTGTCCTTCCAGGGGCTGGTTTTTCTCAGGGGAATTAGTTGAAACATAACAATTAGGATGATGATCTGCTAAATCAAAAACTAAATTAAATGACTTTTAATTTCAGAAAAAAAATTATGAATTGCAAAGCTGCCTGGATACAATATGTGGTTGTTTGGCTAGATATTCTGTTTTGCTCTGAAGACGAAATAGTTTATATACTGTTAAAACTATAATTTGGAGCACTATTTTCTTGGTTATAAAATAATATTTTATCTATTCTGCTCCTCTGGCTCTGGGTATAGGGAAGTGTGGGCAGGTGCGAAGATGGGTGGGTGTGAGCCATTGATTTTCTTCATCACTGTGAAAATCCAAAATTTCTTTATATTTTAATAATTTTGCCTTTATCGTGGAGAATAATTCTTCCTCAAATAGCAGGTTCGTGATTTTGAAAATTTGATAGTACTTATGATCCTAAATGAATATTTTAATGCCACGTACCCTGTTTTTCATATTATAAAAAATGGCAACATCAAATCATTCTCAAATCACTGTGGGGAATAAACATTTTAAGTGTCTTTTGAGAATGACAGTTGTGCAAAAACAGACCAGTAAATTCGCTGTGAGCTCATCATTCATTAGAATTTTCATAGAGGCTGTGGCATTTTTTTTTTACCAATGTTGTGATAAAGTCTGGAAGCTGCCTAGAAAGTCTGATAGAGGAGAAATAGTTCTGACTCAGCGAGTATTGAAGGAGAAGTAAATGAAAGTATCTGGTTTATGATCTGAATCCTGGGAATGTAGAAGTTGTGCTCGTGGTTGATTTAATGATAGATCTGAGAACCTAAATTCAGACACCCACCCATTCCCTTCTAAATCTACTCTTTGCAGCCTAGAAAGACATTGACAAGTTTCTGACAATTTGCTCACAAATTGTATACCTCCTGCATTATATAACCTGTTCAAAAATAGCATGTACTAATCCAAAGGGTTAAATATTTTGCTGCTACTAATGATTGGCTTGTGATTTTAGCTTTGCTGTAAGATAATAGGTGTTTCATAGGCCCTGTGTAGGTAAGACCTCACCTATTGAGCAGCTGGACAACAGTCTGTGTCATGGCATCACATGATTAGTACTTCAAACTTAATTTTAATTTTCAATCTCAAGGACCGTGTATTACAGGAGGTAAAGTTTCATTTAATTTTGTTTTGGTTAACAGTTTTTAATGCTGTAATCATGGTAATCATTGGGACTTCTCTTTCTTATAATCATTCATGCAGAGGTATTCTAGGAATTGTTGTGTCCTCTCTGCTATCATAATATAGAGAATGCATCCCCCCCCCGGCAAAAAAAATGGAATTCTATTTTTCTGACAAAAATGGATGGAGAATTTTCAGGCCTTACAAGCATGAAAAGCTGTGTAGACAATTTGAGGTAGTCTTCCTTAGTTGGTGTATGATTCTTATCTGTGTAAGAAATAACATTATTTCCCACATCTCCAAATCTAAGGCCTTTTGAGAAGAATGTAAAACTTTTGACAGGAAAAATGCTGAAAATATGTTAAATCAAGATTATATAAAATAGGCCTAGGAAATCACTGTTAAATACATCTCTGAAAGTTTAACCTCTAATTTCTTTTTTTAAAAGAAGTAGTATTAGTAATAACCATTACTATTTGTTAATCACATATCATTAACTTAGCCTGGCTAAAATCTCTGAGCATGTATTCCACCTGTGGCACACTTACAGGCCACATGACCAGAGGGTAAGTGTATTTTCTACGTTAATTTCTCAGTCCACAAAGCGAGGATGTGAGTAGCTACAAAAAACAATGTTGACAATTCAGCCATCAAAGAGAACGGCACTAGAAACAAGATAATGTAGCATTAAAAGGACTGCAAAGATTCTCATCACCTATCTTCATAATGTCCCCAAATTCACAGGGAGATGGAGAATTATTCTAATGTGTTTATCTAGTCCGTAACCTACAAGCAAATAGATCCAGTTTTTCAATCTATTTCATATATGGTAGGACTGGCTACATAATTTGCTATTTGAAATGAAAATGCAGGCTTCTTGTTCTAAAATTAGTAGGATTTCAGACGTCATCAGCAGAGCAGAAACCAAACACGGGGACAGTGTGTGACTGCACAGACCACAAGGCCATGAGGTTGTCCTTGAAACATGGTTGGAGTGTCAAATATCACTTGTCATTTAGGAGTTCTTTCTTAGACATAGAGGTGTAACTCTATGGTGCCTGCGTTAGAGATTACATGCATACTTGTTACATCCTAGCTTTAGGTAAGTAATACAGTTGTAACAAAGCCCTCGTCCCTAATACACCCTTCATGCACGTTCCATCCTGTGGCATGGCTCATGGTGTAGAGGACCCTCACTCCTGTCAGGGCTTCCTCAGGACATCCTCTCACAAGAGTGAGGGGATGTAATGACAGTCCCTTCCTCAGCGACTCTTTATTTGATGCCAGCTCTGTAATCCTTTGATGATCCAGAAGCTTCCATCTCTACTATTTTTGGCTCTTCTCCATGTTTTTATGGTTCTGTTATATGCTTCACTTAGAGGTAGAGAAACCAAATAATATAAGTCTTAGACAGAAAATTTAGAAAAGAATACAAACTTATTGGAAGAGATTCACCTGTACATCTAATGGATCTTGAACCTGACAGCATGAATAGCCCAGACCTGTGTTACCTTACTGATGTGGTTGCCTAGACTCCTGGGTCTAATCCAGAGCTTCAGAATGGACTTCAGAAATGTACACATCTGAAGTCTTAAGGAGATTCCATGATAACAGAATATGCTTTAAAAAGCAAAACAAAACATTGATGGCAGGTAGGAGGTTAGAAAATCATCTGAAAATTTATTCCCAGACCAAAAACTAGACAGTTTTTGCATAATACTAGTGATAAATTTATATTTCATACACAATACTTTTTTGTGGACATGGATTATAAATAAATAAAAAGTTCTGGGTTACTGGTCAGATATACATCTATAGAAAAATGATTATTCAGAAAGCCTAAAATCTGAGCCAGTCTCTTTTCTAAAGAGTTACAGGATATATTCTTCTCATCATAAGTGGCTTAGAATTATTGACTATT
Organism: Mesoplodon mirus; assembly: GCF_964341445.2. Lineage (NCBI taxonomy): Eukaryota > Metazoa > Chordata > Mammalia > Artiodactyla > Ziphiidae > Mesoplodon > Mesoplodon mirus. The sequence continues at coordinate 79,026,630 of NC_138989.1, forward strand.
AAAATTAAATATTATCATCTCCCATGAAAACCTCACAGAACTGTAAGGTTATGATTAGACAAGACTGGCCTTTACCACTTCAGAGACGTTTGCTGTGTGTGTGTGTGTCTATATAATATACAGCAAAATGCAGATCAAATCTAATGTATGAGAATTCTTTTCCAAATGTAGACAGTTGATACTCAAAAGTAAAAAGTAAAAAACTAGCAAAAGCCATGGAACTAGAAATCTGTTATGTTTGAATGTTCTTATTTAAATTCACTTCTCTCCCAGTTATTTCATTCTTGTAAAAAATATGTTTAATAATTGAGGTATTTGGAAATTACCTTTGCCACCTGCATTTCTTTGCAAACTTTGTGATGATTTTTGCTTTGGAGGAGTGTTATATTTAGGATCACTTATAGACGTGTGAAAAATAAGTGAGTAACTTTGACTACCACATTTGTCCCCCGATAATTCTGTTTTCTTTCAAATAACGCTGCTGAGCAAAACCATGAGAAGCTGAGGCGGCTGTGTTTTCTTTGCTGATTAGTTGACATGTTATGGACCTCTCTCCATCATAATACATGTGCAAGGGTACAAACTCACTTACACATGTTGATTTTGGAAGGAAAATGAGAGATGAATAGAAATTAAAAATTAAAAATGAATGAGTAAGAAATTTTGCTAGAACTTCACTAATATTTGATCTATATGAAATGCACCATTAGTCAAATATTCAAGATTGTCAATGCTCAATGTATAAAAAAGTATTACAAGTAAAGATGATTAACATCAAAGAAAAAAAGGAAGGCGGGGGGTGGAGGGGGAGGGAGGGAGAGAGAGAGAGAGAGAGAGAGAGAAAGAAAGAAAGAGAGAGATGTAAGTCCCAGAACTCTTAAAGATTGTTATGCTTGGTAACAGCATGTCTTACTGAGGTCAGTACTCAGTGCCTTATATATTAGAGTTAAGGGAAGTATTGAAGAACAGACGTGAAATGTTCATAGAATCATTATGGCTCTAAGAAGAATATTTATGTCTCAGACAATTATCAGTGAACCAAATGGGTATATGACTATGTTTCTTTTGATTGTCATTGTGATGTTTCAGAGATTAACTATAACCAGTGTGTAGATAACCGAAAGAGTTCAGTGAAGGGGTTACTTAGAGAGACCTTGTTTTGCTCTGCTTGTAGCACGTGTCCAGTATAGTGTATTAGAATAAGTGATTGTTAAAACAACAGCAATAACAACAAATGGCCTACTCAGAGAAGTATAATTTAAATGCTTAAGATACTGATATATTGTTGGGGTGTGTGTGTGTATATATATATGTGTATGTATTTGATAGCTACTGCTTAGAACTAAATAACAATAAGGTTGCTTAAGATGGTGTGAGTGTTACTCAGCTTGGAATCTTGAGAACCAGTAACATATTGTTTAAGTTATTCTTATACTACTGAAAGATTTTCTCATCTCTTCCCCACTCCTAGAATATTTACGGAACTGTAGAATATTGTGAAGAATAGGGCAGGCCTGATATAGTATAATGTAGGCTTGTAATTTATACTTGGGCTGAAATATAACACACACAGACCATTTTTACATGTGTCCATTGAAGAATCAGCATTTAAACAATTTAAATTGGCAGCTTTTAAAGAACATTTTGTAAATTTGGAGGATATAAAAATATTTTTATGCTGAACATGAGGGAAAAAAACATTTATCCCAACTTGTTTACAATTATGTTCTCCCAAAGAATCATCCTTTATCAAACAGCCCAGTTTTGCCCCTGAGAAGTCCATGAAACCAGAGTTCCTGTTCCTCACATCTGAGTCATTGGGGATGTAAATTCTGACTTAAACTCTAAAAGTTAGAATCTGTTAAATAAAATGATTAGACATGTTTCAAACGAAGTCGATAAAAGGGTTCCAGGTATGTAGGTAAGACGTCTTCATTGGAAATGATGGAAGTACAAGAAATGATTAAGTAGGATTCTAGACTCCTTCTGGTATCTAATTAGCAAAGATGGCCTCACATTGCTAGTTTCGAGATCTGTATAGGGCAATATTGGATACATAGGTTTTCATTTGACATAATCTCTGTCCATATACTAAGTATATTATATTAAGTATATAATGTCATTTTGTATATTTACATATAGCATAAACTAAATTCTATCCCATAAAGATACTATTACCTAATCTATTTATGTAATAATTATATAGTTATTAATATAAAACCACTAATTTAGCACAGAAATGATTATTGAGTCAAGCTTTCTTACCAAGCAACATGAAGTTCAGAAATCAATTTTTCATACCTCTGAAGTCTTAAAGGGTATCCATATTAAATGCAATTGGTTCAAAAGAAACAATACAACACATCAATAGTTTTAGTGTCTTGATTTCCATTAACACAGTCATTCTCATCTATAGTCCTTTTTCTCAGACCTTTAGATACAGCATAAAGTCATCCAGCAGCATAGTTTGGAATGGTGTTTTGTTTATTAAACAACTAATAACAATTAAACAATTAAATAACTCTCATTCCTTTTACTTATGGAATAGTTATTTTGCTGGAAAAGAGGTAGTAGCTGGAAGAGAGTTAGGGACCATAGCTGAAAGGTTTGTGGTGATTTCACATCACTGGGAATTAAGTTGTTGGAGAGGGTGAAAGAGAAAAAGAGAGGTTCATTGTCATATACTTGTACAGGCCACTGCCCATTCTTCTAGAGGAGTATATTTTATTTATTGTAAGTTGGTATTTCCTGAACCATACATTTCCGTAAAATCTAAAGATAATCCTCCCTCTTTGCTCTTTCACATTACAGCGTTTTCTGTGTTTGTGATATTGTATATAATTATTATATCCCTTTGGCCTTTAATATGCATTGCAATTATTAAAAGGAAAAAAACAAAGCAAAAGGCCACAACTCAAGAGCTATTTTCTACCTATATCAGTGTTCTTCGCTAGTATAAATGCAGTGATTCCTGATGCATTTTACTGGGATTTGAAATTTTACAGGAGTCATCAAGACCGCCCTTCCAAACATGGATAGAGAGGCTAAAGACCAGTATTTGCTTGTTATTCAGGCAAAGGATATGGTTGGTCAAAACGGAGGACTCTCTGGAACCACGTCAGTCACCGTGACCCTAACTGATGTCAACGACAACCCGCCTCGCTTTCCTCGAAGTAAGCTGTTCTGTTGCACGTTGCAAGCACATTAGTTTTCCTTGCTGGATTATAAAAATGTCTTTAAAAAGGAGTTTTTCCAAATACTTCTCAAACAAATAATTATCTTAACTACATTCTCCCCCAGTTTTATCAGAGGCATGATTTTTAATTCAGTAATATGGAATAATAAGGGTAATGAAAATAAATAGAAGTAATTATATCTTTGTATTACTTCTATCTTAAATATAATATGCTTTTTCTTTTGTTCACACTTTGAATACTAGACAGTTATGAAGTTTGTTTATACATTAATCTTTTTATTCAAAGACATGCTACTCTTTACATTCTGTAAGTTATGAGGTTGTTGCCAATTAGTAACATTCAAATACGCTTCGTGAATTCTCTACGCTAAAAATATTGCTTTATTTTTAAAGATAAAAATAAGAGTCCTGAACTTCACTTTTCATTCCACACTTTTTTTTAACCAGTTCATGTACCTTGAACATTCCTTCTGCTACCTACCACATCTTTTTTATACAAACGCTCAGCATTTCAAAAGAAATCAGTCCAAAGAACCAGAAAACCGCATGCCCTCAATTTAGTTTCTTTGACCAAAGTGGCTTCTGTTTTAAACAAGTAAGAGGAAAAAAATAATTTCCTTAGGTAGAGCTGTCCTGATTGTAAACATTTCATGTCACTCTCTTTTAGTTGCCTTTTTTCTGCTTTTTTGTAAATGTGTGTGGTATTTCTTTAGAATATTCAAGAAAATAAGGAAATCAGACAAACTACAATGTTTTTAAATGCTTGTCTGATAGAAATAGGGAACTGAGCTCCCTTATGAACAGATCTTAAAGCTAATAATGTTAAACAAGGACACTTACTCTGTAAATATGAGTGCGACCATGTTTTCCTTCAAATACTGCTTCTTTAGCTGTTTTATTTTTATTTTACATATTTTTAATATTGTTGTACAGCAGACATTTCAATACCTCCTGGCAAAATAAAGAAAATTACACTAACATTAAAAAAAAAGAACCTTTCTTTAATTGTGTCCTTGATGGCTTACAATGGGGAGGAGAGGAGGATTGAAGAATAAACAAAACAAAACAATTAATGCGATTATATTTGGCTGATAATAGAATTAGCTGTTTCTCTTTAACTACAGTGATAAGAATTGGCACTTAGAATTTTTGTGGTTTCAGTTGTCATGATTTGATAGGATAGAGCATGGATTTTCTAGCTTACTAGATACTCCCCTACTTATTAAAGTGAAGGAAGCCAAAAATATGTCATTAGGTTTTTCATTTTGGCTGGGATTTTTCTCTACCATTTAGTTACTATTCTAACCTTGAAATTTTTGGATTTTCCTAAGGACGCTTGTAGATATGTGAAAGCGTTGCTCAAAAATAGTAAGTATGTGTTGTAATCATTTTTTAAAATCAGTAACAACTTATAAAATGTAGAAAATTGCAAAAGCAATCATTCTTAGCCTAGAATGTGGTCCCTTCATATGGATACATTTTCCTTTCTCTGTTTCAAAGAAAATCCTTTCTTTTCTCTTCTTAAGAAAGTGCAAATGCACCACTGTTAGCAGCCAGAAGGAAATGGAAAAGGGTGGAGGAAGCAGGAAAAAGTAGATGATTAGAGGAAGACGGTGAAAGGGTGTTTCCTAGTTTCAAAGGGATGGTTGACGTACTTCATCTGCCTCCCAAACTGGCTTCTTAAAATTTTTATTTGTTTATTTATTTTTTGAGGTGGGGGGTAGGGAGGAGTTGAGGAATGGTGAAGAGTTTTTACAAAAGAAAGTTTTAAAAAGTTACTATTCTTCTTTTGCTTCTCTTTCCTCCTGTTCAAATAACATTGCCTCTGCTCTTGTACCATTGTGCCCCAAATCAGTTCTACATCCAACTCACACAAATAATTCTTATCCTCGGTAAATTTATGAGCTAAAAGAAGACTAATATTGACTTTCATCAGCTTCCTTGTCCAGTTTTCTGAAACTTTTGCAGCAGAAGATACTATTATGGAAATTCCAACATTGAGTAATCAGAACTATTTAGGCTTGGTTTTTGCCCATTTGAGGCCTAAGCTATACTATTTTAATTTTTTAATATTCAATATTTATATTAATTGCATTTTAATTCTTTATAGTTAATACTCAATGTTAAGTCTATTTATAATTATTTGAAATTTACCTTTACTATTAAAAGTAGCATATTTCTCAGCACTAGAAATACCGGAATGGAGGATCTCCTCATGCCTTTCCCCAGGCCATCTGATTCTGCTCTTACTTATTGATTATTATCTAATTATTTCCATGAAATTTCTTGAGGCTGCATGAAATTTGTCATTTGTCTGTTATTGCTTTGTTATCTTCTTTATCAAAAAATAAAAACAATTTAAGCAAAGATGGTGCAAAATAGCCAAATAATTAAATTTTTATTGGTTAGTTTGGTGTAAGGTTTTGTTCATTTCTTGTTTTTAATTTCACAGGGTCGTACCAGTATAACGTCCCAGAATCATTGCCGGTGGCTTCCGTTGTGGCCAGAATTAAAGCTGCCGATGCGGATATAGGAGCTAATGCTGAAATGGAATACAAAATTGTGGATGGTGATGGATTTGGGATTTTCAAGATTTCTGTTGACAAAGATTCACAGGAAGGAATCATTACTATACAGAAGGTAATATTTATTTTTGTTTCCTGTGAAGGTAATATCATAGAGATTATTGAGAAAACTTGTCTGCTCTGATGGAAGAATGTGTTAGACACATTGAATGGCTTTATGGGACCATTGTTATTTTAATTTTAGGAAAAAATGCTGTGCATTTATTTTTACGTGTCTGGATTGTAGAGAAAATTGAGTAACGTGTAATTACACTCTATCAGTTCTATTCTCTGAGCAAACCCACAGCTCTTATCTAAGCTCTGTAACAGAAAAGCATACTGGCAGATGTGCTGTTTTAAATGACCTGCTTGGCGAGATGAATATTCTTTTTTTTAAATTAATTTTTATTGGAGTATAGTTGCTTTACAATGTTGTGTTAGTTTCTGCTGTACAGCAAAGTGAGTCAGCTGTATGTATACATATATCCCCTCTTTTTTGGATTTCCTTCCCATTTAGGTCAACACAGAGCAGAATTGAGTTCCCTGTGCTATACAATAGGTTCTCATTAGTTATCTGTTTTATACATAGAGTGTATATATGTCAATCCCAATCTCCCAATTCATCCCCCCCGAATATTCTTCTTTGTTGACTATTTTAGTAATGAAACCCTAAAATCATCCAAAAGTCCTTGTAAGCAACTAGACAAGCACTCCACATACATGAAAATAATATACGTAAACTTGGAAATAGAAACTGAAATGTTGTAGACTAGCTACATTATCAGCCATTCCTTTTTAATATTTATATTAACTGAAGTATTTGAAAAATTTATATAAACAGAGCATGGAAAGTTGTGAAGCCTATCACAATCTCTTAAAAAATAAGTGCAAAAGAGATTTTAAAAAATCTTTATAATCCAAAATAAAGACTATTTGCCAAATTAGCTCCCAACACTGATTAGATATGGGGGAAAATGAGCTGTTAACTCCCTTTGATCTGTACAGATGTGATCCTTGACAAATGTTAAAAAAAAAAAAATCAAATGGAATTGTTCCAGAATATAGTCTTATTTTCTCAAATGTTTGAAATACTAAAAATTAAAACATATATGAAAATGCCCACACTCAAGATACTGGGATTTTATGCCAGTGTAACAATCCAGGTGTATAACTCTGTAATTAACACTCCTCAATAATTAACACATCAATAAAGAAAGTTATATTTTAGTTGTTATAGGAAGACATATGTTCGATTTCAGGCCAATGGGCAAAACATTTCTGCAATTATTTCCAGTGGACAGCTGCTGTTTTAGCTCAGCTGGTGACAATCTGTCTAAAAAAGTTTTAAAAAGTAGGCTAGGCCAACTCTTGGTAAAATGTTTTGTTTTGTTGTCTAAAATAAAAGGAATGCACTGAGGTGCAAGGCTGCTCAAAGATTTCAGAGATTCATCTGAAATCAATCTGCTCATATTCCAGAAGTTTTAAATATATATTGAAATTATTTTATTGAACACATACATATATTTCATATATTATAATGAGACAGCATAAAGCATTGAAGAAATATATAAATACAAATATATATGTATTTGATATGAGATATTTGATTCAGTAATAGAAAAAAAATTTATACTCAATTCCTTGATATTATTTCTAGAAGCTTTAGAGAATTGTTTTTTAAAAAAAGCTCTAAGAAAACTGGATAAATGCATTTAATCTCACAGCATAAAACTCATTAAAAAAACTATGAGGTAAAAATTAATGATAACTTACAATGATATAAAAGTCACATAAATAATTATTACTACTGTTCTAGGTAGTGATTAATATCTGCTAGGACTTATCTTGAGTAACTTAAAGTCTTCTTACTTAATTCTCAAATCTCATGAAGGTATTATTAAGTACAGTGAACATATGGAATCATTATAGAATGTCCAACAAAAGAAAAAATGGTTAATTTTTGATATTTCCAAATTGTAGAATCTTGTACATCATCAAAATGATGTGGTGACGTTGTCTTAGCATATTAACTAATATGGGAAATGATTGTATAAAATATTACATAAAAAAAGCAGTATCCAAAATTTTACAGACCCTTTGTTTCAAATTTTCATTTATATAGAATAAAAATTGCAGGAAAATGTTAAAATGATAACAGTAATTGTTTCTGGATCTTCACTGTTTTTCAATGTATAATATTCATTTGTTATTATAATTACAATGTTACTAGATTCATAAGAATATTATTCAATGACCAAACCAAAATATATTTCATTAACAGCACTGTATGATCTACTTTTAGTTGATGAAAACTCTTGTCCAAATGCAGAAATATGTCACAGAGATGTCAGTCACTAGACTGAAATTTAGTGTGTTGTTGAAGCTTTCTCAGGTATTGAAAAAGACATTGTTGTCCTCTAATGAATTAAGATTCAAGAACATTCCAAATCTCATAAGCATTTAGATTAATGGATTAAAAAATTTTTTGATACTAGAGATTTCTACCCATGCACAGCCAAGTGAGTGATGTTTTGTACCTAGTAAATGCCCAATAATTGGTAATTAAAAATTTATCAATCTGTCATTATATGGGAAGTTAGCTAAATGTTTCAATAATTTCTTATGCTAAATATGAGATCAAAATTGTGTTATTTTCTGTTTAAATTATTGACAACGAAAAATAAGTTTTATTTTCTCCAGTGGCTTCTAATAGATGAATACTGTCTAATTTTTATTGTTTCTCCTCCTCTGTTTTCTTATATAATGTCAGTGATTGCCTTTGGATAATTAAGCACACTCAGTGTACAGGAAAATCTTGAGAGACAATGACGTTGGAAAATTTTACAATTTTACTGTTGTGGCGTAAATAACCAGTAAAATATTTAATATTTAATGAAGAGAATCTTGTTCACTTTGAACTCTATAAAGCATAGAACCAAGTCGGATAATATCTACATAGAAATAAGTGGAAATAACACCTCTTAGTTTTCTTCACGCTGAAAATCTTTAGTGTTAGCAAATGTTGCTTCACACTTTCCTCCTACCCTCTTTCTCCACACAGTTCTGCATAAATAATAGATATCGAGGTAATTACATGGTATACATCAGCCTAATTTTTATTTCCAAAGCTCCCTCCACCCACAAACTCCTTTTTAAAAATTATAGTTCTGCATTTTCTGCTCATATATTCCAATGCCTAACCAACCCAACACAGAGTTCTTACTGATATTGAAATAAACAAACATAAAAACTGGCTTCTTGAAGAGTTAATTAAAAATAATGGAAATGATATATTGGGTTGGCCAAAAAGTTTGTTTGGGTTTTTCTATAAAATCTCACGGAAAAACCCAAGTGAACTTTTTGGCCAGCCCAATATTTACTTTGCAGTTCAAGCTTTAGTGATCAGTGAATTTTTTTCACTTGAAAAACTTGCTTATGGTATTAGAGGTTAATCTAGTTTTTAGATGAAAAAGTACTGTTACTTTGTAATTTTTTAATTTTTGAGAAGTTTTTTATTAATTTATTCAAAAATGGAATTCACATTTTATGTGCAGTGACTACACCTAGCACTGTACCTTAGTATTAGTTTTGTATTAATCCAGGGCTTCTCCCGTTTAAAAACCTCAAATAAGGCTCATATTCCAACTCCTTACATGGACATCTAAGAGCTATTTTTGGACCCCTAGGATTATTTAGACATATTTACCAGATACATATCCCACTATTCCTAGTTTTATTCAAAGATCTAGAGTAGACACTAAGCCACTTTTAACTCCTAGAAGCAACATAAATTTTCTTCTCGGTCTTCAAACGTCCCCTCCTGGAGGACTCACTGATGCTCTGCTCTTGTGCCCACTTACTGTTGCTCATCTTTTTTTTTTTTTTTTTTTTTTTTTTTTTCGGTACGCGGGCCTCTTACTGTTGTGGCCTCTCCCGTTGCGGAGCACAGGCTCCGTACGTGCAGGCTCAGTGCCCATGGCTCACGGGCCCAGCCGCTCTGCGGCATGTGGGATCTTTCCGGACCGGGGCACGAACCCGTGTTCCCTGCATCGGCAGGCGGACTCTCAACCACTGCGCCACCAGGGAAGCCCTGTTGCTCATCTTTTAAGACTGGAGTGTTGCTCCCATTCTTCCTTCTTTAAACCAAATAATTAAATGGGAAGTAAAATTGTCTGTACCACGATTTGTTTTTCTTGATCAAGGAAGGGTGTGTGTGCACGCATGTGTTTCCCTTCAATGTTGGGAGCTGGTCTAGTAAAAATGTAATACCATGGTTTTTTTTTTCATAAATTTAGCTGTGGTCCCAAAGATTTGGGCAAATATCTAAGTCTCTATAGAAGTGTCCAAGAGAGCCCAGGGCCCATTTGCCAGCCAACTGGTCGGTCCTACCTAGTCTCTCAAAGATTTGAACATGACCTGAGAAAGGAGTTGCATAGTAGATGGATAACGCTATTCCCCAGGTAGACAGGGGAAGGGAGACTTTCTTATGGAAGTAACCACCTGTGCAGAGCTTTGTCATATGAGATAGCACGTTAAGCTCAGAGAATTAGAAATAGGGCCATTTTACTGGAGCACAGTGTGGGAGGAGGGGATGCTGGCATGAGATGAGGCAGTGTAAGTGAATGGTCTCTTTATGCCTCTTTTGCAAGGCCACTGTTACATATATGTACAGTGCTTTGCAAATGAGAGTGGATTACAAATAATAAATATTAAAAGGCATTTTACTTTCAGCTACAATAAAATATGCTATGGAATAGAAAATTATGTTTGCTAATTTCTCTTGAACCCTTATTGTTGGGACTGTGATAATTCTAATTCAAAGCATTTCTTTTCAAAGCACTGAATTTTAATGATATTTATTTAAACATTTATTTAAAATATTATTACTTTCCTGGCCACAGTCAAGTAGCACACCTTTTTTACTGTTAAGTTTAAAGCCTTAAAGTCTTTTCTTTTCTTGTCCCTTCTTGACCCATAATAGATCTTGTCTCTTTGCTTTTTTGTCTTTTGTCTTTCGTGTTTTTTCCTACTCTCTTTGGCATTACCCTAAGATTGGTTATCATTGCTTCACTCCAAAACTATTTTCATTGTTCCTGAGCTTTTTAATTTTTAAATCTATCCTTTTTTAAAAAAATTGCTGTTCAAAACTCAACACTGTTTTATTTTTATTATTCCAACTAGTTTGAAAAGAAGCTACTTTATACTAAGAGATTAAGACAGAGTGATACAACAAATTGAAAGGAAGTGGTAAAATAATCATCAATGAGGTTATAGATTTAGAAAATTCTAAAAATTTATTGAAAAATTATTAGAATTAAGGAGGGCTTTCAGTAATGAGAACTACAAAAGTAAGTTACAAATCAGTAGCTTCATTATAGCTCATGAGAACATGTGTATGAGCTCTGGTCTTCAATCCAACCGTATGGCTTCAGCCCACTAGAAGTTGTATGTGGAATATCCATCCCTCTTGCCTGTATCTCTAAACCCTCCATCTTAAAGCAGTGTGATCTCACAAAGGCAATCTTTATTCCCAAATCCAAGCACTTTTCCATCAAGGCAACAGTATCTTGATTCTCAATTTCAGAAGTGTGTCTTTGTTTACATTTTTTTTTTAAACTAAACTCTCTTTGTAGTGTTTTTCTCAGAATGAAGGAAGTCCTTTCCAAAGATTTGCTGATTCTCTCTGTTAAGAACTAACAACTACTTATGACACTCAAGGACAGGATTTTGATTTTCAGTTCTACTTCTCAAGATTTCAGTAAATGGGTGTCTATATTCCATTCCAGCTAAAACATTTCCAGAGACCCCCTCCGAGTGAGCAGAGTCTGAGAAAACATATATGAGTCCCATAAATTCAGTATTCTTTTCATGACCAGATAATAGGAGAATCATTTGTGAAATCTAGAATGGATTTCTGAATCTGAGTCACAAGAGCATTCTGATTAAAACCAAGAAATTCTGAAAGAAGACAAATGAAGCCTTCTTCCATTGTTCTCAGAATATTTTAAAATTTTCACTGAGATAAACTAGAGAATGCTATGGACAGTCCATAAATATGAACCATTTGTTCATAGGTTTTCCGGGCTCTCCTGACTATAGGAAAACCTTTACAACCAGACACTGCTAAGATGTTGATGAGCTTTTTGTTAAAGACATAAGTATATTTGTTCTGATGATGTGTATCTCAGGGTGTTACTTCACATTTGGATAATAGAGTTCCTATGTCCATTTAGCTAGTCATTTATATTGGAATTAAGTTATTTTGTACCTGTGAACCATGCTTGATAATCATCTGAACTTATTTTCTCTCTACTCTATAGTATAATAAAACTTTAGTCCATTACTTTTTCATAAACAATGCACTGTCTTGGTTATAATGAGATTTATTCCAGTTTGAGCAAATTATTAACATATTTTGAAACATCTACATATGCTGTACTTGCATAGGGTGAACTTGGGAGCAGGGAGAGAAGAACAGAAAAACAATCTTTTTCTAAAACATATGCTAGAAAAACAAAAAGAAGTACAGAATTGTAAAAAGTTATCTTCAGGTATGCTATTATTGCTCCAATGTCTTATATAGAAATATAAATTCTGCATATGACCAAATATGCAGAATCCACAAGGCTAAAGATTTGTATAGATGCTACCATAGAATTATTTTTTCAGAATTCAGTTATCCTTTCTATACATTAAGAATAGACATGCTTATATATTTTAGGTATTTTTAAAAATGATAACAAAACCACAGTGTTAAACCGTTAAAGCAAAGTACAATCTATTTCTGTGGCCATTTATGAATGATTTGATGATAACCTTTAAAACCAGTTTTACATAGGGCCTCAGAATTCACCAAGCATAAACATAAGTATTATCCCACGTGAGTGAAAACTGTGTCTTTCTTTCTACCTAGAATTCTTTCTGTTTACATTTCCCCATCATAATTTACAATGTAGGAAATTTAGTCTTCTGTTTTTCCTTTGAGGTATGGCAATCTTACCTTTAACGTACTTCAGTTTTCAATGTAAGACCTCAGTTGGGATTATCTAATGGAATTTTGCTTCTATAAAATACATTACTACATAGAGTTACAGTACAGTAAAAAATAAGCATTTTTCAAAATGCATTTCCTTTGAAGGATAAGTACACATCCATTTTCTGGCACAGGGATGACTTGTATGGTGGCTGATATCATACTGTCAAAGAACATATTTAAGCTTCTTCAGGCCCATTCTGCTGTGCTATCTTCATAGCCTCCTCATTTTCCATACCCTAAAATAAGGTTGAATGAAGTCAAAACCATCAAATAATAGAGCATTGTTGGGGAGGTATTGATAACATGGCCTCCATTCCCTGTGGGAGAGGAAGGGTTAGAATATGCCGCATCCTGTCCAACTTCCACTCAGCTGCACAGATTTCTGAGCTCTGGGTTTGCTGTCTTGTTATTGAGACGTGTCCTTTGTCTGCTGCTTGCAGTAATTCCCAGAGTCAAGTATGTATTTCAGTATTTCATAAATGCTGTTGATGTGTGGTAGAGGAAAATGAAACCAACAATATTTCCAATTTATTTTTCTTCTTTTCATTATATTTTTTTCTTTCAAAGATGTTATTTAAGTAATCCTGCTGCTGTGGATGCACATTTCTCAAAATGGAGGAAAGATATGTGTCTCCTTTGACTGTGAAAAAGCATACATTTTGGATTTTTGTTTTAGATTAAAACAATAACTCTAGTGAACGTCTGAATTTCAGATTATATTTTCCAATGTGTTCAACCTATTGTTACTATGTATATATAAGTGGATCCTAACATCATCTTAATCATCATGCACATGGGTGCATGTGTATAGACTCTTCTCTACATATTTTGAGTATAATAAATGAGTATAAATTTACTTATTTTTGAATAGTCAAGATTAGAGATGAATTTAGGGTCTTAAAAAAATAAGATAGCAACACTCTTTGAAGAAAGTTGATCAAAGAGACGAAGACCCTGTTCCTTAGGAGTATTTTCTATTTTCTTTGATTTTGGCAGTTATCAGAGCAATCTTCTCAGAATATGTGTATGTCAAAGACATATTCCAGTGAGCCCTTCATGGTTTTTTGTTTTGTTTTGTTTCGCTTAGTACAAGTCACAGATAATGCACAGTTTTCCTTATTTCTGTCTTTTTCCATGGTGTGTTGTTTCCTAGATTAGTTTCAATGGGTAGGATTCCAAGAAAGAGATATTTAAGAAGTAGTTAAGAGGGGATTTAGTGATTACCTAAGGAAAATTGGAGAGAGAATTTAAGGATAAAACTAATGATTCTAGTATGAGTAGCTAGATGAAAAATGTGCTGTTCCTTTAGAATGGGAGTGTGGAGGTGATTAAAATGGTTTGCAGTATATTTGCGTTACCTGTGATATCTAGGTAAGTATTTCTAGAAGGTCATGAATGAGGGTTTGTAGCTTAGAGGAGAGATCTAGAGTACAAACTTAGGTTTGGGGGTCATATCGTATGCATGGCAATTAAAATGAAAGGGACGACTGAGAACATCAGCTCTAGCATGCATATAAAATGAGGGAAAGAATGCTTTAGACATTACTTGGTGAAACTGACAAATTTAAGTTAGGGCAGAGAAAGATTCAGAAAAGGCAATTTATTGTATTCTTCCAGGATTAAGATATTTTAAGAGAATTTAAAAATAACTGATCAACAAAGCAAATAAAAATTCATATTTAGATCAATAAAAAGAATTGCATATATTGTCAGTAGAGGGAGGGGATTGATGGATCCTGGAATCTACGTTATATAGTAAAGACAGGACACAACCAATAAGGGAATGATAAGAGTCAAAGGCCTGGAGTTCAAGGAAATTTCCACGTCTAGATCTGATCTCTCTGCCACTAGTTCATTTAGTCGTTTCAAGTCTGTTTTGGTTCATTTTCCCTGGATATGCAGCCATCACATGTCAAAAAGTGAAGTCACCCACTTTTATTCTCTTCCTCTTTGTGATTGTATCAGCTGCTACCTAACAAGTCATCCCAAAGCTGGTGCTTTAACACATTATTTCTTTAGGTCATGATTTCATGGGTCAGCAGTTTGGTGGGGCCTCAGCAGGGTGGTCTTACGAGGGCTCACACATGGGTCAGAGGTCAGTTACTCGTGAGCTTGGTGGATCTGCCTCTGTAGAGGTGGCTGTCTGTCTGCTGGAATGACAAGAGAGGCTGGAAGTGTGCCTTCCAGCAGCCAGCAGCTAACCTGGCTTTGTTCCATGAATTGCAAGAACAAAAGCTCCATGGTCTCCTGAAGCTGATTTCCGGAACCGACACAACATCACTTCCACCACATTATATTGATCGAAGCAAGGCCAGGTGACCCAGATTCAAGGAGTGATGGGGGGGTGGAATACATGAAAAGAGAGGAGCTATAAAATATTGTGGATACTGTGAAAGAAGAAAAAAGATTTTGGGTCCCACCTCTGCTCCAGAGAAACTAAAAAACCTTCAGGTTACATTTACATGAAGTGGCAAAAGTAAGGGGGAATCTCAGATCTGCTGACTTCCACTTGAATCTCCTCTCCACTGTCAGCTGTGTATATATAAGTGGATCCTAACACAGCTGGATCTGTGATAAGTGGATATCTGTGATAAGTGGATTATCTTATTATCCACTTATCTGTGATAAGTGGATCCTACCCACAAAGTAATTGTGTGGATCAAGATTAATTAATAGTTGCCACTATTTGATAAAGGTCCCCAGGAAAACATAAACTAAACTGTCTTTGGGTCATAATCTGGATTCAGCTTCCCTGAAAACGAGACCCTTTCATGGAAGTTCCTGGTCCAGTCAGTAGTGCATGCTGGGAAATATGGGCCTCAGCACAGTAAGGGAATCCATCTGAGCTATACTGTGAACCAGGTTTTTGATGCTAGGCAGGAATATAGTCATTGGCAAGGCTTGTTTTCTACCTTCTGCTTATAGAATCCAAACAGCCTACCTAAATTCACTCTTAGAACTATAACCTGCGCAGGGTAAGGACTGTATAAATGTGTATTGTTCACGGGAAATACGTTCAGCCGTTTATGGTACTGCCTCTTTGTAGACAAGTGCAATTAGCAATTTGAAATGTGTGTGCATTTAGTTGGTGGTCATAGAATTTTTTTAAAAAGTTACAAAATGGAGATGTGTTAGGATACCTGCTTGAATTGCTTTTTAAAAAATATTCAGTGATCTTTATATCTAGGTTAAAATGTTAACGAGCTCAGAGGGCACTCGTGGAGCTAGATAATGGAAATAATAATTCCTGATATTTGTATCCTTATTTTATTCCTAATAGCTTGACATAATTTAATGTCTTAGGCTTAAACATTTCTGCAGTTACTCATAAACTGGACCCTTTCTCAGGGTCCCAGTTTACCTGTAGAGCACCAGATACTTTCTATGTAGTGGAAGTGATCTTTGCAAAATGTGAATGTTTGTATCAAGCACCTGAGAAGCAGCAGTGTTAAAGTATGGGTTGTTTTGAAAGCTAAAATAATGACTCTCATTCAAATAATTTATTCTTAGATTTTTTTTCTTTTTTCTTTCTTCACTCAGCAGTCAGTGAATCTCTGTCCTATCTAAGACAGTGGTTACCTACTTGTAACAACTGGTAACCTACCTACCTACCTCTGTAAGATTATACATTTGGCTTCTTTCATAGATCTCAAAGCCTAGCACAGTGAGACAGACATGAAAGGGTCAGTCCCTTGTAGAGGACACCCACAGAGCTGGCGAAACTTCCAGAGGTCTTCTCCCCTTCACACCTGAGCCTCTCTGAGGGCTTCAATGTGGACCATTATATACATAATTATTACATATATATATATATATATATATAACAATTATGTGTGTGTGTATATATAAAACAATTTAGAACACATCTTTCTCTTCCCTCTTCCCTATAAAAAAATAACTTACTGCCCAAATCTGGATATAGGTTTTGTGATTCACACAAATTTCAAGACAGGTAAAAGCTGCGTGCTGCTGATAAAATCACTTGTAGCTGTGAAAGCAAAAATGTCACTGGACAGAGTTAAACAAGTAAGACAGACCTCAAGGATATTGCAGTTAGGAGAGAGAGATGAGAATTCAGTGTAATCTCAACTCAGGTGAAACAAAGGCCTGGAGAATTTTTTAAGAGCTGGAGAGAGAGAGAGAGAGAGAGAGAGAGAGAGTGAGTGTGTGTGTGTGTGTGTGTGTGTAATGGGGGCAGGGGTGTAGGTGACACTGTTTGCTTTACCCAAAGGAAAAGTAAATTTTCTTGTATTTTCATGATAGCAGGTAGTTTTGTAACTTGGAGCAAGACTCTTGCTGAAGATTGGTTCTAAGAAAAGGTAGGTCAGGGGCCTAGAGTCAGGAAGAAGCCTGTCTACATTTAGTCAAGCTGACAGAGATAATAAGGCCTTCTTGGGCATAACCCAGGGACGGGGGGGGAATAAAAGCAGTAGTGCAGTTGTACATAATAATGGTGTTTTTTTGCTTTTGGAAAGTACTTAGGGAAAACTTTAGAATTCTTATTGTATCTTATTGTATTTAAATGTACAAAATTGTTCTTTGCTGAGATACCTTGTCCAAGGTTGTAGATTACTTCTAAGGTTCTGGGCAGTAGATTTATTTAGAATAAATTAATCATAAAGGGAAAGTTATGATTGTGGGTTCTTTTCCATTGGTACAGTTTCATTTAAGCCCATTTACGTAGGAAAAATGATTTGTATTGATTTGATCAAGTAGGGAGGATATTGAAAGCCACGGAGTATATGCTTTGATCCCAAAGACAGCTGGATGCTCCAGAGAAAGAAATGCTTTTAAAGATGATGAATGGTCTCAGTACTTTTGTACAAAATCAGTATTAAACATAAGACACTATATACATAGACAGTGTCAATGTGCATACACACACACACACCCCAGCCCCAATGGCACCATGCCGTGGTTACAGGAACAGAAGGAAGAATTTCCTGAATGCTGTAACTTGGATCAGTCCCTGAAACATCAACAACAGCATTGGCCCAAAGTACAAGATCTAAAGGAGGTCATTGAGCTTAACAAGAGCGTGTTTGGCTATAGACCAGAAGGCAAGCTATATGCAGAAAGAAAAATGCAGTGTAATGATTTTATTAAATGAATTCAAGATGATATTTTAACTTAGGTTTTTACTATTGAGGAAGCTAAAAATGGCAGGGGGGAACTGATGGGTCTCCCCTGTTTATGATACTTAATTGTTTTGAATGTAACAGATGAATACTATAAACTGACTTTGCCAAAGATATAGGCTGAGGTGTCATGGGGGAAACAGAAGAGAAAGACATAATCTTTACTTTCCATTTGATTTGCTCATAATCTAGCCAGAAATCATGGCGTTAATAATAGTATAGTAGTAATAGCAAATGCTTATACAGTAATTACTCTGTGTCCATGACTGTTCCAGATGCTTTAAATTTATAAATAATTTACAACAATCCTACTTACTTGGTGAGGTAGGCAGATACCTAGATGTGATGATGCCATACAGCATGAGGCCCTAATTGCTCTTAGAGTTTGAACAATGCCTGCTTGTTCTAGCAGAAACGGCATGGGTGGTGGACAGATGTGGCTTGGAATTCACATAGTGTGTCTGCCCCTAAGTACGCATAAAATTTTGGGCTTTCACTGGAGCTCTTTGCTACTTAGTTTCAATAATACCAACCTTCTTCTGTCTTTTAAAATGCACATTAAAGATGTGTGTAAAACTTTTTTTTGGAGTTAGCTCTCTACAAATATAAAGAAGTTTTATTTTTAGGTGAGGGGATTATGAGATCACTCATAAAGAAGAAGATAGCTGGTCTCCAAAAGATTTCAGTAAGAACAATGGCAGACAAAGTTATATGAGAAGGAGGGAGCAGCAGGTGATACACACTAGAAGGGACAAAGTATGCTGTTTATAGTGAATAGTTCATTTTAATTGTAGTAAAAAAAAGGTGAGAGGAAGAGGGGTGAACCTCTAATCTGGAAAGAGAAGCTTATTATTTGGGGCTCCTTAGACCGCGGATTGGCAAACAACTGCCTGCCTGTCTCTGGACAGCTCAAAAGCTAAGGATGGTTTTACATTTTTAAGTGACTGAAAAAAATTTTAAAAAAAAAGATACGTGAAAGTTAAATAGAATTCAAACTTCCTGTCTGTAAACGAAGTGTTACTGGCACACAGCCAAGTTAGTCCATTTACCTGTGGCGGAGGACATGGTGCCTGCAAAGCCTAAATATTTACTATCTGGTCTTTACAGGAAAATGTTGCTGACCACTGTCTTAGTTCTAATGCTTACTGTTTTAATCCTAAAGTTCATCATCCTTTGATGGCAGTAAATTTCAACAACCCTATTTGATAGTTTAGGAAAGAATATGTCCAACAAGCTGCTTTCTCTTTCAGCATCTCTGACATAGATGTCACTTGACAGATGAAAAAGCAACTTCTCTGTGGCATCACTAGTTTGGGTCAAAGTGACAATAATTGGTTTCAGGTTCTTAATAATCCTACATATTTATTTTCTTGTGAGCTGGAGCTTGAACTGTGTTTTGGTCAAATTTCCAAATATATCTAGTCTCCAATGCTATGTAGTTTCAAGTATTGAATAGAATCTGTTTAGACTTTACCTTTATCTCCTTCCCTTTCCTTCTTCTTTGTCTTTCCCCAGTTATTATTTTAACTTTCTTTCCCCGAGTATAACCTTGCTCATTAAATC
The DNA here is from genome assembly GCF_964341445.2 of Mesoplodon mirus. Taxonomy (NCBI): domain Eukaryota; kingdom Metazoa; phylum Chordata; class Mammalia; order Artiodactyla; family Ziphiidae; genus Mesoplodon; species Mesoplodon mirus. The sequence goes on from NC_138989.1 coordinate 79,046,127, forward strand.
TAATAGTTATGGAATGTATTGCTTTTGTAGAAATCAATAAGAAAGAGAAACAGGAATTAACATTTTATTGCAAAAGCCTTTTCTTCAATTTGCTTAACCATCCTATCCATCATACCACACCCTTCTTTGAAAACTAGTCTGGCTTATTCTGGTTTGCTCTGAAAATCATTTTGTGTGGCACTTCCTTCTGTCTGGAATCTTGATTCATAGGCTTTCATATGAATTCTTTTATTGCTCGATTTTCAGAATAGCTTTTAGTCAACCCATCATCACGCATGATCCTGTGTTTCTTTATGACTTGGCAGCATCCAGATGTCTTTACTGCATGTTGTTGCCTTTTAGACACATTTAAAAAAAACAAGTTGCCATAAAATAATTGCATTCATTTGTGCAGTAAATGTAAATTATTCTCTCATAAGTCAGTCAGAATTTTACTTGAATACAAAAGGACTAGCTGTCCCTTTGGTAAACCTGAATGAATATCTTAAAAGTTGCGGTTTTGGACTTCCCTGGCAGCACAGTGGTTGAGAATCAGCCTGCCAATGCAGGGGACACGGGTTTGATCCCTGGCCTGGGAAGATCCCCCATGCCGCGGAGCAACTAAGCCCGTGCACCACAACTACTGAGCCTGCGCTCCAGAGCCCGCAAGCCACAACTACTGAGCCCACGCACCACAACTACCAAAGCCCATGCACCTAGAGCCCGTGCTCCGCAACAAGAGAAGCCACCGCGATGAGAATCCTGTGCACTGCACCAAAGAGTAGCCCCCACTCACCGCAACTAGAGAAAGCCCACACGCAGCAACGAAGACCCAACACAGCCAAAAATAAATTAATTAAATTTTTAAAAAAAGTTACGGCTTTGAGTCAATTGAAAAGGAGATGGTAAACAGGGTGTTTTTTTTTTTTTTACATAGTCTATCTTACATAGACACATAATATATAAAAGTAATATTTCTCTCCTAATTTATCAGTTTTATAAATATTATAAGAACAAACTGAGGGGATTCCCTGGAGGTCCAGTGGTTAGGACTCCACATTTCCACTGCCGAGGGCGCGGGTTCAATCCCTGGTCGGGGAACTAAGATCCTGCAAGGTGCATAGTGTGGCCGAAAAATAAAAATAAAAAAGACTACAAACTGAATAGGTTCATATTCATGCTATGTGTGAGTATGTTTAGAGTGTCTTAAGTAAATGCATTTAGGTAAATAAGAATGCTTTGTTTTATTTTTAGCAGAACCCAAATTCAATATCGGATTACATGTATAGGCCCCAGAAAATTATAAGAGGTCAAGTTTCTTAGAAGAGGATTTGCAGCACAATTACTTGAAGAGCCTTTTCAAAATACATATGCTTGTGACTCATCCTGGGTCTGCTGAATCAAAATCTTCTTGGAAGGAGCCAGGAATGTGTTAGAAAGTTCCCCTGAGTGGTTCTGATTCTTACTTTTGGTTGAAGACCATTGGGGTAGAAATATTTTTAGATAATAGACAAAAAAAGGTAGCCTCATAAAAATATCACTGATTTTATTAATAAGGTGCTGTTTATGGCGTTGTGTAGCACGTGCCCCAGGATTTTCATGCGAGACCTCAGATAAGAATTAAAACTTGGTTTTTCCACAGTAATTATAAGAAGTTTTTTATAGTCAAGAAAAACAATTTACCTGGTTCTTTCTTCCTCTACCTCCCACTCGAGCCCTCTGGATTCTCTGGGGCAAAGGTGTAGTTCCGTTTTGAGGCTCTTGAGGCCTGGATAGCTACATTCTAGCTTTTCCTAATTCATTAAGAATGTATTGAGTTCTTTCAGTGTACCAAATTCAGAACAGGCAATTCTGGGAATGCTAGTACTGAACAAAACAGTTTGGAGCTTACAGTCTACTAGATGAGACAGCTGTTAAGCAGATAAACATTTGAGTAAAGCTCTCTCTGGCCTAGATATTGTGAAACTGTTCTGAGTATTGGTTTATATATTTTTCATATAAAAAAAAAGAGATGAGCCATGGAATCTCTTCATGTCCTATTTATGTGGAAACACACACAACACACATATAGTATATATTTTTATATTTTATATATATGTGTTGTTATATTTTATATAAGTGGCATGTACCTTTTGTCATATATATTGCATATATAGCACACATATGCCCATACACACGATGGATAAATTTAGATTACAGTTCTCAGCAGTACATTTTAGCCCATTTTTCTTAACGCTTTTTTATTAAATAACACGTAAAAATGACAAGTAAATTATGCTTTATATGTGCTAGTATTTCTACTGGTTTCTAAAGTTTTTGTTTTTATATCATTAAATGTAACAAATATTTTGGGACAGTTTTTTAGTGGTGAGATTGAGATTGAAAGTCACAACAAGCTGGGACTTTCTGTACCCCCTGAAGAAAGAGAAGCATGTGATTGTCACAGGCAAGTTCTACCTGTTGGGCATAGAATTCTTTTTTTCACAGATGGTGCTTCATTAGTACAACATTTAATTGCCCTTACAATTTTTTAAGCTACCATATCGTTTGACTTGGGTCACTGTTTTTGAGAAAAGTGTTAGCATGTTAATCCTGTTGAAAAGTTGCAGAATGGTGATTCTAGAATATAACTGTCAACCCTCTAATACAAATAGAGATACAGTGTATACTGATGGCAGAATACTGAAGAGAGAAACAGTGGGTGCTTCATCAAGAAGAATCAACTATGTGTTCAGGCTGTATAACCTCGATATGCCACCTCTTCTGCTACAGCTGCATTTGGAACACTTGAAAGTTAAGGATTGTAAAGGAGTCCCCCAAATCAATGAAAATGACCTTGTAAATGAGAAATTCAATGGAAAGTTATATTTTTCTTCCTTTTTAATGTGCACCCCTGGATACTGCAGTTAAATTACGTGCTTGAAGAATACTACCTTGAGGTCCTCTTGGAAAAGATTCTAAAATCATATCAGTTGTCATTCAAAGAATGTTCTAAAGACCTGCATTTGCCCATGCAGCGTACGGCGGCAGAGTGGATTAAGTTAGCTCAAAGGTACTTACCATTGTCTATGAGCCAGAAAGCAGCAAGGATTCTGATTGGCATTATTATTTATTACTTTTGAATGCCGATGGTGCATTTTCCTGGCTGAGTCCATACTATGCTTATTGATGTGCATGAATGAAAAGGCTCTGCTTTGCCTTAATTTAATTTTCCTAACAACTTTCTTTATAGGACTTGGATTTTGAAGCCAAAACAAGTTACACGCTACGGATAGAAGCTGCAAACAGAGATGCCGACCCTCGCTTTCTAAGCTTGGGACCGTTCAGCGACACGACAACCGTGAAGATCATTGTGGAAGATGTGGACGAGCCCCCTGTATTTTCCTCACCGCTGTACCCCATGGAGGTGTCAGAAGCTACCCAAGTTGGGAATATCATTGGGACCGTAGCAGCTCACGACCCAGATTCTTCCAACAGCCCTGTGAGGTAAGAGCTCATTGCCCTCCTCTTCTGTAATTTTGCAACAATGTGCCTTTATTCACAACTCGTCTCTATGTTATGATGCTTTGGGGTCATAGCTAAGAAAAACCAGTTTTGTATACGTATTGAGCCATAGCTGCAGAAGTGAAACAACATCAGAACAGTGCAACATTTTAGTAATTCGAAAATGTGTCACCTGATTATCCAAGGCCATATTGTGTGGCAGTATCTTTAGGCACCATTGTCATCCACAAGCAGAGCTGATGTGCCTGTTCAGCCAGTTATCCTGAGCTCTTTCAACACAAACTGTGTTCAGAGAGAAAGTGATGCATGTCCTTGTTGTAGGATAAATGCAGATGTTAGAAAACTAGTTTTATACACAGTTTAAATTAGGGGTTAATTTTTCAACAAACCCTTTTTTATATTGGTCTATATGGATAGTATATGTTTGTTAGTTTCTTAATTCCACTTATAAAAAATAAAATAATACCGTATCTATATATAAGGACTACTTAAAAATGTCCTTTCAATAGTCCTATAGAGAGAGTAGGCACATTGTTATAACCAACTCTGTAGCACTAACAGAATGATGATATGTAAGTGTTTCAAAATATCACAACATTCCAGTTCACACTTTTTACTATAGTTTTACAATCTGAGAGCTACAGGCATGTTTTTGTATACGCATGTATTTGTGTGTGTGCATATGATAAAGCATGTCTTTTTAAGTAAATATTTAATAATATTTAAATGAGTATATAGAACATACCAGAAATTACCTTGTGTTTCATGTCTTAATTTGGGTTCGTAAGTAATATTTTTCAGTGTCATGATTTGGATTTTGATTACAAAAGCTAACAACAGATTTAACTTTTAGATTTAACTGATATTTAATGATGCTAAGTGCTTTTGAGCTAACTTCTGAACTAAGTCTGGACATTGCTTACAGAGTATCAAGAAAAATATCTATACATTAGACAATGACTTTTAGTTAAGAAGAGCTCATAATCTTTTTTTTTTTTTTTTTTTTTTTTCTTTTTGCGGTATGCGGGCCTCTCACTGTTGTGGCCTCTCCCGTTGCGGAGCACAGGCTCCGGATGCGCAGGCCCAGCGGCCATGGCTCACGGGCCCAGCCGCTCCGCGGCATATGGGATCCTCCCAGACTGGGGCACGAACCCATATCCCCTGCATCGGCAGGCGGACTCTCAACCACTGCGCCACCAGGGAGGCCCTCATAATCTTTTTTCCTCCTAAAATAATAAGCGATTTAGGCTTATTACTTATATAAATAATTACACACATTTAATAATATTAAATATCATTTTATTATTTACATGTAAATAATAATCATATATATGTGTGTGTATATGTAATTAGTACTCTCCTTTCCTTCTCTTTTGTTTGACAGTAATATCATAGCCTAGTAAAGAATGGGTATAAACCAATTTTTATTCCAAAAATGAAGTCATACTCATTGCTTCTCTGTCTTTACAACAAATTCAGGCTATATGGAGGCTATCTTACTCTTAATGCAGTGGTCATAAACCATTTCTAAGAATGTAGCCTTCTGTGCACTAGAATATCTGTGGGTCACAGATGTACTCAGATGGAATAAGCCTTTGCCTCCTCCCTGTAATAGCCCAGGCTTCATTGTCAAACAGCTCCCTGACTTAAGCTCAGCTCCATCTACCGAGTCCCACTGATGTGCACAAATCTGAATTTGGGTTTTGTTATAGCATTGCAACTCTAGTGACATACTTGTTTCCTTTCCCTCAAGAACAACCAACCACAGTACAATCGTAGTCATAGATCAGCTACTCAGGGTAGTCTGACCTCTGCTTAAATCACTTAATTTACTGGGGAGAAAGAGAGAATGATTTCATAAAATTGAGGATCTGGAAAAATAGAGAGACACACTAATACGTATCGTAACTCAGTACTTCAGTGAATGAGAGGATTTAAGAAAATTTTAATTTATTGTATTGATATTTTAATCTTATTTTTAAATTTTTTTCTTTACCCATTTCCTTGTGTATTATCCTGTTAAAGCCTTTCAGTGTAAATATCTCACTTTTAATAATATTTTACTTGGAAAAAGTGCAGTGTTATATACTAACTTGGGGAAGGAGAAGGGAAAGTAGGACCAAGTGGGTAGTGACTTGAGTTAGAGGTGAAGTGAGTTCTGTGTCTGCTCCCTGAGGCACAGAGATAGAAAGGGCCAATGGCTTCATTCTGCTAATCTTGGAGGTGAAGATCTCTGTGACTTCCATCAATGAAAGAGCAGCTGGCCAGCGCTGTATTTTTACCTCATTTTTATTTTCTTAAAACTAATCAAGGTGACCTTGAAAGTTCAGGTTAGTACCTCTTACATCCTTACATCCTTTTCTAATCTCTAAGTTGCACAAATAGGAGAGATTTTGTTCAGAGTGAACTGAAATGTTGTGTGTGTGTGAATATTTCTTTTGCTTTTGTAAAATGAATTTCTTGACTTAGGCTTAATGCTTGTATCCTTGCAACATTTCTTTGCCTTGCACTATTTTTCATAAGGTCAGAATAATCACTTATAGCTTATTTGTTTCTGAATTTGTCTCTCACATATTTCTCTTTTCCTATCCATTTATGATCTCTTATAAGAGGCCAGCCTCCTCGTTGTATAGTTTGGTGAGTTGATGGGTACTCCTAGCAGTAACATTCTCTAGAAGACTGGTTCTCTTCCCAGCACTGCTGTTTTCTGAGTATCCTAGGGGATGTCACTTAGCTTCCTAAGTTTCCATATAACCCAGTAAAAAGGAAAACCAACACTTAATCCCTGCTTTGTCCCAAGGTTTTTGAAGATTAAGTGAGAAAGGGATAATAACTGATGCTTTTAAACTGTCAATCATGACTAAACTGTTAGGATGTACTATCATTGTACATCGCTATTATTATAGTTTATTGTTTTCATGGCATTTTTATTTCAAGGTCAATCAAGTCAGTGAAGAGAGACATTTTACAAGCAACTGTATTGGCAATCTGTATTGAACGTTGGTTAGTATTCACATATTTTCCAATATGTAGAAAATATTACATAGTCATTTAATGGACATAAACATGTATTTGCATCGGGCACTCAAGTAACTATCAAAATGTAAGCCCTCTTCAACAGAGGCCAGTGGAGGAGGAGATCACACAGTCTGCCGAGGTCCTAGGAAAAGTGAATCTCCAGGCTGAGATGGAAGCTGAGGACTCTTACAGTTGTGAGCTTTGTGCTTCTGCACTTTTAGGAATATCGTAGTTCTTAGAGGAATGGAAAAGCAGTATTTGTTTCATTGTTTAAAATTAGGCCAATAGTATTTGAATTGTAAAAGAGTACGGGAGGGTGGATAATTAGTGTTTGAATTCATTGACATTCTTTGTAGTGTAATACTGAAATCTAGCATATGCCATTTACATTTGGAATATTTTCTGATATATGGGGCAAGAGATTAGAATTCTAGAAAGAAATACATGTACTTGCCTCCAGCAAGGTAAATTGAGATCTTCTTCCCATATGACCCATGCCTTGCCTAGTTTTTTTTTTTTTTTTTTTTACCTATTCCATTAATGTACCAACCAAAAGCTCTTTGCATCTGCCCTTTCCTTAAAACAAGATGAGGGCATCTACGTTACTGTTGGAACCTTACCATTTGGTTCCATTTGACTGTTTAGAAGTATAGTAAAAGTAGATTGAAAGGTTAAATGAACCCGGAGCCCAGTGGCTGGCCAGAATATAACACCTTTGTGAATTGGTATGTCTTGTTATGGCTTGCCCACTATCCAGAGGGCTTACCTGGCCCACCATTTCATGTACACTTTGCCTTCGTCTTTCCTGATATGAAAACTAGAAGCCAAAGCTGGAAATTAGGTAATACTTGAGATTATGTAGAAAAAAAGAGATTTTTCTGAAAGCAAAAGTGGGTAATTGAGGGCCAGCATGTTTCTGGCTTTTTATTTTTACCATTTCATGTAAATTTTGGCCCCAACTACCAAATATCAGGCTCTATCTATTGAACTTGGAAGGACAGATTGTGTTCTGCTGATTCTGATCATTTTTCTGAATGGTAAAAGCTTTGCTTCTGTGTTTCTCATCAGTAAGATGGTAAAAACTATAAGAACAGCCTAGTGTTCAGAGGACTGTTATTTCTTCATGTCAGCATCCATAGGCTGATCAGTGAATCAACATATATTGATTAAGAACCTGCTTTGTGCACGACACTGGGAAAATACAGGAAAAACAAAGATGAATAAAACATTTCCCCTCACCTCAAGGAACTTACAATCTGGCTGAAGAAATAAGATTCCATAATAGTTAAACAATACGAGGGGGAAAAGTGCCAGCTCTGTCAGAGGGCAAATTGTGAGATAAATACTAATCACTCCAAGGTCATTGGACATGAGACTTCATTTGAAGGAGTGTAAGCATAAGCTGGACTTTGAGGGATGGCAGGATTTGGACAAGCCAAAGAATTACATAAAGTCTGTTTATGCTTTATGTAGTTATATCCTAAGAGTCTAGTGCTGTCTTATGAAATCAGCACATTTATTCTGTAGGCAACACAGCAAGCCCAAAGTCCCTGTGCTTAAAACAGCCAATGAATTGAAATGTATTATTACAAGTAAGATCAGATTTGAAGAAGGGTGATTAAGAAGTGATGGAGATCATTTTCAGCATTTCTAACAATCCAAATACAGAGCTAGAGTTGTATTTATGTTCAAGGATACAAGGATGATAATAATATTTACCTGCAGGCTCTTTTGGCATTCCTGGTATGGTATGTCCTCAGAAAAAAGGGGATAAAATAGTATCGGATATTACATTATGTAGTGTGACTAGTCTGAGCACACATGGGGTGTTTGAATAAGTCAGTGTGTACTTTAAGTGGCTTGTATACATGCATGTATTTGTACATATTATTTTAATCTAAATTATGTGAATATCTCACAGAATTAAAGGGAAGGTTGAACAGCCAGTCTTCAGAAAAGAGAGGAGGAAGGTTTCTCTTTAAATACGAGTAGCAAGAGTGAGCTGACAGTCTCTTCTGAACATGGCAGTGGATGCAGCACTGGCAACATGTTTTTCCTCATGGCTCTGTTTAAGGTTCACATTTCTTGGAAAGTTTTTTTAGTCCTGTCTTAGGACACGTGTCCATCTCTTACCCAGGAAGTTCTGGGCATTTTCATGGTGAGTCCCATCAAGATTGCATGAGATCGGGAAGCTTGAAATCCACAAGGGAAAATTGAGTTGGCGTTATCCGAAGAAGGGGGTGAGGCTGCAGACAGTGGCACCACTAAGTACTGAACTCAATAGCTTACTTGAAGTAATTTATTTCTCATTAAAGCCCTATAAGGCAAGCGTTAACATTCCGCTGTTATAAATAAACATGACTCTAGTTAGAAAATGTGGCTCTAGGATTTTAGCAAGTTCGGTATCAAAACCTGTACACTGCTCATAGCAACACACACACACACACATACACACACACACACACACATACATGCACATGTGCATAAATTTCTTAAGCGATTAAGGTTTCAACTCAAATGATTCAGTTATTTCTATTGATCAGATCTGTCGGTGTTTATTATGTTACCTTTTCCATATAGGGAGTAGCATTTGTGTTAATGTAGCCCACTCACCTTCATACTCTATTTGTGAATATCAACGTATATATCCATAGCTGGGTGATACGAATACTACTTGTGAATATGGAGAGGGCCATTTTAGTCGATCTTCGCAGCCTATTGAACAGCAGCACTGGTAACTACAGGCATTTATTAGGGGATTGATTTTGTTTCAGACGCACAGAACACTGAGGATATTCAGATGTATAAGATGCGGTCCCAACCCACTTGTTATCTAGCTGGAGGAGAGATCTTAGGTGAAAACTTATTAAAAAAATCCAATGTTAAATCTGGAAATGAGAAATCATCTTGTAAAATATTCTCATTTTGCAGATAAAGAAACAGAAGAGTACAAATGGCGAATGAAAAGCCCAAATTAGTACGGTAGGTTTAATGCAGAATTGTGGCTATAAATATTGCCCAGTCTGTGGTTCGTGGTGGTGCAGCACAGGGAGCTTGTAGTGAAGTCCATGGGCCCCGTATACTGCAGGCTTTCTTAAAAAGGCTCAATTTCTGAAGTAAGTCGGAAGGCTTTGTGCCTTACCAAGGCAGAGGATTGTCTTTAAGGAGTTGTAGGACTACAGTAATTGGAAGGAGGAAACATAGGAGTAAAGAAGGGCCAACACCTAAATGGAGATACACACCATATTGTCATTTAATCAATTAATACATCAGTGTAACTGTCTTAGAGTTTTAGATAGAGCAGTGGAAAAAAAAATGAAAATAGGCTGAATTCTAGAGTTGTAGGTAGTAGAGACTAAAAGCTCCTCTATGTGCGATGTGATATATACTGGAAAGATGGTTCAGACAGACATGGTTCTGAATCCTGGTTCCATCAACAACCAGCTGTGAGACTTTAAAAGTCCAATACTGACATACAGCAATAATGGTATCTGCTTGCCTTAGTTAGAAATTGTGCTTGGCTGGTTGAAACAAAGGCTAACACTAATGACTTACCAATGAGAAGTCTGGAGCCAGGAAGTCAAAGACTGACAATTTGGCAGGATAATGTCATCATGGGCTTGGCTTCTTCTGTCAGGCACTCATCACCTCATATTTACAAGGTGACTTGGGTTGCTTTCCACTGTGTTCATGTCCTACATGAGATAGAGGGGAAGGGGCAAAAATCAAATGCCAGCTGAATTAGCAACTCTGTCCTATCCTGAGGGAGTTTTTCAATGATGCTCAACACAACTTTCTTTTGCATCTCATTCGTTAAACCTTAGCTGTAAGGACACTGCATCTACAGGGAGGCTAGCAAGTGTAGTTTTTCAGCTGGACACATGGTTGCCTCCAACAAAAGCAGGGATCTATTAAGAACTAAGGGCAAGTGGATATTAGGTGTGCAAGTAAAAGTCTCTGTCACACGTGACCTTACATAGCTGTTTGAGGATTAGGAAAAAAATGTATATGTTTTACATTCTCAGTATATTTAGAGGGAGGGACAGGTTGATGAATCTGCTTTTGGATATTCTGAGCTTTAGTTGAACATGTTGCTGGTATCTGGAGTAGTTTAGGAAATCTCAGAAAAAGGATTGAGGCTGGTTATTGAGATTTGGAGGTGTCTGCATAAGAAATGGAGAGGGCAGAAGCTTTAACTGCTATTGCTGCAAAAATATGGAAGTGATCTCTTTCATTGGTCACTCCAACATTACAGTGAAAGAGGTCAAGTATCTTAGGTTGTAATTTATAGAAACTAGAGGGGTCGTTGTGAGCGTGCACACCACTAACTGCAGCAGAGGTTGCTTTAAAGATAACTTTGGGTCATGATTAGAGAAACACCAGTCTTTTTCTTTCCTGTTCAGCCTCTAATTGATTCAGGCAACTGTATTTCTCTGTCCTTAAGCCAGTAGATCCGGAGCTGCAAAGAGTGTGCTTCTCCCAGCTTCTTCAGAACCCTTTCTCTCTTTTGGCTCACTCAGCCCTCCCAGATTCTAATTCAGAGACAATTTCCCCCACTCACTCTAAAAAGTGCCCGTATTTTCTTTATTTCTCTTGGTTAAGGATTTTTTTTTCCCCCTTCAGGTAACTTTATCATTAGCTAATGTCTCACACATAAATTCTCGCTTTTTGCGTGTCCAGAGGGGCTGGTAGAAAATAGGGAACTCCTTTAATACTGGGGGTATCTCAAGTCCTTGTGATTAAGAAATATAATGACCACTGTGACTATTTTCTATGGTTTGTCTACTCCTGATCCTTGCCCAGGTTTCCACCTCTTCTCAAGATAATTCCTCAGTCTCTTCCCATGCCTGTCCCAGTTTCCTTCACTGAGAATAGCAATTTGTTGGTTTTCTCCTAAATACTTATTATAGATTGCTACCTTTCAAAATATTTTGTTTATATACTGTATTTCCTGAGATAGAGTGACGCATGCAGGTCCTCCAGATTAATTGCTGAATGTATGAATGAGTGAAAGGGAGACATAAGAATATCAGAATAATTCATGAAATACCAAATACATATATATGAGGCTATTTAGTGAAAGCTAAGCAAGAGTTATAAATATTTTAAAATATACTGAATTGTGGTAAGCATTTCATGTTGTATGTAAGTCAAGTCATCATGCTGTAACCTTAAACTTATATAGTGCTGTATGTCGATTATATCCCAATGAAACTGGAAGAAAAAAATTTTAAAGAAATAAAAAATAAAGATACACTCAAGTTATAAGTGGAAGCTACAGAGTTTATGGTTTAGAAATAATATTTGGATGATAGAAACTTTGGTGTCCATTCTTCTCAAAATTTATAGAAGCATAGGTGGTAACTACATCCCCACAAGATATAAGGGTTTTTCTATGAGGTGAACGGAGGTTGGAGATATTTAACATATTAAATGAATTCTCAAGTTTAATATCCTTTATTTGAATGCTGGGAGTTTTGAGACTATTGATAATAGAGGCAAATGTTTTAGTTATTGACTTTAGCTCAGTGGGGGATTACATGAACTCATTAAGACAGATATATGCCAAGTTCAAGGCCTTTTTGCTTTGTAAGAATCTAAAAGTCTGTTTTTTCCTGAATATACAAACATTACCATAGTAGTTTGAAAAAAAATGAACAGTTCAGGCTTTTAGTATTGTCTCGATTGATGCATGAGTGCGTGGGTATTGAGTTATAATCTTCATGTCAAACATTAATATTAATTATTCTATTACCATTGGATTATATATATATATTAAATATATATATATACATATAATTAAATAATTATATATGTATAATCGTTGCATACATAGAGAATACGTTAATACTATGAAATATTGGCATATAATGTTTTGACTAAAGCAACATTTCAGAGGAGAAAATCTAGGTCTTCCATGTAATTGAAAATTAAAGTCTATTTTTAACATTAAATAAACTCATTTCTTGTTTGCATGGCTGTTGTGTGGGAAGTAGATTGTAGACAATAAGAATTGAAGTATGTTGATAAGGAGTAAAATGATACAAAGTCTAGGCTAAAGTAGGCGGTAGCTTGGAATGATATCTACTGTCAAGTACTATTGACAACTTGGATGCAGGGACAAGAAAGAAAAACAAATCTAGGTTTTTAGTTTGAGTAAGCAAGTGACTGGTAATGTCATTTGCTCAGGTGGAAACGCGTGAGGGAGGAGGAGGTTTGGGGGTTGCTAGGAGACAACATCGGTCTGGGCACATTACATTTCAGTGCACGTTGTGTATTTATGTGGTTCTACTAAGTAAGTAATTCAGTATGTAAGTTTGGTTGGCCAAGGAGATTTTATATAAATGTAGGTGTCATCAAAAATATAGAAGTGAGTTAAGCGATAGGACCCTGTAAGTTGCAAGGAAAAGTGTTTATCCAAGAAGAGAAGGGAATCCCTGGGAAAGGTTTTGGGGGAGTGCGAGTAGCCAGAGGTCACAAAGGGGAGGGTAAACCAGCCAAGGTGACTGAAAGGAGCAGAGAGTGAGGTAGGAGAACAGCAGGGAATATGTGGTATTAATAAAGGCAGAAGGAGAATGTGTTTTGAGGAGTCATCAGTGGTCAATTGAGGTAAATTTAAATGAGATAAAAAGTAATAAAAGAACAGAAAAGTGAACAATGGATTTGACAATATGGAGGCCAACGATGAACTTGACACAAATGGAAGAAATTTGTTTTTTAAAATAGAAAACACACGTTTTTGATTCAAATAAAGCTATATAGATGGAAAAGGATCCAAATCCCAGGAAAAACATTCTTGAGGTCAGCAGATAGGATGGATAGCTCAAGTAGAATGGTTTGATTTTGATTTGAATAAAGACACTTAGCTACAATAAAAGGATGGTAAGTAGAGGGTATGGGGAAACTCAAGATTTATTTTTCCTCTCATATCTCATGTAGCACAGATCCTGGAGGTGAGGGTGAGTATGTTTTGTACTGCCTTTGCCATTTTCAAACTATTTAATTTTCTTTTCCCTTTCAAACTCTCAACTCTTTTGTAGAATGCATCACCATACTTTACTCAAAATCTTTCACGTTGCTATCAACCATCAAATATATAGTAATCACACTGATTTGTTGAGGATTTTAGTACACAGATTATTTTATTTCTCCCCACCGTCACTTTTGGCTTCTCACTTTCTTGGTTGTCTTGACTTTAATGATCTGTTTCTCTGCCTCAGTTTTGTCATAGATTCTAATGAACATACCCTTGGCTTGCTAACTCTCATAGATACACTACTACTGTTGAAAATCAACTTCAGGCATCTCATTCTCTGTCAGCTACTTCCCACTCCAGCAATTCTGCATCCTGGTAAAGTCCCACCACCGATTGGTGCTACCAGAATCTTCTCGATGTCAATCTGCCTTCCCTTATTTTCTCAGTTCTCTCTTACAAACTTAGAGACCGTGGATCTTCATTATCATCACTCACATGTTGGTACCCTCATCCTCCTAACCCTCTTCTCCTCTCATTGTCCATCACTGATTAAACCCAACCCTCTCCTTTTAATGCATCTTCAAATACGTAGATGAGAACAAAGCAAGACAGACAGATGGGATGACTGGTTTTACATTAAGTCAATGGAAATAAATCTCAAAGGGGCAATCCACAGTGCTCAGCTATTCTATTATATTCTCCCTAGTATATGCATTTTTGTCTCTTCTCAAAAAAAGGAATTTTCTCTTCTCCTCAAACCTCCTCTCTTCTCCTGTCTTAGTTGACAACCTTGTCTATGCCATCAAGAAAACAGAAGCCATCAAAAATAACTTTGTAATATTCTCAAATACCTGTTGCTTCACAAAGACAATAATATTTGTTGATCTGTGGTCAGTTTTTTTGTAACATTTTCCTATACCTTCTCTTTCCTTTTTAAGTTTCTTGCATCTTGTTATATAGCAGACTAGTAGTAGATGATTCTATTTAATAATAGTAGTTGAACTACTATGGAAACAGAGAATACTTTCTGAAATTAGGTGTGTGTTTATCTGTTTGTTCATTTGTGTAATTATTTGCTTTTAAATGAGAGTCCTTATTTCACCCACCTAGAAAGACAAGGGCATTTGAAGATAGTCATTAATGAGGGAAGGGTGAATTTTGTATATGAATCAAAAAATAGCATAATTGAACAAGAATACAAGTAGAGTGGTAGTTATTTACTAATATTTAGATAGAGATATTTTGAGAAAATCCTTTACACACCAAAATATTTATGTAATTTGAGGCATTCTACTTTTTAAAAAATTTTTATTTTATATTGGATTATAGTTGATTTACAATGTGTTAGTTTCAGATGTACAGCAAAGTGATTCAGTTATACATATACATATATCCATTCTTTTTCAGATTCTTTTCCTATATAGGTTATTACAGAATATTGAGTAGAGTTCCCTGTGCTATACAGTAGGTCCTTGTTGATTATATCGTATATGTTAATCCCAAACTACTACTTTATCTCTCCCCCCACCTTTCCCCTTTGGTAACCATAAGTTTGTTTTCAAAGTCTGTGAGTCTGCTTCTGTTTTGTAAACAAGTTCATTCGTATCACTTTTTTAGATTCCACATATAAGTGATATCATATGATATACGTCTTTTTCTGTCTGACTTACTTCACTTAGTATGATAATCTCTAGGTCCATCCATGTTGCTACAAATGGCATTATTTCATTCTTTTTAATGGCTGAGTAATATTTCATTGTATATATGTACCACATCTTCTTTATCCATTCCTGTGTTGATGCACATTTAGGCTGTTTCCATGTCATGACTATTGTAACTAGTGCTGCTATGCACATTGGGGTGCATGTATCTTTTTGAATTATGGTTTTCTCTGGATATATGCCCAGGAGTGGAATTGTTGGACCACATGATAGTTCTATATTTAATTTTTTAAGGAGCCTTAATACTGTTCTCCATAATGGTTGTACCAATTTACATTCCCACCAACAGTGTAGGAGGGTTCCTTTTTCTCCACACTGAGGGGTTCTGCTTTGAAACATGTCTGTGGAACCCTGGTCAAGGCCCCCGAATGAGCAATATAAAAACAGAAAGGTTAAGACCAACCTGATGTAATGAAGACAAAAGATGTTTCTAAGTATATGTGAATGGGTCAGATGTCTACATATGTTTCATTTTAGAGGGACCTCTAATCGTGGCCAGGGCTACTAAATCTGATGAGAATGTTTTTTAGGAGCCACAGTGTGGAGTTTATAACGGCATATTCAAATCCACTGTGAAGATAATTATACTACTGTCTTTATTTTATACTGTTGGACAGAAAAGCAGAGATTACTGACAAGCAGGTTATGAATCAACTGGAACATTGGTGAAGTTTTAAACTAGACATATTTTATGTTAGTATGACAGATTGTGGAGTCAGCAGAATTTGGTGATTGGCTGTGCAATTAATGAAATAAATTCAGCAAATTATAATCAAACAAATATTGAAGTGTTTTTTTTTAACATTCAATTAGGTATTCAATCGACAGAAACACAGACTTGGAGAGATACTTCAATATTGATGCCAACAGTGGAGTTATTACAACTGCCAAATCTCTGGATCGAGAGACAAATGCTGTTCATAATATCACAGTCCTTGCAATGGAGAGCCGTAAGTTGTAAGGTTTAACATTAAATTAGGATGGAGGACATTGAGAGTGGAGAATGGGTTGGCATGAGTTTACAGTTTTGACTTGAATTTTACTAGGTGTTTGAATTCAGCAAAATTTTGAAATTTTCTAATTTCAAGCTGCAAAATATTTGTATTCTCTAACTTTATTCGCTAATACTTACAAAGTTAGTGAAAAGAGGTTACCATAAAATAATGGGCCTGAGTTACCCTCAGAGGGCTTCTGCTTGTTTTGTGGTCATACTTTGTGCTGCATTTATGCTGACATGGGGTTGGTCCCGTAGTTTACAAAAAAAACAGTAAATTGATCTCTAACCAAGACACCCAGATTTCTACATTTTCATATTGAACTAATTTTGGTCCTTGATAAGAAAAACATTGAGAGAACAATGCATAATTATACTGTGTTCATGTTATATACATATGTAATAGGTACATAGTATATACACATATTCATACAAAAATCGGCTCTAGCATCAAAGAATATTGAAATTCCTGGCTTATTTGTCACTGTGTGTGTGTGTATGACATTTGGATCAGAGTTTCCGTTGCTCCCTTTAAAGTCTACAGTGTTGTGGTTCTAGATTTTATTCAAGTCTTAGTCATTTCCTTATTAGATTGTGCTTTAGAGAGGCAAACATTTTTGCTTGATTCTAATCGTTTTAAATATTAGTTTCCTACATAAGATGGGGTTGGAGTAATAGCTTTACTCTGAGCACAAGCAGACCGTGGAGATATTGTAGGTTCGGTTCCAGGCACCACAGTAAAGTGAATATCACAATGAAGGGGTCACACAGATGTTTTGGTTTCTCAGTGCATATGAAAGTCGTGTTTATACTATACTGTAGTCGGTTAAGTATATAATAAATAGCATTTTGTCTAAAAAAAAGGCTACACTTTATTTAAAAAATACTTTACTGCCAAAAAATGCTAACTGTCATGTGATCCTTCAGCAAGTTATAGAAGGAACATTAGGAACGTCAAAGATCACTGATCACAGATCACCGTAACACATATAATAATAATAATAAAGTCTGAAATATTATGAGAATTACCAAAATGTGACAGAGACACAAGGTGAGCAACTGTTATTGGAAAAATGGGACCCATTGACTTGCTCGATGAAGGGTTGCCAAAAACCTTCAATTTGTAAAACACACAGTATCTGCAAAGCGCATTCAAGTGAAGTGCAATAGAACGAGGTGTGCCTGTAAATGATAAAATGTTTTCCCGTTTATTAGAGAATCCATCTCAAATAGGAAGAGGCTATGTAGCCATCACTATACTTGACATCAATGACAACGCCCCTGAATTTGCCATGGACTATGAGACCACCGTTTGTGAAAATGCCCAGCCAGGCCAGGTGAGAGTCTCCAGAATACCACGCTCCTCGTTCGTGATTCCTTTAAAGATGCCCAGCGGCGGTTGCCTTTGAAATCCTGCCAGCTTTAAGATAAAATATAATCAGCATGTTTCAGCAAAACTCACGCTTTGATGTGTAGCATAAACTAATATTAAAGGAACTTTCAAATTCTGTTTAATTGGCATGATGAAAATTCCTCTGGAAGAAAAGGTAAACGTTGTAAAAGCCGTGCTAAACGGTTAAGGGCTTAGGCTTTTTTAAGGAGAAATATAGCATGTTAAGCTCGATTGGGCCGCTTCCCACATTACACCGCGGGGCTTAAGTATCTTCAAGTTGTAAGAATTAAGTGTAGTGTAATCTCCTTGTGGTTTGGTCTACTCATCCATATTCTCAGTGTCCTGTGATGTTTACCGACATGGTATAATCAGTTGGCACAGCTTATTTCTGAGGTTCACAAAAGTAAAATCAAATATGCATTTTGAAAAGGACATGATTTGATTTTCAGAGCCCTTTTTTTTTTTTTTTTTTGATTTTTTTTTTTTTTGGCGGTACGCGGACCTCTCACTGTTGTGGCCTCTCCCGTTGCGGAGCGCAGGCTCAGCGGCCATGGCTCAAGGGCCCAGCCACTCCGCGGCATGTGGGATCCTCCCGGACAGGGGCACGAACCCGTATCCCCCACATCGGCAGGCGGACTCCCACCCACTGCGCCACCAGGGAAGCCCCAGAACCCTTTTTAAATTGGGTTCGTATTAGTACACCTGACGCCGCCGCCTGCCCCCTCTCCTCACACGGCTCAGTCAGGAAGATGGTATTTATCATCCGTGTGAAGTTGCTCTGTCCTGCCTCACAAAACAGCCGAGCACACCAACATGCTTTCACATTTTACATTCCCTATTCCTAGGTTATCCAGAAAATCAGTGCTGTCGATAAAGATGAGCCATCCAATGGACACCAGTTTTATTTCAGCTTAACAATGGATGCAACGAATAACCACAACTTCTCATTGAAAGATAACAAAGGTAAGGTATAATTCTTTTCGTCAGAGGAGGCAACAGGTAGAAGCTTTCTAAGCAAGTACTTTTTCTCACTCAGGAATGCTGATTATGTAATTTTTTTTTCTTCATACCAGCGAGGACATAATTAAAGGGCAGTGAGCCCCTTAAGTAATTTTTATCTATGGATTTGCTGTCATGAAGAAGAAACTGCTACTTAAATCATTTTAGGCCTAAATCCAAAGAAGGGGGGAAGCCAGATCCATCTCTCTCTATCTTTACTTCTAGACATTTGTTTCCTTACTTGTATACCAAGCTCTTCATCCAGAGTATCTAATCAGTTGAGGACCAGCTAAATGCCTTAACAAGGATTATACTACCTAGGCATAACCTGAAAGTTTAGGAAAATAATTGGACTTAACACATTTCAACCTAAATCAACTTTGACTTAATATTTCAATGCCAACATCAGTTGTTTTATTTTTAACATAAAAATAAAAGTAATCCTTGCAAATAACAAATATACTCTTTATGGAGAGAAATATAAAATTAAAAAAGAACAAAGAATTCCCTGTCATCCCAAATGCCGTTTCTCTGCTTCAAAGATAAACACTCTTAATCAGTTTTATAAATGTCATTTTTACAAATACCTATAGGTAGGTTCTGGTTTTGCTCAATTATATAAACATACATATATACATATATACTTCTAGACATAGAGACAGTATATAGACAATTGTAAAAACTTTCAAAGGAAGCATGAGAACTTGCTATCTATTGTCTAATTTTGAATACTCTTCTTTCTCTCTCTCTCTCTCTCTCTCTCTCTCTCTCTCTGTATAGAGAAAGGAGTATACCCCAACAATATAGGAAATGTAATTCTTCCAGTTTGAATGTGTTACTGAGCTTTCAGATAAACAAAATATAGAAATAAATTTGTTAGTTAAGTCTGGCTTATCTAAAAATATTTGCTTTCAGAAGATGGACATTATAAGTGCTTTTGCCTGAAGTCACCACTTATTTTACTGCAGGAAATTCAACTTTGGCCTCAGAAATTCAATCTGAAAATGATACATGTTTCTGATCCCGCTCTCTGCTAAAGGAGGATATTGTCTTTTCCCCGTAGTAACATAAAAGGAAGCACATTCTCTATGTGGGTAATCCCAAACTCTCTTGACTTAATCATAGTTGGAAAGGACAATTCTCAGCATTTGCAGTCATCCAGCACAAATGCAGAGAGGGGAGTTTATGATTTTCCTAAGAAGGGTCTGAACGTTTCCCCCATTTGTTATCATCCAGTACCACCATGATTGTAGGACAGCACAGGCACTAAAATGGCTGGATTTCCAGGACATTGACACAGCCACACAATTGAAAGATTTCCCCAAGGGCAAGCCTAGAGCTCCCTCATCTGTGGGAATCTTGGAGGAAAACAAGGAATAGGAAGAAAGAACGTCAGTGTGTGTGTGATTTGATGTCAGGCATGTTAGATTACAAATCAACAACTCTGAGAAAACTTTGTGTGTCAAATCATAAATATGTATAACATCTGAATGGTTGGAAGGCAAAGACAAGGGGTGTGTGTGTCAAGGGTACAGAAACATACTCAAGACAATATGCTTCAACAACTCCATGTGTAGTTTTTTAAGGAACACTCTTGAATTCATACATTTTAAAATAAAAGATTTGTTTACATAAAAACCTACCAGCTGGAATCTGAAAACCAAACACTTTTCTTCCTACTACATTTTATAATTCCAGTCTCATGTGTGCTTGCTGTTCTGTGCTGTTCGAGACATAACAGATTTCAGCTTGTTCTTTCATTAGAGTATTGTTCATTCTTTCATGTCATTGGATAAAGCACACTGGGTAAAACTATGGTCCTGGTGTTCCTTCTTTTCCATTATATTTTCATTGCTCTAAATTTTAAAATCACATAAATTCCATTATTAATTAATTAAGACAAGTTAACTGAACAAATTGTTAGCAGATTAAAAAATCTATTTCTGATATAGAAATCACAGTTGTGTCATACAGACTTACTGATCACCATTAAAAGTTTCATAATTACCATAATAGGTTAGATGAAACAGAATATTGAATATATTATAAATTAAACACAAATGACCTATTTTATCACTGACAAAATGTTTATATACATGGTGTTTTGGTAACCCTGTGTACCAGTATGAATTTTTAAAAATTACACAATAATTCCTTTTTTGAATATCTATGCATACTCATTTTAATTAAAACTAGAGTGGCTTATTTTACTTCTTTCTATATTGGGCTTGGAACTTGTCCAAGAAAAAATGGATTGGAAATTTCACCTATTCTATCTGATGATGATGCAAAAATACTTAACCTGTTAATTTTTATTATCTTCTCTATAAGCATATGGTTTGAAATGTTAAGATTAGTAAAAAGGTATATGTAATTTTTACAAAGTTGCAGGTAATGTAATAAATGATGTATAAACATTTTCCCATTCAGTTTTACTTTATAACTGTTTCTTTGGATATAACCATATAGCATGACATAAATATATTAAAACGTATTCACATGAACCAATATTTGGAAATACGGCTCTCTGTCAAAAGAAGCTAAGGAGAGTGACTTAAGTCAGGTAAAGATTTTTTAGATTAATTAATTAATTTTTTTAACATCTTCATTGGAGTATAATTGCTTTACAATGGTGTGTTAGTTTCTGCTGTATAACAAAGTGAATCAGCTATACATAACATATTTCCCCATATCCCCTCCCTCTTGCGTCTCCCTCCCACCCTCCCTATCCCATCCCTCTAGGTGGTCACAAAGCACCGAGCTGATCTCCCTGTGCTAAGCGGCTGCTTCCCACTAGCTATCTACCTTACGTTTGGTAGTGTATATATGTCCATGCCACTCTCACTTCGTCCCAGCTTACCCTGCTCCCTCCCTGTGTCCTCAAGTCCATCTCTACATCTGTGTCTTTATTCCTGTCCTGCCCCTAGGTTCTTCAGAACCTTTTTTTTAAATTTTTTTTTAGATTCCATATATATGTGTTAGCATATGGTATTTGTTTTTCTCTTTCTGACTTACTTCAGTCTGTATGCCAGTCTCTCGGTCCATCCACCTCACTACAAATAACTCAGTTTCATTTCTTTTTATGGCTGAGTAATATTCCATTGTATATATGTGCCACATCTTTATCCATTCATCTGTCAATGGACACTTAGGTTGCTTCCATTTCCTGGCTATTGTAAATAGTGCTGCAGTGAACATTTTGGTACATGACTCTTTTTGAATTATGGTTTCCTCAGGGTATATGCCCAGTAGTGGGATTGCTGGGTCATATGGTAGTTCTATTTTTATTTTTTAAGGAACCTCCATACTGTTCTCCATAGTGGCTGTAACAGTTTACATTCCCACCAACAGTGCAAGAGGATTCCCTTTTCTCCACACCCTCTCCAGCATTGTTTGTAGATTTTTTGATGATGGCCATTCTGACTGGTGTGAGATGATATCTCATTGTAGTTTTGATTTGCATTTCTCTAATGATTAGTGATGTTGAGCATCCTTTCATGTGTTTGTTGGCAATCTGTATATGTTCTTTGGAGAATGTCTATTTAGGTCTTCTGCCCATTTTTGGATTGGGTTGTTTGTTTTTTGATACTGAGCTGCATGAGCTGCTTGTAAATTTTGGAGGTTAATCCTTTGTCAGTTGCTTCATTTGCAAATATTTTCTCCCATTCTGAGAGTTGTCTTTTCATCTTGTTTATGGTTTCCTTTGCTGTGCAAAAGCTTTTAAGTTTCATTAGGTCCCATTTGTTTATTTTTGTTTTTATTTCCATTTCTCTAGGAGGAGGGTCAAGAAGGATCTTGCTGCGATTTATGTCACAGAGTGTTCTGCCTATGTTTTCCTCTAAGAGTTTTATAGTGCCTGGCCTTACATTTAGGTCCTTAAAGTTTGGTGGGACAGAGTCCATCAGAAATCTTGTGTTCCATGCATTTGCTTTCTTTACTCTAGACAACACAGCCTCAATTCTCACCAGGAGAAATGGCTTCCGGAGACAGGAGCAATCTGTTTATTATCTGCCAGTCTTCATCGTGGACAGTGGATCACCTTCACTTAGCAGCACCAACACCCTCACCATCCGTGTCTGTGACTGTGATTCAGATGGGGTAGCCCAGACCTGCAATGCCGAGGCCTACGTCCTCCCTGCTGGCCTCAGCACCGGAGCCCTGATCGCAATACTGGCCTGTGTCCTGACGTTACTGGGTAGGTACTGTTTGCAGTGCTTGCTTTGTAAGAGCAGTCACAACACCATAGGTCAGAACTTTTTTCTTTTCCTCTTCATACCTTTTGAGAACATATGCAGATATTCTAATCCATGGTATTTGGGTCACAGAGCAATCCATGATCATTGGCCAGACTTTCCAGTGATAACTCAGAAAAATTATCAATTTCATTTTTTTAAAAAGTGAAGATAAATGGCTTATGTTTAAAATTGAATTTTTTCAAGATTTTTAAAACATTTACTATATCTCCCAGCTGTTTACTTTAGAATTCCGGGAACTGTATTAGAGTAAAGAGAATTTTTTCTATGTTGCTTTGATAATATGCTTATTTTAGAAATAATGGCCTTAGGTAGACTCTATGATATTTAATTCCTTAAGACATGAACATTCTTTATATTAGTCTCTATTCTTGCCTGTGTGTTTGAAATACATAATGAAAAAAGACCAATGAATATGGGGGCTTAAAAAAAAAGAAATGATGGCTTTATATCCTACCTCTCTTAAGAAAAGATTTAAGGTGGGTTTTATAATTATTTGTGAATCTTAAAAGGTTTGAAATTTCAGCAGTGCAAAATTTTCCAAGAAGAATTTACATTTAATTGTACTTTTCCATGATTACTTTGTTATGTGGTTAAGTTAGATTTATAACTCATATTAGAATTGCAGTTTTATAAGAGATTATGCAGCATCCTTTTAAAAATTGGGAGGTATCCAACATGGTCATTGGGTAATGGGTTTATTCCTTTACATTCTGTGAGGGCAAAGTGTACCTTCCTACAGCAAGGACAATAAGCATTTAATTTTGCATCTGAGCCTGTACTCTGTGTTTTCCTGGGGTTTAATATAATTTGTAAATTCATTTATATTTTTGTAAATGCAGAATTTAGCAATGGGAGTCATAATTGTATAATGTTTAAAAACAAGATTTATGGAGTTCGATAAAACCTAGCTTTTATGACTGCCTCCAATATGTACTAGTTCACCAGGGGAACATTACTTCTTCTTAGGCTAGCTTCTCAATCTCAAAGGGGAAAAGAATAGAACTAGACTCATAATGTTGTTGTGAAAATTAAATGAGATAATTCATGTGCCAACCATCTAGTGAACATTCAGTAAATTTTAAGCGTTATCAATGAGCAAGTTCTCAACCTATTAACCAAGCTAAGACATACTCACTAATATACTGTGTAAATGATCTCATAAAAATGGAAGTTATTATCTTCTAAAACTTCAGATAACCAAATAAATCTAGAAGGAAATAAACTTTTTTTCATATAGCTTCACATAGATCGCCAAAACTTTTAGAAATTCATTAGAAATGGCAAATAATTCCCAATTAAAGTCTAATTAGAGTATAAGGGACTAAGTAAGTTTTGAAAAATATGGAACCATGGCAAAGTGCTTATTATTTCTCTATCAGGTTTCAAAACGTATGAATAAGAGGTAAGTTGTGTATTTATTTTATAGTAGCCGGATAACCTAGATGAGAAGATAGAGATTTTCCTTTGTGGTGTTTTTCTGTTTGTTTGTTTTTTAATTTTATTGGCATATAGTTGATTTACAATGTTGTGTTAGTTTCAGGTGTACAGCAAAGTGAATCTGTTTTATTATATATATATATATATATATATATATATATATATAAAAGAATGGAGATATATATATATTTTTTGATTCTTTTCCCATAAAGGTTATTACAGAATATTGAGTTCCCTGTGCTGCTCTGATCTTTATTATTTGTTTCCTTCTACTAACTTTAGATTTTGTTTGTTCTTTCTCTAGTTGCTTTAGGTGTAAGGTTAGATTTGAGATTTTTCTTGTTTCCTGAGGGTAAGATTTTATTGCTATAAACTTCCCTCTTAGTACTGCTTTTGCTGTGTTCCATAAGTTTTAGATCGTCATGTTTTCGTTGTCATTTCTCTCTAGGTATTTTTTTTATTTCCTGATTTCTTCAGTGATCCATTGGTTGTTTAGTAACATATTGTTTAGCCTCCACATGTTTGTGTTTTTTAGGGTTTTTTTCTTGTAAATTTATAATCTCATAGCATTGTTGTTTGAAAAGATGCTTGA
Source organism: Mesoplodon mirus (assembly GCF_964341445.2). Lineage (NCBI taxonomy): Eukaryota > Metazoa > Chordata > Mammalia > Artiodactyla > Ziphiidae > Mesoplodon > Mesoplodon mirus. The sequence goes on from NC_138989.1 coordinate 79,070,996, forward strand.
TATGATTTCAGTTTTCTTAAAATTTACTGAGGCTTGATTTGTGGCCCAAGATGTGGTCCATCTTGAGAAGAAAGTGTATTCTGCTGCTTTTCGATGGAATGTCCTATAAATATCAATTAGGTCCATCTGGTCTAATGTGTCATTTAAGGCCTGTGTTTCCTTACTGATTTTCTGTCTGAACCATCTGTCCATTGGTGTAAGTGGGGTATTAAAGTTCCCCACCATTATTATGTTACTGTCAGTTTCCCCTTTTATGGCTGTCAGAATTTGCCTTGTATATTGAGGTGCTCCTATGTTGGGTGCATATATATTTACAATTGTTATATCTTCATCTAGGATTGATCCCTTGATCATTATGTAGTGTCCTTCCTTGTCTCTTGTAACAGTCTTTAAAGTCTATTTTGTTTGAGTATTGCTATGCCAGCTTTCTTTTGATTTCCATTTGCATGAAATGCCTTTTTCCATACCCTCATTTTCAGTATGTATGTGTTCCTAGATGTGAAGTGGGTCTCTTGTAGACAGCATATATACAGATCTTATTTTTCTATCCATTCAACCAGTCTGTCTTTTGGTTGGAATATTTAATCCATTTACATTTAAGGTAATTATTGATATGTATGTTCTTATTGCCATGTATTAATTGTTTTGGAATTTTTTTTAGGATTTTTTTGTTTCTTTTGTTCTCTTTGTGATTTGATGACTATCTTTAGTGTTGTGTATGGATTCCTTTTTTTTTCATGTGTATCTTGTTTTTTGGTTTGCAGTTTTTATGAGGTTTTGATATAGCTATATATATATATGTATGTGTGTTTGTGTGTGTGTATATATATATATATAGAGAGAGAGAGGAGGTTTCAAGTTTCTGGCCTCTTAATTTCAAATGCATTTCCCATTTCCTGTATTTGTACTCTCCTCATGGTTGCTGGTCTTGGTATCATATTTGTGTGTAGATGATTTCCTACTTTTACTGTACATTTGCCTTTAGTGGTGAGCTTTCCCAGTTGTGATTTTCTTGTTTCTAGTTGTGGGCACATTTTTTTTTTTCTTTCCTGATTAGAGAAGTTCTTTTAGTGTTTGTTGTAAAGCTGGTTTGGTGGTGCTGAATTCTCTTAGCTTATGCTTGTCTGTAAAAACTTCGATTTCTCTGTTACATCTGAATGAGAGCCTTGCTGGGTATATAGTATTCTTCATTGTAGGTTTTTCCCTTTCATCACTTTAAATATATCATGCCTCTCCCTTCTGGCCTGCAGAGTTTCTGCTGAGAAATCAACTGATAACCTTATAGGGATTCCTTTGTATGTTGCTTTTCCCTTGCTGCTTTTAATATTTTTTCTTTGTATTTAATTTTTGTCAATTTGATTAATGTGTGTCTTGGCATGTCACTCCTTGGGTTTATCCCATATGGGACTCTCTGTGCTTCCTGAGCTTTAGTGTTTCCTTTCTCATATTAGGGAAGTTTTCAGCTATAATCTCTTCAAATATTTTCTCAGGCCCTTCCTCTTCTACTTCTGGGACCTCTATAATGTGAATGTTGGTGTGTTTAATGTTTTATGTGTTTGTGGTCTCCTTTTTGCAGGCTGCAAGTTTGTATTAATAGTTCCTTTTACTTCTGGTGTCTGCCCCCTGGTGGGTGAGGGTGGTCCAGTGACTTGTGCAGACTTCCTGGGGGGAGGGACTGGTACCTGCCCTATGTCCAAAGAGGACATAGGTAGATGATGTGTGGATGACTCCTTTTGAACTTGACTAGCTTATCACAGACAGTTTAGATTATACCTTACTTCAAAGGAGTAAGATAAAATTGTATTACCTAGAATTTAATCATGCACAGCAGTTAACTTTTTTCATTTTTTTAAAGGGTGTCTCTCTAATGAAGCCTACTTCATTTTGGAAAATACTTTCATCTGTGATTTAGGCATTCCTTGCAATTTATATTTCTTGGTGATTCTAATTCATTTAAAATAATTACGTAGCTGTTACTGAAAGTAAGTGAAATAGTTGTAATAGACTTCCTTCTTGCATATGATAGATATGAGTGTGTGTGTACATGCATATATTTCAGGGTAAAGTCATAGGTTTGGGGAATTTTAAGTATGACTACTCTTTTTGTTAAATTTGAGCATTTTCCTTATAGATACACTAGTTGAGGAATGCTTCTTGCACTTCTAAAAATCAAATGTTCATGTTCCATAGTTTATTCATTTTTTAAAAGTTTCTGCAAGTCTACAAGAACAAGTCAAAACAGAGCCTATTGTACTGAAATACAGTTTGGAACCCGGTGCTTCTGTCTACAGCTTCCTTTTCCCAGTAAGGATTCTACCTAGTAATCTGTATGTTCAAATGTTAGCATTTCAGTTCAGAAGGAGTCTCTTGGCACCTGATTAACTTTTCAGAGCAGATAACCAGGACCTTTTAGTCTTTTCGTTCTGTCTCTTCTGTTATAGGCTCTGGGTTTTTATGACAGGTGCCAGAGCCAGTACTCAGGGGAGCAGATGGGACGCCCAGCCTGGTATGAACCTGACTTCTGATGCACAAATGACTCATTTTTTACAACACCTCATTTTCTAGACACTAGGCATCAGTGTTTGTAACTCATTCCTTTTCAGGGTTCCGAACAAATGTTGTTAGAAAAAAGCAAGGTGAAGAGGGGAGAAGAATTTGAGGATCAAGTTCAATTTAAGAGTGAAACTGGGGACACATCTGCACTTTAGACGCCTAAAAAAAGCATGCTTCAGTACATGCCAAGTTTGTGTTCCACTGATGTGACAAAGCTACTTGTAACGTAGAAGGGGGTGTACTGAAGGTTTCAGAATATTCCTGGGAGGCATCACAGAAATCATTTCCAGCCCTTTACAGAGGAGGAAAAGGAGGTACAATTTAGTGGCTATTAAGTAAGTCATCAGATTCTACTAGGTCTCCTTTTCTCAATCACTACTTTTTTAAAAAGCTGTTCACATGTAGTTTTGTTTTTTCTCAAGATTTGAAGTGAAATTGGATTTGTCGGTCTTCACCTGTATTTGTATTCTTCTAACTTTATGGGTGAATTCTTTTCTGATTTCTCTCTCCTTCTCACTCCTGCTGTCATCCTCTCTAATTTATTTGCACCTGAATTCTCTCAGAGATGATCCAAAAATCAGAACATGAGGTTTCCTTTATTTACACTGAGTACACTTGAATGGGAGATGTTATTTTCATATTCAAAGTTCATGATAAAATTATCAAGCAGGTGCCTCAATTATTTTTCATGTAGAAAAATGTCATCAATATATGGCAAGATAGTTTAGTAATCTAAGGCTTGACTAACTATTTTACTCCAACAAAAATTTCATTATGCATTTTCACATACTTAAATTTTAATTTTTTAAATTTATGTTTTTTAGCCATGCCTCACAACATATGGGATCTTAGTTCCCTGACCAGGGATCAAACCCATGTCTCCTGCATTGGAAGCATCGAGTCATAACCACTGGACCACCAGGGAAGTCCTGTCATAGTAAAATTTGTAATTGTTGATATACCCAGTTTTTTTCCTACCAGGCTGAAAGCACTTAAAAAATAAAACCCAAAATCTATGGATGACTGACCTTAAATAATTACTTCAGTGGTTTTTCCAGAAATAACTGGAAACTATTTCAGTTGTTTTGTTTTAATGTATGGTGTCAGTGTTAAATATTGCACATCTATTCAGAGAATATTACAGCTAGTTTCTTTCTGTTAGTCTGTACAGAGGAGCTTTTTCCTGTTCACTAAAACTGCCACTGAATTGACTATATATTAAGTTTTGTTCTTTCCCTATTTCAACCTTTAGGTCCAAGTAATTGAAGTCCTATAACATCCCCTCTAGCTCTTCAGACACAGTGGGGATTTAGACTGGCCCACCTCCAGGTTTGAGAAGGCATTTGTGGAAACCACTGTCTACTACATGGAATTCAAGCTTTTCCAGTGTGTCCAGGGTAGCCAGCTGGATGTTTAGCTGTCATGCATCTTTTCGCTTTTCTTCCCTGATCTACCAAGACCTGAATGGTATTTGCTCTGCTCTTAACTGTGGAGACCATTCATGATTTGGTTCAACAGGAAACTATTTTCCTGGTTTTTTAAGTGATAGTGCTACTTAAGCAAAAAATATTAAATTGCAGAGAAAAAATGAGGGCAATATGTAAAAGATAAATCCCCATCATAATCTGTAATGAAAGAACATATTTGACATAGCAGGGCCTAGTGGTAATAACAGGCAGACTACAGTTGCTAATTTATGATAGCAGATGTGTTTATTTTCAAACAAGTGCAAGCATTCTAAACAATGAATTACACTGAACAAGTTCATACTAAGTGCTTTACAAGTGTTGCCTAATTTAATTCTCATATTTCCTAAGCAGGTATTATTAAGTATTGTTATTGCTATTCCTACTTTTTGTATGAGACATGTACAGTGTTATAAGGTGTCAGACCCAGGACCCAAACACAGCCCAGACTGCCTTCCGGATGTCCTTTATAAGGTATTTTTCCCTATGTATTTTCTAATCTGAAAGACCTGTGTGTCTCTGGAAGCACCTGTAGATCTGTGGATATGGCAACTCCATCTTTGTTTCACATAGTGGCTTTAGGACGTCTTTGGTGAACTCTGAGTGTCTAATTTAAAATGTCCTCCACTTACACAGTTCTAAACATGTTCTCTCAAGGTTGGGAGTATGTTAAATAATGAGATTATGCTTCATTACAACCAAAATATACCGATTGCCTTTGGGCATAAAATATTCATTGTACTTAGGTCAGTTTTTCTGTCTCACATGAGCCTTAAATGAAATCATTCTAACTCACATATTTAATGGAGAGGAATTTTGTGATACTTGTTCTGGGAAAAGGAAGGATCAATTTCAGTTGTAATTAAACTTCTTCCTGTCTTGAGACATGAAAAACAGTATCTCATATATGCAGATATTTTGCAAATCTCTGGTTTGGATCTTAAACAGCAGATCTAGATAGGTACAGTCATTGTTCTGGTGGACTGCTGACATGAGAAATCTGAAATTATCATACACTGAACAATCGTCCTACTTCCTATCTCTTATCTTGATTTAGTGCCTATTTAAGGGTTTTTTGAGTGTTATCAGTCAGCCTTCACTCTTCTGTGTGTTCCATCCTCCATAGCCAATCAGTCCCTAAGTGCTATTAATTTTACTTTGGTTCTTGAATCTGTCTTTATCTCCCTTGATGTTGCACCTGATTTTGTCCATGGTCCATCTTTCCGCCCCTGAATTATGGTAACTTCCCCAGTCTCTGTCAGCTCCAATCCAGGACCACAGAGAGAGTAAGCTTTTTAAAAGCAAATGTGATTGCGTCGTGCCCAGCCTAAAATAAGATTTCTGTGTCTTGCCATTGTCTAGACTAGAATCACCTTCTCTGTGTCTTGCCATTGTCTAGAGACTACGTTCTGTCTATGACCTAACTGCTCCCTCCCAGTTCAGCCTTTTGTCTCTCCACTCGCAGTGTACTTCAGTCAAATTGCAGAGTTGCACTTTCTCAGACTCATCCTGCTTTGTTTTACCTCGTCTTATATGCCTTTCTCCTCCTTCCTGGAACACCTCTCCCCAGAATCCACAAATAGTAACTCCTTTTTTGTAGTCAAGACTTACTTCCTTTGCTTCTGAGTCCAAGTTAGGTACTGTTCCTAGGGGCTGCATAACACCTTGTATAAAACAGTCTTAGAGCATCCTTCATGGGCTGATTGGTTTGTCTATCTCCTCTGGTGGACTCCTGCTTTTGGAGGCAATGACCAAGCATTATTTCATCATTGTATACATAGCATCTCATAAAATGCTGATGTGAAATAGAGAAGGCCTATGATACATGCATACTGAATGAATCCATGAATGTACTCAGTAGTAGAAAAGAACATTAGATTTTGTCATTTATCCTTAAGTAGTATTTCCATTGGACCTGAATTTTCCCATTTCATAACATTCTACAGTTTTAGGCCTTTTGAGATCCAGCCTATTTCTCTAATTTTTCTGGAAAATTGATATGGCACAGGTTAAAAGCATTTAGATTATATTTTCAGATTAATAGCCCTGGAGTTATACATGGGCTCAGAAAAAAAAGATAAGAATATATGATTTTTAGAGTCTAAAGAGAGAAAAATTATTGCAGTTGAGACTAAGGATACTTTAAAATTCAGTTTAAATTTCAGTTAAAAATGCTATATTTGATATCTAATTTATCTCAATCATACACTTGAGTTTTATTACTTACAAATCTTTATTCTTTGTGACTACAAATAATAGAGTGGGTTCATAAGTGCACATTCAAAGTTTGGCCCTCTGTTACTGGGGATCTGATATATCTGATTACACAGCACATAAATCCAGACAAAATGATAAGTTGACTTCTCTCATCCTTTAAATCTTTTGCTTAGATGTCATTTCCAGTGACATCCATCTGTCATCACAGCACAAATGCACTAGTACCCCTGTATTTTTCCTATCATTTCACTTTTTAAAACATAATTTCTTTGCTCGAAGCATTTCAGAAGTGTCACATATACTTACATGAAATCCAAATGTTCCTTCCAGCCCACAAAGCAAGGCACATTCTGACACCTGCTCACCTCTTGATGGCATCAGGCTATCTGATCCTTCACTCTCCCAGTAGGAAAGAGCCACATGGCCTGTTTTTCCATGAGATTCAAACATGCCCCCATGTTCCTGAAACCTTCTTTCTGCTTCTCTTCACCTGTTGGTCTCATACTATTCTTTATGCCCCAGCTCAGTATTACCTTCAAAGAGGGAATGTCCTCACCAACCGATTAAATTAGGTGTTCCTCATGCCCATGAATCTTTATCATGAACCTGTGTGGTTCCTTTGTAGCACATATCACAATTAGTAAATGTTTACCTTGCTCAAATATAAAAGCACCTTGAGAGTAATGACCTTACTATCTTTTTAAAACCATTATATTTTCAAGGCCTAGCATAGGGCACCTAGGAGGAAAAATATTTTGGGGAATCAGTGAATAGTACTTATCACACTCTACTGCTTATTTTACTACCTTTGTTATATATTTTAAGCCCCTCATGAATAGGCCTGGTATCTCTATTATTCATTATTATACCACCCAATAAATGGAAGAGAGTAGATACCAAACACATTAACTAAATTAACTGAGGGTTATCAAAATCACACATGTGTGAATGGCAAAATGTATGTTTCTTTCTGTGCACCACTTATATGACTCAAATTTTAGCAAAACTACAAAGATAGGAACTGAACTGTGTAAGAATTTATTATAGAAATTTAGAAAATTTTTAACAAAATCACTTACTATGTGTAGCACTATTTAAGTACTATACAAATATAAACTCACTTAATCTTTGTAAAGTTACTATGAGACATTTTCTTTGAAGTAAGTACTATTTCCATTTTGGAGAGGAGGAAACAGGCAGGGGGAAGTAGAAGTTATTTAAAAGCTAAGTTTACTTGCCCATTGATGTGGATAATTATAAAAAATTACTGAACTTGTAGTCTGACTGTGCTAGCAATTTTTCATTTAGGTCATTTTTCAGTTACACCTAATAAATAATAATTGTAGTATAATAATTTTCACCATTCAATATGTCATTTGGTAATAAAATCTCCTACTATAAGAGTAGAATACCTTAAGACCATATGCAGTTAAGAGTTTTCTAGTATTCCCAAATCTTTGTTTAGATCAACTGTCCAAAAGAATTACATTGTGATTCACAAGTGTGAAACACATATGTAATTAAAAATTTTCAAGGAACCTCATTAGCAAAAAATTTTTTAAAAGTGAAATAAAATCTAATAATATATTTAATATAATGCAGTATAAACTATCATAGTTTTAACATGTATCAATAAAATTATTAATATATTTTACTTAACAAATTAAGTCTTCAACATCACATGGACATTTTACACTTAGAGCACATCTCAATTCACATTTTAAATAGCAATAGCCACATTTCAAATGCTTGTTCACCTCTTGTGGCTCATGGCTACCATGTTGAATAGTGAAGATTTAGACAAGTCTTTTATGACTAATAAGAAATTCTGAATGTTTATAAAGACCACACAGCAAATAGTGTTTCTTGGTGAAGGCTGGCTCATCCTTCAAGTCTTACCTTAGTGTCATCTTGTCTGCGTTCTCTGAGCATCCTGGCTGTACCTTCCTACACATATTTTCTTAGTGTATATTATAATGCTATATAATTGCATTATATAATAATTGATGCTTTTCTTATATAAAATATTGAACTTAGTGGCAAGAGCTATCTGCATATCTCCATAGTAGCTTGCCCATACTTTGTCAATTTAACAAATATTTATTGAAATCTTAGTATCAGATACTGTTTTTTGTGCTCTAGATATATCTGTGCAGAATAAGATCACTGCCCTTATGGGGCTTACAGTTTTAGAAAGTCTGTGCTCAGTAAAAATACTGTTGAATTAAATGAAATTCAGGCACTAACCTTTTGGAAGAAGTCTATAAACAATGGGTTAATCTTAAGAAACTGATTAACAGGTTTACATATAGTCTTGCAAATTAAAACAAAAACCTTTTACAGATTTTTAAGGATGGGGAAAACTGGCCTGATGGTAGTATACATGACTGAGTGGTTTAAAATGAACCCCAGACTCAATATTTGAAATATGTTAATTAGTACATTAATTAACAATATTTGAAATATGTTAATACACATAATACATATGTTAATACAATGTATTACATTGTACTAAATACGTTAATACAATGTAATACATTACATTAAATATGTTCTTTAATGTAAGTAGCCTCATTTAGAAGTTGGCACCATTTTGTGGTGATCAGATTATATCTGCAGAATTCTATTAAGTTCTGGGTAAATAATTCTACTGTTAGCCGCTGGGAAGTGGGTTAGGAAAATAAGACTAAAATACTGCCAAGGTGATTCAGTAAAAAGCATGTTCCAGGTTAACTGTCTGGATATGTGTCTGACACACACCACAGTGAAGGTTAGAACAAAGGAGTTCACTAACTTATAGTATCAACTTCTAAATTTTTCTCCATCTTCCATTCTGTTTCTCTCAGGTTTGGGAGACTGGTGCTCTCCTGGTCTGCATGCTTCCTTTCACCCATGCATGATGACTTGCAATCTATTTATCTGTGTATATATAGCCTACACAGTGAGCTACTTGGATACAGGGAACCTCTCTTGTTATATTTTGTCAGCGCCCAGCACTTATTTCCTACATACTGGAATGCTTGGAGAATGTTGCATCGAATATTAGGAAACTGGATTCTAAAATCAGAAATTAGGTCAACATTATGCATTCTAAGTTCTTTTCTCACATCTACTCTTCCCTACTTCCTTAGTCTAATCAGAATGATTTTTTTCAAAAAATACACCTGATCATATTGTGCCCTCCTTAACACTAGTTGGCTTGTGGGCCTGGCTGGTGCCTGTGTCTCCTGGCTTCCCTCCTGTTTCTTTCTTTGCTCTCCACCCACACGTTGGCCTCACACCTTTGCTCACTGGTTGACTGTGCTGAGAGTATTCTTCCATATCACATCTCCACCCTCAGCCTTTGGTTACTCTGCCTTAAGGCCTCCTCAACACATAGCCTTAAAAGATCATACTTCCCTCTTTAGGAATAATTATTACTGTTCTACTTTTACATACAGTTCTCTTGTGTGATGAATATTTGTCCACCCCATTTAATTGTAAGTTCCATGAGGAAATGTCTCACGTCTACTGCTATGTGCACCATCGTATCACTATACCAAATGCATAAAATGGTTAGCACATCATTGTGAAATAGATATATAAATTCACAAACCAGCACGATTCAGGTACATGTCTAGACTTCAACTAGAACTAAACCTGAGAAGTATAGTCCATATGATAGAAAAGATGTATGATAAAACCTCTTAAAATATATAATCTTGTGCTTGCTTAGGCAGAAAATATTCCTTTTAATACAGCGATTATCTCCATAACCTCTGAAGAAGTTAATACTTGTTCCATGTAAAGGTTAAAATTTATTTTTTATAGCATGCTCAAGCAGTTAGAAATTAATATTCTCCCAAGTCATTGAAATGTTAAATTGTCTAACCTTCTAAAACACTTCACATTTTTTCTCAGCTTCAGGCAAGATTGGGAAATAAGACAAACTCCATAAGATATTAATATCCTTAATGGGTATTGGACCCATGGGATGACACACCCCTGGGTTCTAACATTTCACTTTTACTAAACACTATAATTGAGGGTCAAAAGGCAAATGTACTATTGGTGATGTGAAAATACACTTACAATAGAATGTAACAATTGTGAGATATAGATATCTATGACAAGATCCATTGTAATTATAGGGAGGAAAGAAAATGGAGAACTTGGAAATGTTTTGCATTCTTAGACACTGACTTAAATGAAAAGCACATCTAATTCTTACATAATTCTTCTCTTCTTCATACCCTCATTACTCTTGTGCCCATTCACTTCTTCCATCCGTGTTTTGTACTCAGTTGGACATTTGCTCCCCCTCAGTTTTGCTCTCCAATATGTGTAACAGATTTCTCATCTTCACCTACCTCCACCTGCCCACCGGTCACAATTCTCCCTGATACCTCTCCATTCCATGTCTTACTCGGTTTGATTTCTTAACAATAAGTCTTTCTTGGTCCACCTTTCTGTTGCAATCACTTATTTCTGGGAGACTATGTAAAAAGTTTCAGAAACTAAAGTATATAAATCTAAAATTCTTTTATTCAGATTTCCTGATGTGTCCTTCTCCAAGCTAGCAATTGTCACCTGAGTTCTCAGCTTGTATCTCAGTTACCTTCTGTGGAAGGTCTAAGCTCACAGTGTGATAAAAAGTGCAAAGGCTTTGAAGACAGACAGTACACCTCACCCCGAGTTACTATCAATACACTGACCCCAGACAGATTGTTTCACATGTCTGGGACAACCATTGAATGGGAAATTACCTACCCCAGAGAACGGCTGTGAGGGTCACATGATATGTCCTGTGTACAGACCATCATTTTCCACCTTACTGCCTTCCCTCTCTCTCTCTCCAGTTTAATCTTTAGTGCACGAGCCCTGATGCATACTTCATACACCTTCTACTTTGCTTGTTACCTAACTTCGTTCATTGTTTTTCCTTGGTCAAAGAAGAAACACAGTGTCTTCACTTGCTGTGTTCACAGAATTTTTTTTTTTTTTTGCGGTATGTGGGCCTCTCACTGTTGTGGCCTCTCCCATTGCGGAGCACAGGCTCCAGACGCGCAGGCTCAACGGCCATGGCTCATGGGCCCAGCCGCTCCGCGGCATGTGGGATCTTCCCAGACCGGGGCACGAACCCGTGTCCCCTGCATCGGCAGGCGGACTCTCAACCACTGTGCCACCAGGGAAGCCCCACAGAATTTTGAGTTAACATTCTTGGGGGGTCAGAGGATAACAATGAAAACCTCTCTGTTGCACACTGGCAAGTGCCTGGCATTCTGTTTACTTCTACCGACATTACTCCCCAATCTCTTTTCTCTCTTTAATCCACCCTGTGAGCCCTGAACTTGGCTATAATTGTCACATATGGCTACGTGCAGTTCAAGTTACTTGCCCAAGATCACACAGCTAATATTTGGAAAGACTGGACTTTTACCCAAGGCCTTCTTGACAGCAAAGCTAAATATTAGTTTTGAAGCTTCATACCAGAATGTTACAACAGAAACATATTAATCTTTTGTAAACATGTCTTTGTTGTAACATTCTAGCATGGAGCTTGAAAACTAAAAGGCTTTGGGGGTGGTAGAAATGCTAATTTTCAGAAGATCAAAAGGGACAGGGTTGGGAATCCACTTAGCAGGGAGGGCAGACGCATGGCAGAATATTTATGGGAACAGACAGGAAATGGATGGTATTTCATTCATTTCAAAACCATTGGCTTTTGAACTACATTTCCTACTCTGATGAAGCCAGTTCATAACATTTAAATGTAGTAAATAATATCAAGAAAGAAGAGAATTAAGCACTTATGTGCCATAGCAACATGAGAAGGTGGCCAGAAGGTTCAGAAATGTATCTAAGTTTCTAAATTGTAGGCTGTGGATAAAGCTTATCGGGGAGCAACAGGCCAGGGTCAAATAGGAAAGGAACTAAAAAAGTACCCCAGTAAACAATTGATTTCCCAGTGTTTCCAAAGATCTCCCATACAAATATCTTTGTCAGTCATATTCCTGTTGATGATAGAGAACAAACAGACACATACTTAAGAAAGCATATACTTTTCATTGATAATAAAATCATTTTGTTTAAATCCTTAGAGTTTTGGTTTTTTAAAGCAGATTGAGTTGAAGGCTGAAATATGCTTCACCCCTAGTCATTGCATTTAATTACTCTGAATTACCTTGATGTCTTAGTTTTATATTTTTATTCTCAAATTATTCTTAACGCCAAAGAAATACCTTAAAATGTATTTTAAATATAAATATTTCAAAGTCCTTTTTAAAACTATGCTGAGAGTAACGTACCCCAAACAATAATCCACTTAGTGTATATTTTGGGCCTCTTAGACCTTGCAGGAAAAAAATATTGTGATTAAAAATGATTAAAAAGATAACTTACTTGTAGACAGATCATTAAAGATAATTCACTAATTTATATATTTTTGAATTCCAAAATTCAAGAATACTTTCTACTTCATTTTAACTTGATTCAACAGGCCATGAAATCTAATGTGTTCCCAATTCGGCAAGCATTCAGTCACTCATAAAGCAGAGCAGTCACCTTCTTATTAGTGTATAGTCATCCAGCTCTATCTGTAGGGCATTGGTTCCAGGAACTCCGATATACCAAACTCCAAGGATGCTCAAGTCCTTTGTATAAAGTGGCATAGTATTTGCATATAACCTATGCACATCCTCCCCTATGCTTTAAATCATCTCTAGGTTACTTATAATACCCAGTACAATGTAAATGCTATATAAATAGTTGTAAATTCAATGTAAATGTTATATAAAATAGTAGCCTATGTGAAGCAAATCCAAGTTTTGCTTTTTGAAACTTCCCGGAATTAAAAAAAAAAAAAAAGTTGCAGTCTGGGGTTGCTTGAATCTTTGGATGTGGAACCTGCAGATACAGAGGGACAACTGTACTTATTAAAAGGCACAAACGTGTATTCAGTTTGTTTAAAGAGTAGCCAGTGTAGTTGTTCTCTGCTTTCCAGTACAAACATGTGCTTTATCACTTATTAATTTTGAAAAGGAAAAAAAAAATCCTAATGTTAAAGGGATGATTGATTTCTTCAATCAAACTTTGGCTACTGCTAAAATCTCACAACCTGTACTCTCTCTCTAGGTATAATACATAAAAACCAAGTTCAGTGTTTCATACTGAAAGTGGGACTCTAGTATAAAGAAGCTTTTAATGTTTGTATATGGTCTGAACATGCTGGATTTTCTTTAACAGCTGAGTTTCATAGACAAGTACTAGGCATTTTTCCAAAGAACCCAGCCAAATGCTATAATCCATTTCCTTCTGAAATTGCAGTTGTTAAATTAGACCCCAAACATTTATGAATGTCACTTTGCCTTTCCAGCAATTAAGGAGTTCAAAAAAAATCCCTTGGTGTTTCGTGGCTTTGAAATTATTTATCCTCCCCTGGCCCTTCCATTTGCTCTGTCAAATGCTTTGGGGTTACGTTCAAGAGGGAGACATCAATTCTGAACAGGTGTGGAAAAGGGTTTCTTGATGTATAAAAAGTGTTCTATTTTAAAGGCGTTTTAGCAATTTTAGCACATTTACTGCTGTGAATTCCCATGGAAGTAGGCGGCCCATTCATTTCCCTTTAAAGGGCAGAAAAATCTGAAATCAACATCAGAGGCCTAATTTCACCAGGGGGAGGGAGCGGCCGGGGAGTTTACTGAAACTTTCCCTTTGCTGTCTCTTTGTTGCAGTGTTGATCCTCCTGATCGTCACGATGAGAAGAAGGAAAAAAGAGCCCCTTATTTTCGACGAAGAGAGAGATATCAGAGAAAACATCGTTAGATACGATGACGAGGGTGGGGGGGAGGAAGACACAGAAGCCTTTGACATGGCCGCGCTCAGAAACCTCAACGTCCTCAGAGACACCAAGACCCGGAGAGATGTGACTCCAGAAATTCAGTTCTTGAGTCGGCCGACTTTTAAAAGCATCCCAGATAATGTCATTTTCCGGGAATTTATTTGGGAAAGACTGAAGGAAGCCGACATTGACCCCTGCGCCCCGCCTTATGATTCCTTGCAGACATACGCCTTCGAAGGAAATGGCTCGGTGGCTGAATCGCTCAGCTCGCTAGATTCCATCAGCTCAAACTCTGATCAGAATTACGACTACCTTAGTGACTGGGGACCGCGTTTTAAACGACTCGCAGACATGTACGGAACTGGCCCGGAGAGTCTGTACTCATAGCCCTGGAACGTTAGTTTGAAATGTACTGAAGAAAAAGTAAAAGCAAAAAACAAAACAAAACACCACTACATACAGAAAACAAGAACTCCACTTGCTAGAGGAAATGGTTGTAAATATCTCTCCATTTTTAACCGTTTAGAGTTTTGCCTTGGTGAAGCATATCTTCATTAGACTTATCCAAGGGACTGCACTGACCACAGACTCTGAGCATTTGAAGGCTTTTTGATAAAAAGAAATGCTCAGTGGTTTGTGAATAGATAGCAACTCTCAGATACCTGCAAAGGCACCTAACCTCTGTAAGTACTGCCCTGTGTTGTCAGTGTCCCCAGGGTGTCCTGTACATACGGTACTGGCAGGGGGGGGGAATAAAACATGATACGCCAGGATTGAAAAGTCCTGGAACTTCTTGCATATCAAAACTTGGGACACATTTAATTTACAGTGATGCTTTCAGCTTGCTAGATTAGAGCATCCAGCAGAAGTTTATTGCTGTCAGTTAGCAAATACATTTTATTTAGCAATATAAATATTCTTAGAAAATCCTCCCCAATCCTCCAATACAAGCCAGTAAAATTTGGTTTAAGGCAACATAAACCATTGTTTAGCAAATCAATTCTGAAATGTTCCAAATAAGCAAAAGGTAAATCATTCTTAAAGTTGGCAGTCGTTTTGAGATGCTTGTGTAGGTATGAAAAAAAGTTGCTGTCTATTCGTTGATTTTTTTATTATCTCTTCTGATTTGTACAGGAGACTATCTTTTCTTTTTTATTTGACACATGGTGTTATATTTATTTTGGACCTCCAATCTCCACTCAATTTAGGTCCATCTTCCTGCCTCAGAATATTAAGCTCATCAGAACATGCTGATTTTTTCTCCAGTCTGAGCTACTTGGAGGAAATGAAGCATGGAAATGGAAAAAAAAAAAAATAGTAGAGCAATTGAGGCCTGATGCTGTTCACGTCTCAGAGAGAAACAGAGCTACAAGGACATATAAGTTGTTTGTCTGAGCCATTAAAATTTACAAAACTTTTTTTGAAAGAAAGTATTTGTACTATAGAAGGAAGATTTCAGAGAGAATTGAGATTTTCTTTGATGCAAGATTGATTTTTCAAGGTCACAAATTCTATATGCTTCAAAGACTTTCAAGAATTTCTTTTCCCCCCACCCGCTTTTGCTGTAAAAATACTGAGTAAAGGACAGATTTTTTGAATATATCTTAAACAATGTAATGTTATAAATTTCAAAACCCACCATTAAATTCTGATGCAAATATGTTCCTCAAGAATTAACCAAGCAATGTATACTTTCTATACCTGTTTAGATGTGCCAAAGTGAGGAGGAAAATTAAGTGATCACATGTGTTTGAGAAAGAAGAATTTTGTGACTAAAATATTTCTACCTAACATTATTTTCTAGATTAATACTAGTTTAATGTGAATATATTCACATAAGAATGAATTTATTTTTTTCTTTCTTTTCTCCTTTTAAAAAAGGGTTTATTGTTGGGTTCCTAATAAATCTACAGATAGTGGACACTGTATAGGAAACTGTGTTTCTAAAAGTGCTTCTTTCTGAAAGACGAACACTAGAACAAGAATATCAATCTTTTGATTACATGAGGAGAAACTCTGTAGGATTCTGTAAAATTGCAGCCCATCTTTAGAAATGAAGTATGTGAAAGTGGCCTTCAGCTCCATCAAAATAAATAATTCAATCAATATGATTATCTGCAAACAGTCCTTTCATTTGAATAAAGTTTTATAGACATTGTTTCATGACTAGATATGCTTCTTGCTGTATTTACATATGAAAAATCAATTTTATAATGGTAAATGATACTGTTCATGACTTTTAGTCACATGTGTAAGTTTTTCAAATTAAAAAAGTAAAGCATAGTACACTTACCCTATTTCATAAAATCAGAGTGTGGTGCAGGAATTATATAGGTGTTACATCAGCAAGCTGATGAGAATACAGTTTTTTAATAATCCCCTTGTCTGCAAGAAGATAAAATAGTACTTTTAGATTATGATGTCAAAACTGCTGATTGTTGCATAAATGTAAGTTTGAATGTATTTTAGAAAAGGAACATCACATCATTCACCTTGCTTTCTCTCCTTTTAAATATATATTATATATATATATATAATATATTTTTAAATTTCGTTTTTGCCAGTAATAGATTGGGGAAAAAAGGTTCAGATTTAAATAAAGATTTGAAATTCTTGCATATATTCAATTGCTATTTTACGTGTGGAAGATGATAACAATACAATACTGAACTTGATTCAATGGTATTTAAAAGAAATCTTGAGATGGCTGGAAGAATGTCCCTAATAGAGATGGAATTTATATGAAGTACTCTAGCTAAGCTTATTTGTAATGGTGGTGAATTTGTTGTTATTTTAGTTTTCTTTTTCCTTTTGAAATCTAAGGCTGTATATGTTTATCTGACATGATACTTGAGAGATAGGCTCTGCTGTAAACCCAGAGACTAGAACAGTTGATCAACAAAAATCAATGTTAAAGCTTGTTACAAGATTCTCCAAAAGCATTTAAATAAATACCTATTATCTAGTCACTAAAATTCAGTGGTGGACTGGAGCCAGCTCAAACCAACTCCTAAGTACCAATTATGCATATGTCTTTCCACCTCTGCTTCTAGTGATATCATTTCGGTAGGTCAGCCTTGGTGGTAATATTTAGACCACCATGGAAATCACCAAACACTATGTGTTTTTTTGTTTGTTTTTTTCCACTGTAGAACTAGTTGTGAAATGTTTACCAACACTTTGCTGCTTACTTATAAAAGGAAACCTCATGGTTGTAAATATAGTATGAGTGAATAGAATATCAAATAATGATGACATGAAAGGAATTTATGTCCTATCCTACTACTAAATATAGACTCATGTGGTAGTGATTTCCTGGTATCAGATCCTTGGAGCTACAGGGAGAGAGGGAGGGGACCCACTTCATTATGGCAAGCAATAGCTTAATAATTCCAAGTGCAGACAAGTTTGGGAAGTCAGTAAATTTACATATTTTCCATTTGTCCCTATGGGAGCACCATTGGAAACTCAAGGTATACATTAAGTAATGCATTTTTGGACAATTTAATTTCTTAAAAAAATATGTGCATTTCACTTGTTACTGTCTAGGTCAAGGAAATACGCCCAGACCTCTATTCTGGATTGTTATCCTTGCATAATTTTAAGTCAGCATAAAGAATATGAAAACTAAATCTTAAAAGAAAGTGGACTTTTGCAGATCAAGCCTAATTTATGATTCTGGATACACAAAACAATCTCTACATTAAAGCGATATTCCAAAGTCAACTGCACACCAAAATTAGGAAGCAGACAAGAGGAAAAGATGCTATGTGGAGGCCATGAGTAGATCGTTGTACAAGCAATGGCCTAGAGGAAGCTGGTCAACTTCTTCCCTTGACAGGAAGCTCAGCTGAGGCTGACTGCAGTTGCGGTTAGATAACTACTAGACACAGATAAGAAATAATAATGTTTAGGTAATGATAGCTGCCTTTTCACTCTGCCCTCTGAGAATGTTTTAAATTACTTTAACTTCTTGCACAATTACATTTACTACACTGGATGATGAGCAGTCTTTGGCAATTCTCATGTAAACGGTGTAGTTATACAAGGGAGGAGTGGTATTTGTGGTATGGCCCACAGGCCCAAAGAAATTTACATGCAAACAGACTGTTAGCATTATATTCAAATATGAAATCTAGAAGAGCTTAAAATAAAGTTAGAGATATTGCAAGAGGCAAAAAGCACCTTGTTTAAATATTTTAAAGACGTTAAGCACTACTTATAAATATTAATCATAATATTTTCCATGTTATTTTGACATCTATTGACTTACAAACTGTTTTAATTACCCTAATTGTTTCTAAGTCACTATTTGAAGGTTTATTTACAGTTGATCTAATTAAAGTTGATTAAAAGCAAGCTTCAACTTAACTCTTTCTGGTCAGTGATGGCTGGGGACACATGAAATACATATTACAGTTAATAGATAAGGAAATTCACTGTTAGTCTATATAGTTTATTTGATCTTAAATACAGAGTCAGTTATTTTTAAATTATTAATATATATTGCGTGTATATGCCATGGTGTATGCAAATTTGGCAAGAAAAGCTAACGAAGTAATGTTAGCTGACACGTCATCATCATAATCAAAAGAGCAAGAAAGGAGTAAGAGCATTTACATTTTGAGTGTAATTGAAATCGTTTCAGAGGAACGGGATTAGCCCTTATGAAAAACGGAAGTTACTTGAGGCTGTGATTTGGCAGGCGCTGTAAAGTATAATTCCAGGAGTACTTTTTCAAGCAAAAACAGGACAGCCAGTGTGTGTGACATTCTGACACTTTTTCATTGTTATGCTAACTTGTACTGGCTCAGAATTTAACTGAAAAGAACAGGTGCCTCTGTGTGTGTGTGTGTGTGTGTGTGTGAGAAGGGGGGGACATTGGAAATTATGACTGAAGCAACCTTTAAAAAGTAGTCTAATATTATCTTGTTAATTCCACTGTATTGTTATTTGGCAAGTGCCTTTTAGGCGATAAGACTAGAAAGTGTGATAAACTGAAGGGAGCAATAGTTTCTTTGCTTTAAGAATCTAAATTAGGAAAAGGATTTGGGTGCTAAGGGGAGAACATTTAGCTGAGCTATCTGGATAACTGTCTCATTTTTTTTTTTAACATCTTTATTGGAGTATAATTGCTTTCCAGCATTGCGTTACTTTCTGCTGTATAACAAAGTGAATCAGCTATATGCATACGTATATCCCCATATCCCCTCCCTCTTGCGTCTCCCTCCCACCCTCCCTATCCCACCCCTCTAGGTGGTCACAAAGCACAGGGCTGATCTCCCTGTGCTATGTGTCTGCTTCCCACTAGCTATCTATTTTACATTTGGTAGTGTATATATGTCCATGCCACTCTCTCACTTTGCCCCAGCTTCCCCTTCCCCCTCCCCGTGTCCTCAAGTCCATTCTCTACATCTGCGTCTTTATATCTGGCCTGCCTCTAGATTCTTCAGAACCATTTTTTTGTTTTGTTTTAGATTCCATATATATATGTTAGTATACAGTATTTGTTTTTCTCTGACTTACTTCACTCTGTATGACAGATTCTAGGTCCATCCACCTCACTACAAATAACTCAATTTTGTTTCTTTTTATGGCTGACTAATATTCCATTGTATATATGTACCACATCTTTATCCATTCATCTGTCAATGGACACTTAGGTAGCCTCCATGTCCTGGCTATTGTAAGTAGAGCTGCAATGAACACTGTGGTACATGACTCTCTTTAAATTCTGGTTTCCTCAGGGTATATGCCCAGTAGTGGGACGGCAGGGTCATACGGTAGTTCTATTTTTAGTTTTTAAGGAACCTCCATACTGTTCTCCATAGTGGTTGTAACAATTTACATTCCCACTAACAATCCAAGAAGGTTCCCTTTTCTCCACACCCTCTCCAGCATTTATTGTTTGTAGGTATTTTGATGATGGCCATTCTGACTGGTGTGAGGTGATACCTCATTGTAGTTTTGATTTGCACTTCTCTAATGATTAGTGATGTTGAGCATCCTTTCATGTGTTTGTTGGCCATCTGTATATCTTCTTCAGAGAAATGTCTATTTAGGTCTTCTGCCCATTTTTGGATTGGGTTGTTTTTTTTATATTGAGCTGCATGAGCTGCTTGTATATTTTGGAGATTAATCTTTTGTCAGTTGCTTCATTTGCAAATATTTTCTGCCATTCTAAGGGTTGCCTTTTCATCTTCTTTATGGTTTCCTTTGCTGTGCAAAAGCTTTGAAGTTTCATTAGGTCCCATTAGTTTATTTTTATTTTCATTTCCGTTTCTCTAGGAGGTTAGTCAAAAAGGATCTTGCTGTGATTTATGTCATACAGTGTTCTGCCTATGTTTTCCTCTAAGAGTTTGATACTGTCTTGCCTTACATTTAGGTCTTTAATCCATTTTGAGTTTATCTTTGTGTATGGTGTTAGGAAGTGTTCTAATTTCATTCTTTTACATGTAGCTGTCCAGTTTTCCCAGCACCACTTATTGAAGGGGCTGTCTTTTCTCCATTGTATACTCTTGCCTCCTTTATCAAAGATAAGGTGACCTTATGTGTGTGGGTTTCTCTCTGGGCTTTCTATCCTGTTCCATTAATCTTTATTTCTGTTTTTGTGCCAGTACCGTAATGTCTTGATTATTGTAGCTTTGTAGTATAGTCTGAAGTCTGGGAGCCTGATTCCACCAGCTCTGTTTTTCTTTCTCAAGATTGCTTTAACTATTCGGGGTCTTGTATTTCCATACAAATTGTGAAATTTTTGGTTCTAGTTCTGTGAAAGATGCCCTTCGTAGTTTGATAGGGATTGCATTGAATGTGTAGATTGCTTTGGGTAGTATAGTCATTTTCTCAATTTTGATTCTTCCAATCCAGAAACATAGTATATCTCTCCATCCGTTTGTGTTATCTTTAATTTCTTTTATCAGTGTCTTATAGTTTTCTTCATACAGGTATTTTGTCTCCTTGGGTAGGTTTATTCCTAGGTATTTTATTCTTTTTGTTGCAATGGTAAATGGAAGTGTTTCTTAATTTCTCTTTCAGATTTTTCATCATTAGTGTATAAGAATGCAAGAGATTTCTATGCATTAATTTTGTATCCTGCTACTCTACCAGATTCATTCATTAGCTCTAGTAGTTTTCTGGTAGTATCTTTAGGATTCTCTATGTATAGCATCATGTCATCTGCAAACAGTGACAGTTTTACTTCTTTTCCGATTTGGATTCCTTTTCTTTCTTTTTCATCTCTGACTTCTGTGGCTACAACTTCCAAAGCTATGTTGAATAATAGTGGTGAGAGTGGGCAGCCTTGTCTTGTTCCTGATCTTAGAAAAAATGCTTTCAGTTTTTCACCATTGAGAACTATATTGGCTGTGGGTTTGTCATATATGGCCTTTATTATGTTGAGGTAGGTTCCCTCTATGCCTACTTTCTGGAGGATTTTTATCATAAATACGTGTTGAATTTTGTCAAAAGCTTTTTCTGAATCTATTGAGATGATCATATGGTTTTTATCCTTCAGTATGTTAATATGGTGTATCACGTTGATTGATTTGCGTGTATTGAGGAATCCTTGAATTCCTGGGATAAACCCCACTTGATTATGTTGTATGATCCTTTTAATGTGCTGTTGGTTTCTGTTTGCTAGTATTTTGTTGAGGATTTTTGCATCTATGTTCATCAGAGATATTGGCCTGAGGTTTTTTTCTTGTGATATCTTTGTCTGGTTTATGGTGTCAGGGTGATGGTGGCCTAGTAGAATGAGTTTGGGAGTATTCCTCCCTCTGCTATATTTTGGAAGAGTTTGAGAAGGATAGGTGTTAGCTTTTCTCTAAATGTTTGATAGAATTCACCTGTGAAGCCATCTGGTCCCGGGCTTTTTTTTGTTGGAAGATTTTTAATCACAGTTTCAACTTCAGTGCTTGTGATTGGTCTGTTTATATTTTCTATTTTTTCCTGGTTCAGTCTTGGAAGGTTGTACTTTTCTAAGAATTTGTCCATTTCTTCCAGGTTGTCCATTTTATTGGCATATAGTTTCTTGTAGTAATCTCTCATGATCCTTTGTATTTCTGCAGTGTCAGTTTTTACCTCTCCTTTTTCATTTCTAATTCTGTTGATTTGAGTCTTCTCCCTTTTCTTCCTGATGGGTCTGGCTGGTGGTTTATCAATTTTGTTTATCTTCTCAAAGAACAAGCTTTTAGTTTTATCTTTGCTACTGTTTCTTTTTCATTTATTTCTGATCTGATCTTTATGATTTATTTCCTTCTGCTAATTTTGGGGTTGTTTGTTCTTCTTTCTCTAATTGCTTTTAGGTGTAAGGTTAGGTTTTTTATTTGAGATTTTTCTTGTTTCTTGATGTAGGATTGTATTGCCATAAACTTCCATCGTAGAACTGCTTTTGCTGCATCCCCCAGGTTTGGGTCTTTGTGTTTTCATTGTCATTTGTTTCTAGGTATTTTTTGATTTCCTCTTTGATTTCTTCAGTGATCTCTTGGTTATTTAGTAGTGTATGGTTTAGCCTCCATGTGTTTGTATTTTTTTTACAGTTTTCCTGTAATTGATATATAGTCCCATAGCATTGTGGTCAGAAAAGATACT
This sequence comes from Mesoplodon mirus, assembly GCF_964341445.2. NCBI lineage: Eukaryota > Metazoa > Chordata > Mammalia > Artiodactyla > Ziphiidae > Mesoplodon > Mesoplodon mirus. The sequence continues at coordinate 79,093,640 of NC_138989.1, forward strand.
TGATATGATTTCAATTTTCTTAAATTTACCAAGGTTTGATTTGTGACCCAAGATATGGTCTATCCTGGAGAATGTTCCATGAGCACTTGAGAAGAAAGTGTATTCTGTTGTTTTTGGATGGAATGCCCTATAAATGTCAATTAAGTCCACCTTGTTTAATGTGTCATTTAAAGCTTATGTTTCCTTATTTATTTTCATTTTGGATGATCTGCCCATTGGTGAAAGTGGGGTGTTAAAGTCCCCTACTATGAGTGTGTTACTGTCGATTTCCCCTTTTATGGCTGTTAGCATTTGCCTTATGTATTGAGGTGCTCCTATGTTGGATGCATAAATATTTACAATTGTTATATATTCTTCTTGGACTGATCCCTTGATCATTATGTAGTATCCTTGTCTCTTGTAATAGTCTTTATTTTAAACTCTATTTTGTCTGATATGAGAATTGCTACTCCCGCTTTCTTTTTGTTTCCATTTGCATGGAATATCTTTTTCCATCCCCTCACTTTCAGTCTGTATGTGTCCCTAGGTTTGAAGTGCATCTCTTGTAGACAGCATATGTATCGGTCTTGTTTTTTTTTTTTTTTTTTTTTTTTTTTTTTGCTGTACGCGGGCCTCTCACTGCTGTGGCCTCTCCCGTTGCGGAGCACAGGCTCCGGACACACAGGCTCCGCGGCCATGGCTCGCGGGCCCAGCCGCTCCGCGGCATGTGGGATCTTCCGGGATCGGGGCACGAACCCGTGTCCCCTGCATCGGCAGGCGGACTCTCAACCACTGCGCCACCAGGGAAGCCCGGTCTTGTTTTTGTATCCATTCAGCCAGTCTATGTCTTTTGGTTGGAGCATTTATTCCATTTACATTTTAGGTAATTATCAATATGTATGTTCCTATCACCATTTTCTTAATTGTTTTGGGTTTGTTATTGTAGGTCTTTTCCTTCTCTTGTGTTTCCTGCCTAGAGAAGTTCCTTTAGCATTTGCTGTAAAGCTGGTTTTGTGGTGCTTTAGTGGTACACTGGTTTGGTGGTGCTTTAGGATTTGCTTTAGTTTTGCTTATCTGTAAAGGTTTTAATTTCTCCGTGGAATCTGAATGAGGTCCTTGCTGGATAGAGTAATCTTCACTGTAGGTTTTTCCCTTTTCATCACTTTAAATATGTCCTGCCACTCCCTTCTGGCTTGCAGAGTTTTTGCTGAAAGAGCAGCTGTTAACCTTATGGGGATTCCCTTATATTTGTTGTTTTTCCCTTGCTGCTTTTAATACTTTTTCTTTATATTTAATTTTTGACAGTTTGATTAATATGTGTCACAGCGTGTTTCTCTTTGGATTTATCCTGTATGGTACTCTCTGTGCTTCCTGGACTTGATTGACTATTTCTGTTCCCATGTTAGGGAAGTTTTCGACTATAATCTCTTCAAATATTTTCTCAGACACTTTCTTTTTCTCTTCTTCTTCTGGGACCCCTCTAATTTGAATGTTGGTGCTTTTAATGTTGTCCCACATGTCTCTGAGATTGCCCGCAATTCTTTTCAATCTTTTTCTTTATTATGCTCCCTGGCAGTTATTTCTACCATTTTATCTTCCAACTCACTTATCCGTTCTTCTGCCTCAGTTATTCTGTTATTGATTCCTTTTAGAGTGTTTTTAATTTCAGTTAATTGTGTTGTTCATCACTGTTTGTTTGCTCTTTAGTTCTTCTAGATCCTTGTTAAATGTTTCTTGTATTTTCTCCATTCTGTTTCCGAGATTTTGGATCATCTTTACTATCATTATCCTGCATTCTTTTTCAGGTAGGTTGCCTGTTTCATCTTCATTTATCTGGTCTTGTAGGTTTTTACCTTGCTCCTTTGTGTGTAACAGATTTTTCTGTTGTTTCTTTTTTTTTTTTTTTTTTCTTTTTTGAGGGGTGGTGCTGTATTCCTGTCTTACTGGTTGTTTGGCCTGAGACGTCCAACACTGGAGTTTGCAGGCACTTGGATAGAGCTGGGTCTTGGTGGTGAGATGAGGACCTCTAGGAGGCCTCAGTCTGATTAATATTCCCTGGGGTCTGAGGTTCTCTATTAGTCCAGCAGTTTGGACTCTGAGCTTCCACCACAGGAGCTCAGGCCCTTGGCTATGGGGGTGGAGTTTAAGTGGGGGTGGGGGTGGAACTTAGGCAGGGGTGGGGTTTTGGGTGGGGCAGGACCTAAGCAGCTGAGGGTGCGGTGACCTTTGAGCATGGGGCAGGGCCTCTGCTTAGGACCTACCAGAAGGGGAGAGGCAGCATGTGGAAAGGAGGGCCCGGAGTGTGGGCTTCTGGAGTTTGGAGGTAAGACCCTGAATGAGGGTGTGTAGGTGGGGTTTAGGCCCAGCACGGTTGGAGGGCATCTCAGAGGGGGTCTCCGAGTGTAGAGGTCAGGCCCTGGGTGGGGGTAGGGGGGGGCTTGGGCTCTGAGCAGCAGGAGGGAGACTCTGAGGGCAGAGGATTAGGCCCGGGAGCCCAAAAGGCTTCCCAGTGCCTGAGTGGACAGGGAAAGCACTGGCCCCATTCCCTTCTGTTCCTTCACGCCCCTCCCCTACCATCTCTCCAGGGGTCTCCCCCATCCCTGCTGGACCCCTAACAGTGGGTGGGTCCCGCTGGGTATAGGAACTCCTCCCCTCCCCCAGCCGCCCCTCAGGGGTGCCGTCCCGGAGGTCTGGCCTTTACTTTTGCTCCCCCTTCCCTCCCTCCCACTCCCTCAGGACCCATGTGTCTGGAGGGGGCCTGGTAGGCAGAGGATCAGGCCTGGATCTCAGTGGGTTCCTGGGGGCCCAAGTGGGCAGGGGAAACCTGGCCACACTCTCTTTTGATCCTCTGCCTTCCCAGTGGTCCCCCAATTTCCCCCTTTGGGCGTGGAATCCCTTCCCCTCCCCCAGCCGCCCCTTAGGGGTGCCAGTCCCGTCCCGCCTCCACTTCTCCTCCCCACTCACTCCCCCCATGCCCCACGTCCTACCCAGTCACTGGGGGTTCCTCCCGTCCCCTTAGGTGTCTGTGGTCTCCCACCAGTGCCTGGTAGGTGCCCTAGTTGTGAGGAGACGCAAATTCACCATCCTCCTAGTCCACCATCTTGACTCCACCCCCTCTGTTATTTTAATTGCGCCGATGCCGTCTCATTGTTAGCACAGAATATGGAGTGTGAATTACTTACTGTGGAATGTCACCAGGCTTTGGCTTTTTGAGTGTCACTGGTGTATGAGGAAGCACCCCTAGTCTGTGGTTATAAAATCTGGGTCAGAAGCCAGTTACAGCACATTTTTGCTGTGCCCTGGATGCCATTCTAATTCCCTGAGCCTTTATATCTTCATGATTAAAATTGAGTTAATTACTATCCTGTCTGTTCCAGAGGCTTGTGAGATGATTAAGTGAAAATGCTGTGTAAACTGTAAAACACTGTAAAAATGTAAGGCTTTATTATGGAAATTATATAATAAGGTTGATTAGATTTATTGTTATATGGTAAACATGGATAATTTCTGTTTTGGGAAATATGCATTAAGGGAAAAAACATGCAATTAGTATTCTAAGTTGGGAAGAGAGACAATTGGTATGATTAATGGAAGCCACTACTCAAAAACAGTTATTTTGTAAGGTCTTTAAATGTTGGGATCCAAATCAAACTAATTCCATCATTAATAAGAATTAAGGATATCAGCATGGGCAAGGGAATACAAATCACAATTCTTTCCCACTCACAAGGAAGACTAAGTGGAAGATGAATGACTTCACATGATCCCAGCCTTATTACAGATCAGAGATACACTGGAATAGAGAAGGTTATTCAAAGACAACAATGAAACAATGAGTGTAGGTTAGGTGATCTTCCAGATATCCAGAAGAAATAAAGTGAGGTTCTAGAGAATTAAATAATTTTGTCAGTCCTGACTGACATATGTGTAATTAACCATTTATACACTTAAAAGAATTAGAGTACAATATTTACTTAACATGAAAACCATCCTGTACTCTTGTTTTCATGACTCGAAAGCATTTTCAATATCTTCCAGTAGCTTAGCTTTTTATAAGAAGCCATCAGAGATTAAAAATTAATATGCACAACTACTACTGATTTGTCAGTGATAGTCTACTCATAAAATGAATACCTCAGCTTTAGCTATTGGTTGTCTGGTCATTCAAAGCACATATGAACAAGCATTATAAACAAATACATTAGTAGCTATGTAACTACTGAGAATGTTGATACAACATACAATCACAAAATTAACTCTTACATTTTCACTGCATTAATTAATGAAATTATGCTGCTAATGGCTTATATTTTTATAAGCAGGAAAAATTATATGATTCACTACCTTACTGCTGTATTTTTTAATGAACACTACGTTTTTTGTTTATCCAGATCTGGAGTATGTATATAGCAGGTTAAATATGACCAATACTTCAAAAGTAATCAACTTTTTAAAACAGATCAGATAACTATATAGCAATTGCATTTTACCTGTAATAATTTTAAAGGCCAAAAAAAGGAAAAAGAACTCACTATACAAGTTTAATATATATTAGACTTCAAATTGCATATATTACATATATTGAGCATTATATATACTGAGCATACACACATGCACATTACACACACACACACAATTTGAAGCTAAATGTAAAAGTGAAGCTAATGGCTTTTAACATTTTGTTTTAATTTTTTAAGATAATTATGACCATCAGATCCAACATCTACAATTAAATTATGTGGGCATGTTGAAAATATACTGCACATTTGTAAAGCTGTTCTCTACCACAGATTTCAGAATTTCTTTCTCAAAATTTAGAGACATGAGAAATTCACTTAAGTAAAATACAATTCAATGAAACTATTAGTGCCTTTTTTTTTTTTTTTTTTTTTTTTTTTTTGCAGTATGCAGGCCTCTCACTGTTGTGGCCTCTCCTGTTGCAGAGCACAGGCTCCGGACACACAGGCTCAGCGGCCATGGCTCACGGGCCTAGCTGCTCCACAGCATGTGGGATCTTTCCTGGACCGGGGCATGAACCCATGTCCCCTGCATCAGCAGGTGGACTCTCAACAACTGCGCCACCAGGGAAGCCCATTAGTGCTTATTTTTGAGGTTCTATTATAATTATGTTAAAAATAATCCATTTTTTCTACAACGTTTCTGCTTATATGAGTGACTTGAATAAACAGATATAAAAGAGTTTCAAAAAGGCTAATTCGATTGACCACAAAATCGATCCTGAAAATCCAGTTCCACTTAGCCTTGGAAATGAGACATTAAGTACAAACTGGAGGTTTGAATGTATGTCAGAACCTGAAGAGATGGTTTTTGTTCAGCTCAAGCACTCCATTTCAGGCAGACAATCTTCTAGAGTATTAAGGATTTGAGATTTTTTTTCAGCTGATATAGGAAATAAAGAGCTATTTCAGAAGGATGCTGGTATATATGTGTGTACAAAGTGCACAATGAATATGAATCAAGTCAAGAGACCAGGCAGTGATAAGTGCTCACTTTGTTGCCACGTTTTCTTGATGTGTGCTTTGTTGTGTTAAAAAAGTTAAGAAACATTGCAGATTAAGTTATTATAGAAGAAAATAATTTCCCCAAATCCTGATAACTCCAAAGACCTGAGAGACCCTACAATGGCTACTTCTATAGTCTTCATTCTCAACTGTGACTGTCAGTGCCAACTTGGCTTCCAATTTATAGCTTCTGACAACTTGGTACAGAAAATGAGTCCTACTGTGATTCAAGTTTGATGTTTTTTTCTGAGTGACCGATTCTTATGTAACATTATCTTAATACAAATGTCCCATAGATATGTCATTTTACGTTTCAGGACAATCCAACACAATATGTGATTTCAAGTTTCTTACAAACCTGTGAATTACCCAAGAAAGGCAATGTTATACCTTTTATTTAATGAAGCAAAATTGAAGCCCAGAATAACTGTAACTTATCCAAAAGGAAACGTGAAGTAGGTAGGAGAGATGAAAGAGAAAACATTCAAAAAAATGGTGTTCTAGTTTGGAAGGATAAGAAGAGAGTTGAAACTCACTTCACAATCAGACTCTCTCATCTTAATTAGGCTTTAGTTTAGTTACGAAGAGTGTGAGACTTCTTTATTCTTTAAAAAAAAAAAAGTCCTACTTGGGAAAATGGCATTAAATTCTTTGTTTCAAAGTAATGAGAAAACAAATGTTTTTAATCACCAATAATCTAGCACTTCATCACTATGTTCCACCCCATTGCCTATCATCTCTTTGAGGGGGTTCATTGTCCTAAGAATGGACAATGTCATAGCAATATGGCAGACGAGATCTTCTGAGGGTCACACTCTGCAGATTCCTATACCTCTACTGCATTGTTGGCTCACAAGACTGTGGACAATTCCAAAAATACCTAAACCTTTGCAAAAAGAAAGAAAAAAATTGCTTAAAGAAAAAGCTAAATACCTTGAAGGTGATCGATAAACAAACAGGGACATTGAAGATGGCCTGTGGGCAGCTGTCAACCAGTGCTGGGCCAACATCATTAGAGGCCATGTGTACCCCTAGCTGCCGGATGATTTTCAATCAAATATGAATGATTGATTAAAAATCACTAAACAGAGGAACAAACCACTGTGAATGAGACAGTTCACAGAAACTCCCAAGAAGTTCATTGTAATTGCAGCTCTATTTACAATAGCCAGGACATGGAAACAACCTAAGTGCCCATCATCGGATGAATGGATAAAGAAGATGTGGCACATATATACAATGGAATATTACTCAGCCATAAAAGAAATGAAATTGAGCTATTTGTAATGAGGTGGATAGACCTAGAGTCTGTCATACAGAGTGAAATAAGTCAGAAAGAGAAAGACAAATACCATATGCTAACACATATATATGGAATTTAAGGGGAAAAAAATGTCATGAAGAACCTAGCGGTCAGACAGGAATAAAGACACAGACCTACTAGAGAACGGACTTGAGGATGTGGGGAGGGGGAAGTGTAAGCTGTGACAAAGCGAGAGAGTGGCATGGACATATATATACTACCAAACGTAAAATAGATAGCTAGTGGGAAGCAGCCACATAGCACAGGGAGATCAGCTCGGTGCTTTGTGACCACCTAGAGGGGTGGGTTAGGGAGGGTGGGAGGGAGGGAGATGCAAGAGGGAGGAGATATGGGAACATATGTATATGTATATGTATAACTGATTCACTCTGTTATAAAGCAGAAACTAACACACCATTGTAAAGCAATTATACTCCAATAAAGATGTAAAAAAAAAAAAAAACCAACTCTCCTAATTGATAGAGCCAGAGTATGTGAGTGAAACATTTTGTATATTAAAATAATTAAGAAATTTAAATTATTATATATGATCAGAGGGTAAATTTGACAAAGTACACTCTAACTAAATTCAATAATATGGGGCAGGGGGAGGTCCCATACTTTATCTGTTTTAATGGCTGGCAAAAGAGAAGATGTAATTATAATTTTATATGAAATTAATACTATTAGTAAGTTTAAATATCTTTCCCTGAAGTTTAAATTATCTCTTTAACACTTGATTATATTATCAGTAGGCATAATGTACCCAATGGCTTTATCTTCCCTTTATTCCTTATGTCTTAGATAAGATTAAGATAGTCACTCATGGAATTATCCTCACTTCCTGATAACATCTAATTCATAGAAAGCCCTGGTTTCTTGAACTTTTCCCACACAAGCTCCAATAATATGTCTTTTCTAACATCCTCTTACTGAGAGACTCAACAACTCTGCATTGGTTGTTCTCCTTTGCAATGAGTAATTAAACCCAACTTTGGTGAACTAAAGGTCTATTACTGGTGGTCTTTGGCTGGAGGGCTTAACAGTAGTTATATTGCAGACAGCGATGGAAAAATGAGGAAGCAGTTAGAAGAGAATGCAGGGTCAAGGGAGAGTTTTTCAAAGATGGGACAACAGTGAAATATTTTTGTAATCTGATGCAAGGGAGATAATTCAAGTGATCTCTCTCTCTGAGGTGAGAGGAAAACGGGTCTAGTGCATAAAGTTTGGGCCTTAGACAAGGAAGAAGACAGGGCATATTGCTACCAACGGAGGTAGCTTGATAGATGTCTAGTGGAAACATGTAGCAGTTCTCATCTAATTGTTGACGTTCTTGCAGAACTAGAGAGCAAAGTCATCAGCAGAAAACGAGGAGGGGGAGAGACATCTTGATGATTGAGGAGAGGAAAGGCAAGAAGTCGATTTCTAGGGATAAGGAAACGTGGAAGGATTAGAGAAATGGAATAAGCACTTTGGCAGCAGTGAGGGCTCAGCACCCTTGAACTTACTGATTATGACCAGAAATCAAATAAAACTTTCCCTACCTTCCCAAATCCCACCACACTCAATATAGTTTTGTAAAAAAGATGAGTATCATCGACCTTCTAATTCCTGATCTACTAGGGTCACCAGCTGTACACACACACACCCCTTGAGATGGAGTTTTCAGAAGCAGTCCTTAGGAGAGACAGCATGGTACTGCTTGGTACAGCCACTAGAACCAGCTTCTGGGTCGGGAGCCAATTATCTGAGTGATTCTGGGTAAGAGATGTGCCTTGCTATGGCTCAAGGTTTTCATCTATGCAGTGAGCATGACAATAGAATCTGTTTTATATGGATGCTAAAAGAAATTAAATATGTTAATACTTATAAAGTACTTAGAACAGTAGCTGGCACTTCATTTGCTAAATAAACAGAAATCTTACCAAACTGAAATCGTACTTTTCCTTAGTTGCTTTGAAAAAATGAAGTCAAATGGGTGAACGAATGGAAGTAACCTCTCTTCATGGCTTATTTAACAACATGATTATTTCTGGTGGTCATTTGGGACAGTTCTTGTGGGGTAGATCATGGTGAGCACCTTGAGTGACCTACATCATTTAACTCTAAAGCCATTACAAATGAAAAGACTCTTTCCATTAGCCCAAGCATTCTTACAACATTTTTTTAAAAGTATGTCTAGAAAAGTATTGATAGAAACATCTTTGAAATTCTGGAGGAAATTTCAGCTCCAGACAATAATAAAGCAATTATTAATATATTACTTATTTGGCCAATTATAAAAGTAGAAACTGCATTCTTGCCTCCTTTATTTATTTCTATCAGCAAGGAAGAGACAAAGATCCTAGGATGGTACTGTCCAAAAACTCTTTACACCGACCACCAAAACGAAGCCCCAAAGAGAATATATTATTTTGCATGTGTCCACTGACATGTCTTTAAGGATTATGTTGAGTTATCAAAAGACAGCCCCAGCGTGAAAGCCTAAATGACTACTCATCACTGTCTGACTACTCCAGTTTTAATATTACATTTTAAATTGCTGAGATATTTATTTAATGCCTTTTGTGCTTAAATATTTGGTTTTGTATGGCTAAAGGTTTTAAAAATCTGTGTTCATGGATTCTGTGAACTCTTAAAAGACCCCATCTGTTGACTGACAACTCTTTCTTCTCAAATCTATAAAAACTCAAACAATCAGACTTCTAAAAGAAATGATTTCTCTTCGGGATTTTATTGACCCTGACATTCCAAATATATACATCTTCTTGAAAGAAGTAAAACACTGTGTGATAAATTTATTAATAAAGTATTTAGGGATGGTGATAATCTAAGGCTGTCTGAGTTCATCTATTTCAGAAGCAAAGCAGAAGACAAAGAGTAGAGCCTAAGAACTGCTGGGAAGCTTCAAAGGAAGAGCGGAGATCCACCCAAGAGAAATAAGTTCCTATTAAAATACAACAGCGCATTTAACTGCCCTCATCTTCTACTCTCTTTGGAGATACATTCGATGGGAAATATTAGTGATGGAGTTACTTTTTACTTGAAAAAGTGCCGTTCAAAGCTTTCCTTTTGCTTCTCAAAGAATTTTGCCTTGCTTTACAGGCAATACCCACAGAGAAATAAAAGTTACTTTGTGTGATATTACATTGCATTTTAGAGTCAAGGACACTGTAAGGCTTTGTGAATTGTATAAAAATTAAAACATTCCTTTTCTTCTGAGAATATAGGTTGAACAATGTCTATTTCTGTTCTTCCCATTGCCCTGCCAAGGTTAGAGATGATAGCAAAGGTATTATTAATTTAAACTTCTTGATACTCATTCATTCATTTTATTGTATATGGAAAGTAAATATGGATTAATTAGATAACTAAGTTGAAATGTGGGGATAAAGAAAAGTATTTACTGCTTCGAAGCCTTTGAGAGTATGTGAGCTTGGGATATTGTCTTCAAGGAAAACAAAATTTCTGAACTATAGGAAATTACCTTTAAGAAAAGAATTAAAAATAGAAAATATCACCTGAACAAAGAAATAAAAGGAAACTTAAGAAGTGATTTCAAATATTAAATATTGAGAATTAGTTTTATTTTTCCACCCTGCAGATACTGAAATATTCAATGCATTATTTTACTTATACTATGCAAACTACTGGGATTTAGAAAGTTTTTTTTTTAAGGTTTTAAACACTGCCTGAATTACTAGTGAAAGAAGAGAAGCTAGATGCCAAATATTCATCTCCTAATGTGTGTATGTGTATGTGTATGTATGTACTTGTTTATGTGCACACATTGCCCATGTATACTTATATACTCAAATTGGAGACCAAGAGTCAAGTCTTGAATAGCAAGCAATGGAATATTTTGCAGGATGGAAGATTATCACCCCTTTGCAAGTTACTAAGGTAATTATAATTCAGGGGAAAAAAAAGCAAACACACCCCTTCTTACTGAATTGGGTCACATGAGTATAAAGGGTACCATGTAAATAATAGTTGTTAAAAAGTCCCTAAAGATATCTTTCCATTTTTTATTCCTAGGAAAGAGATTTATCTAATGGCATTCATGAAATTAACTTTTTTTATTATGGAATTTTGATACTTTTAGGCATAAACTTTCACACCACACTGAAAAGATCTTACATGAATATTTGTTTTTGTAGGCACTTCTCTACATTAATACAAAAGAAACTCCTCTATTTTTGTTTTTCAAGTTTGTTTTGAAGCTGTGGTTATGGGTCCCTTTTAAAGACTTCTGTTCCACATAAAGTACATACTGTTTCAAGTAGAGTACCTATTATTTTTGTGCAGAAAAACAGGATGTAATCCAGGGGTTCATAGAATAGAGCTATCTCAAAATGTAGTAATGTATTTCTTTGAGTACTTTTGCAGGTATCCTGAGTCTTTGACCTTCAATTTCTAAATGTGCTTTGTATTTTTTTGAGCTTTATACTTAAACCTCAAAAAAAATCAAATGATTTAATTTTTTTTTTTTTTTTGGTACACGGGCCTCTCACTGCTCTGGCCTCTCCCATTGCGGAGCACAGGCTCCAGATGCGCAGGCTCAGTGCCCATGGCTCACGGGTCCAGCCGCTCCACGGCATGTGGGATCTTCCCGGACCGGGGCACGAACCCGTGTCCCCTGCATCGGCAGGAGGACTCTCAACCACTGCGCCACCAGGGAAGCCCAAATGATTTAATTTTTAATTGCACATCATTTGCCAGCAACAGAAAGACATTTTGAATAATATGTTTATACAGCCCCAGTGTCATGATTCTAGAGTTTGTGCCAAAACCTCTTAACAGCTCAGAAATAGGATGTTGTGTTGCCTGTATTCATTGGAGAACTGTTAACTTAGATTTATTAAATTTACGCCTTGGAAAATGTAAAATTGAACACAGGAGACTAAAATATAAATTGTATTCTACAAGCAAGTAAATCCAGCTCTTTTTAGCCTCTAAAATAAGCATAAAATACACAGAGGGATGAAAAGAGACAATTTCGAGGGCAATCGCTAGTTTTACAAGGCTGCCTGTCCCCTTAGCAACTGGAAAATATATGGTGGTTCACATGACCCAGCATTCTTTTGCTCTGTCTTGTGCTTTTTCACCTTTTATATGAGATTTTCACACTCCAGTCAGTGAAGAGCTGAATTAATTTGAAATAAGTTTGATATTCATGCTACAAAATGTGTAAAAGAGCAATGGAGTTTGATGCATGAGGCAAACTGTATTCTGAAACTGTGCTTGCATTTTGATGGTGCAGCATTATAAACAAATCAGATAATCATGTAGAAGAAATTCACATCAACCTGAAGAATAATGGCAAATGCTGTACAAAGAATAGTTCAGAAGTACCCAGACAGTCCATTATTTAGAGTGGAAAACTGCGTTTTATAGATTACGGCTCTACCCACCAAGTATATTTCAATTTTGGATAGAAGATTTTAAAATGCATTTGTCCATGCAAATGATTTAGCTCTCTGATAATCACCATGTAATAATGTTTAAATATCTAGATATAGTGCAAAAGGTAAATGCATAGTAAATGTACTGAGTTTTTTTTTTTAATCAAGATAATTGTAGCAGAAGATTAACAGAAAAAACCATAGAGGTCATAGGTTATATCACATTCTTTCCACACACAAATACACACATATAAACAAATCCACGTATACCCATGGAGCACAGAAACAGCAGAATATGCCAAAATATGAACTTCCAATTCAGTGGTCTTGAAAATTTTCTATGAATGCATTTGAAAGAGATGAAGTCCTCATTTCAATTTAAAAAGACTTTTTCAATACGTCTTTTGCATGGATCCTAAATTACTTTATAGAAATTCTAACTAGTGAGTGATCTTCAGAAGTCCTAGCTTAAAAACTACTTTGATTTAGAGTAAAAAAAAAAAAAAGATAGAATATATATTTAAAATAGAAATTGTACCCTTTACTAAACCTTATGACAAATAAATTTGCACTCTCCTTTTACATTTTATTTGGGTTAAAAAATCTGAAACTGGCTTAATATATTTGATGTTCTCAGCTACATGGCAAATTTCTTCAGGAAAGAGAAGATGCCCTACTTCGTAATCTCTTCCACTAAATAAACATGAAGACATGCTTCTGAGCTGCATGAAACATATACCTGAAGTTTATTGTTTTGAACAAGCAACCCAACAGAGAAAGAAGCAAGGCTACTAACATAATTTGAATAAACATTCTGAGTGATTAAAGATTCATTCAATCATGAGTATCAAAGCAGGGAATTCCAGATCTAACATAACAACATATAAATACACACGTTTAATTACACATGAAATCTGTGGAGTAGTTCTAATAACATGCTAGAAATATCTGATAATGCTGTTTTGTTAGGTAGTCTTAAGATTCTAATCCATGTTATAATATGTATAACACTAAATGAGGACTTCCATTTCTGATAATAGTGGAGTAATTTATATCAAAAAAATCTTCCTGCCAATAACAGTTACACAGGCCAGAAATACATGAAAAGTCATCATTTGAAGATACAAACAAGTAAATGAAACTAGAGAGAATTTGGCTGTTGAAAGAAAAGGACCACACTGAGTAAAGTGTGAAGTAATTAAAATTTGAAATTAAGAAATCTGATAAAATTGAATATTGTCAAACTAGTGAAAGCACTGAAGGTTAATAGTAAAATAGTAGATGTGACTAAAAAGCATAAAGATGAAAGGAATAGAATGCTAAAAACAGTCAATTAAGCCAAAGAAAAGTGAAAGAGGAATAACAAGAGGAACAAAAAGAAAAAGGAAGTGATAAATGGAAAATAAGTATACAGGTAGTTGACAAACCAAATATCATAAAAATTACATTAAATATAAACAGCAAAAACAATCCAATAAGAGGCAGGGGGTTTCATACCAGATTTTGAAAAAGCAAGAAACAACTATATGATGTGAATAACAATGCACACTATAAAAATAGATATAGGATGAAAAATATAGAAAAATATGTATCACATAAGTTTCCTGCTTACAAGGCTTGTACATTGATATCAGTATCAGCAAATGCAGACTTCAAAGTAATAAGTCTTACCAGAGTTAGGGAGACTTTTCATAATAGTAAAACAATCAACTGATCAAGAAAGCATAACAATCAAAAACATTCTCGTCAGCACTTGGTGGTGTTACTATTCTGGATTTTACCCATTCTAATATGTGTGTAGTTGTATCTCATTGTTTTAATTTGCAGCTCCCTGATGACATATGCTTTGGAGCATCTTTTCATAGACTTATTTGCCATCTCAACCTCTTTTTTTACTTCACTGTGTTTCTAGCTCTCTCCTTCTGCCTTGCCTCTTTAAATAATGTACTCTTCAATATTCCTTCAGCAATCACTTTTTTCTTCATTGGAGTATCTTATTTTTACACTTACACTAAGGTTTCAAATTTGTCTCCATCTCATTCTCTATCTTAAGATCTTAACCCACTCTTCCAACCCATCATCTAAAACCAGTTGCCTCAATACACTTCAGATTCAAAATGTCTGTTGAAAACTATATTACCTTCATCATAGTTTATGCCCTAAACTTGTTATTCCCATTTTTCATAACTCATTTAATAACAATATCATCATCCATTCATGCAGTCAAAGACGAAATCCTTTACTTTGCCTGTAACTCCTTATTTTACTTTACCTCTTTATCAAATCTGTCACCAATTCTGTTTTACCCAGGAATGTTTTTACACTTTCAAAGCCTATATAACATCCAAAATGTATAAAGAACTCATACAACTCAATAGCAAAAGAAAAAAAGATCAATTAAAAATGGGCAGAAGATCTGAATAGACATTTTTCCAAAGAAGATATAGAGATGGTCAACAGGTGCACAAAAGATGCTCAACATCATTAACTACCAGGGAAATGCAAATCAAAGCCACAAGATATAACATCACACCTATTAAAATGACTACTGTCAAAAAGACAAGAAATAACAAGTGTTGGTGAAAATGTGGAGAAAAAGGGAACACTTGTGCACTGTTGGTGGGAATGTAAATTGGTGCAGCCACTATGGAAAACCATATGCAAGTCCTCAAAATATTAAAAGTAGAACTACGGTATGATCCAGCAATTCCACGTCTGGGTATTTATCGGAAGACAGTGAAAACACTAAAGATATGTGCACCCCCATGTTCATTTCAGCATTATGTACCACAGCCAAGATGTGGAAACAAGCTAAGTATCTATTGATAAATGAATGGATAAAGAAATCCTGCCACATGTATATATAAAATGGAATATTACTCAGCCATAAAAAATGATATCATGACATTTGCCACAACACAAATGGACCTTGAGAACATTATGCTGAGTGAAATCCGTCACACAGAGAAAGACAAATACCACCTGATCTCTCTTTAGATACACGGATTCTAAAAAACAAACAAAAAACAAGCTCATAGATACAGAGAATAGATTGGTGATTATAAGAGGCAGGGGGTGGAAGAAATGGGTGTATTTTTTCTTCTTCTAGTTTCAATAAAAATGAAATAAAGTCTAGGTGGGGGTCCTTATTATTTCATCAGAAATATCCCCAAAACTTTCTAAGGAGTAGTCCCCTCCATTTTTAATCTCCATGGCCCTAGTGAGTCATTATTTATGGAATGATGCCCAAAGTTCTTAGACATGGATAAGATTATTTTAAAAACCAGTGTGCAAGATATCATTGCCACAATAATTCTGTGTGCCAAACCACCATATAATTTCTCTAGCACCTGACTATACATGGACTTTGGTTAGGCTTCCCCCTTGATCTTATGTGGGACTGCTGCTGTGTCTTGGTTCAGGTGGCTGTCGGGTGATCTAGGCTGGCCTCATCTGGGACAACATGGAGGCTTCAGCCTGGCTCCACCACTGTCATCCTCCAGCATGTTTTCATGGTGATGTATGAGACACAAGGGAGGAGACAGAAATAGACAAGCTCCTGAGGACTGGGCTCTGCACTGCAGCTCCGTCATTCCCACTTCATTCTATTGGCCAAAGAGTCACATGTGGAAAGAAATGTACTCCACCCTTATTAGAGAAACACCAAAATCACATGATAAAAGTCACTGACAAAGAAGTGGAGGCATTAATGAAATCAGTCTACCACACTCAGTCTACCTTACCCTTCCTGCAGCTTTTTTCTAAACTAGAGCAACCAGATAAAATAGAGACATTTAGTTAAATTTGGATTTCAGATAAATAAAGAAGAACTTGTTCACTGGCTATAACCAAATAGGGCTTTAAAATTAGAATTCTAGAAGCAGAGGAAAATACATAACTAAAAGATAAGCAACAAGACTCCCTGAGGGAGTCAGAAGGGTTATTTCTAAGAAAAATAGGATTAAAAATTGGCAACAATTAAACTGCAAAGAAAACTTCTACAGATTAGAAATTTAACTGTTCAGACCTGCTATTCCTGGGAGACTTCTTATTGCATGGTGCTTTTAATGACTAAATGTCTCTATTTAATGATCTTGAACCATTATTAGCATCAATGTGTTAATACATTTAACATGCTCATAGCTCATGGTGGGCATATCAGCAGCTCTCAATAGCAATTACTTATTTATTCTGAATAATTCTTTCCTTCTCCTCTGTACCTTTGCGAAAGCAGTGCTTCAGGGTATATGCTCTTGGCTTTCAAAAATAATGGATGGCAAATATAAAGGATTTTTTAAACAAACACATGGAGAGTCATCCAAAATCCTCGCACTTGCTTTGAAGGATATTGTATCTTCATGCAAAAAAGATAAAAATGGCATAGGGTAACGGAAGAGTTGGTGTGTCTTCATTCTATCCTATGACTTAGACTTCGATATTTTTATGATACTTGTTTTTATGACTATGGTTTGTATATAATTGTATTAAAGCACTAGAAAAAACTTATTAGTTCAAAAACTGATATATATCATGGGGGGACAAAACCTCTTTGTAATGTTAACATTTGTCATGTCAAGGATTGATCAAAATGGTAGATTTCTTAAACAAGGACATGCAGCTACTAATCTATCATTTTTTTTTTAAAGGACTGGTCTAACTTCCAACAAGTGTTGGAGAACTATGAACTATCAGTCAGGACTTTGAATATCTTGTGTCTTTGATGGTCAATAAATGCACCATTTGGGAGACTAATTTTAAAACCGACAACTTGCAGCCTACAAGCAGAAAGGAAATGTCACTTGAAAGTCTGAGCTGTGGCCTGATTCTAGAAGTGCAGTAAACCAGGTTGAAATTACTCACAAATCGATGGTGATTTCTAAAATAGCTCCATGCCATTTTATTGCTATGGTCAGCTATCAAGCAGGAATTGTTGAGTCTTTCATTTAAAGCTACTTACCTAAGTATTATAAGGGGAAAAAGTTGATAACATCAACCTTATGTTTATGTTTTTAATATTACTAATGAAGCTGAAAGATTTTAAATTTCAAATATCCTGGAACTCAGATATGCTGCTAGTTCTACATAGGCAAGTGTTGCTGGACCATGGTAGGGGTAGGGCGCTATAACTTTTGACAGTTACTCCCTTTTGTTTCCCATGAACCAAGTATTTTGCATTAAAATGTTTAAAATTTTCAGGTATCCCTTGAGAAAAACAGAGTGGAAAATTGTTCATTTAAAGTTTTCATTTTATGCCATTTGCAGCAACATGGACAGACCTAGAGATTTTCATACTAAGTGAAATAAGACAGAAAGACCAATATCATGTGGTATCACCTACATGTGGAATCTAAAATATGATACAAATGAACTTATTTACACAACAGAAACAGACTCACAGACATTGAAAACAAACTTACAGTTACCACAGGGGAAATGGGAAGAAGAGGGATAAATTAGGAGTTTGGGATTAACAGATACAAACTACTATATATAAAATGGATAAACAACAAGGTCCTACTGTATAGCACAGGGAACTATATTCAATACCTTGTAATAACCTATAATGAAAAAGAATATGTACATAACTGAATCACCCTATTGTATACCTGCAACTAACACAACATTGTAAATCAACCATACTTCAATTTTAAAAAATGGAAAAAAAGTTTTCATTTTAAAGAGTAGAAGAGAATCCCACGGATTGTATTAATCATAGTAATGATGTAAATACTACTGTTAATATTTGTAATAGAAGAAATTTGGCTGTGCCTCAACACCAGCAAGAGAAAAAAGATTCTGGATACTAAACTACTATTCAAAATGTAAGCAATTAAAATTAATTAAAAACCACTAATAATTTTCACTTCCTTTTTCCCCATCACTACTTATTTAATTTAAAACAAGGGCTATTGTCCTGTCCTAAGGTCCACTGAAAAGCTCTAATATTACTTAAAAACCATTGCCCTTAGCTTTAATTTTTCATTGTACTTCAGCCCTATTGGCTAAAAGCCAGGAACTTAACAAAGGTGGAGAAAGATCAGCTCACTCCAGATTCCTTCTTGAAAATACACTTCCCATTTTTAATTTTTGAGGAACCTCTATACTGTTTTCTATAGTGGTTGTGCCAATTTACTCACCAACAGCGTGTGAGGGTTTCTTTTTCTCTACTTCCTCGCCAACACCTTATTTCTCGTGGAGTTTTTTTTTTTTTTTTTTTTTTTTGCCATACCCAGGCCTCTCACTGCTGTGGCCTCTCCTGATGCGGAGCACAGGCTCTGGACGCGCAGGCTCAGTGGCCATGGCTTACGGGCCCAGCCGCTCCGCGGCATGTGGGATCCTCCCGGACCGGGGCACGAACCTGTGTCCCCTGCATCGGCAGGCGGACTCTCAACCACTGCGCCACCAGGGAAGCCCATTTCTTGTGTTTTCGATGATAGCCATTCTGGCCGGTGTGAAGTGATATCTGTGGTTTTGATTTGCATTTCCATGATGATTACTGATATTGAGTATTTTATCCTGTGTCTGTTGGCCATCTGTATGTCTTGTTTGGAAAAATGTCTATCCAGATCCTCTGCCCACTTTTTTTCTTTTTAATTAATTAATTAGTTTATTTTGGCTGCGTTGGGTCTTTGTTGCTGCGCGTGGGCTTTCTTTGGTTACGGCGAGCGGGGGCTACTCTTTGTTGCCGTGCGCGGGCTTCTCATTGCGGTGGTTTCTCTTGTTGTGGAGCATGGGCTCTAGGCACATGGGCTTCTTCAGTAGTTGTGGCGCACAGGCTTAGTTGCTCCGCAGCATGTGGGATCTTCCCGGAACTGGGCTCGAACCTGTGTCCCTGCACTGGCAGGTGGATTCTTAACCACTATGCCACCAGGGAAGCCCCTCTGCTCACTTTTTAATTGGATTGTTTCTTTTTCGATATTGAGTTGTATGAGTTCTTTATATATTTTGGATATTAACCCCTATTGCACACATTACTTATAAATATCTTCTCCCACTCAGTAGGCTGCTTTTTCATTTTGATAGTTTCCTTCACTGTGCAAAGCTTTTTAGTTTGATGTAGTCCTATTTGTTTATTTTTTCTTTTGTAGCCCTTGCCCAAGGAGATGGATACAAAAAAGTATTAGTAAGACATATGTCTTAGAGCATACTATGTTTTCTTATAGGAGTTTTATGGTTTCAGGTCTTACATTTAAGTCTTTACTTCATTTTCAGTTTATTTTGTATAGGGTATATGAAAATGGGTTCATTTCATTCTTTTACATGTAGCTGTCTGGTTTTCCCAACACAATTTATTGGAGAGCTCTCTTTTTCCATGATAAATGCTTGCCTCTCTTGTCATTAATGTTCTTCTGCTCAGAATGATACACAAGGAAATTAGGACTTAGAAAAGACTCCCTTTGTACTCTGAAGTACACTTGCTGAAAAAGAGATTTACAAACTCTCTCTCTATATATTTCACCTAACTTCAGCTTTTTGAGTTCAAGATACTATATTCATCCCCAAGTATTTTAACAGATATTATGAACTCCTGAAGAGTATCACTGTATTTCAATTAATAAATATACACTATTAATTAGTGTTATTGGTTATGATTCTTGCAGACACATTTAAAGTAACTCTAGGTGGTAATCAAAGCATCTGATGTTACAGTTTTCCCCTATTGTCCAATATACCACAGATTGTTCCTGAGAGCAATGAGAGATTTTTTACAAACCTTTCAAAGAATGGGATGCTAGGGCTCCAAAGCTGATCCTAGAAATCAAACTCACAGTGACTAATGCTCTGTAAAGAATGAATGGCACTGAAGATTTCAGCAATTACACCTTTAATAGAATGGCTTGAAACAACCACAAGTGCAGAGATTTTTTGTGTGTTACAGTTAGACATGGCAACTTGCCAGGCAAGTCTTACCCTTTTGCACACAGCTGGGGTTGCATGATTTGTCATATGAAAAAACTGAAGGACTGATCTAATTCGCTCTTATTAACTTTCCAGTTATTGCTAATTCTTTTTCCTGCCAAAACCTTCCAATTATATCATATAATTTATTTTTGAAACGTGGCTTCCACATTCTTAGTCATAAAGGTAAGTTTCATTCTCATGAATCCAAAAGTGTAGTTCTTTGGACAGATAACTTTTTGGAGTTCTGCAGAACCAAAAGCATTTACTTTCTGAGCTACGGTTGTAACTCTTTGGACTCCTACAACTAATCTCCCCACCCCTCCAAAAAAAGTTGACATTTTCCAATAGAGGTAGGTCATGTTTGCAATATCTTACGTACAGAGTTATTTACTTACATTTTTAATAGCTTTACACTTTTATAGCTTTATTGAGATATAATTGAACTACAATAGTTTCAGGCATTTATATTGATGTAAAGTAGGAGTTCATTGTGATTTTACTTTGCACTTATCTAATGGGTAAAAACCTTCAGCATTTTTCATGTGCTTTTTTGCTATCCAGGTATATTTGGTGGAATGTCCAAGGAAATTTTGCAGTTCACATAATTTATTTTCTGTCTCTCAGAGATCATTGTGTTTCATTGCTTGGTGTCATGAAATGTAATGTCATGAAAGCTATTGCTTCCTATCTTTTTTCTGGTGTTGTAATTGTTTCAGGTGGGAGAGTAAATCCAGTCTCCACTACTGTTACTCCATTGTGAGCAGTAGTAGGAGTTTTTATTTGCACAATTTTTATCCTTCTTGCCATGTAATGAATCCATGTATATTTTACCTACATAGCAGTCATTTCGACCTAAGTAAACATTTCAATACTTTCTTTTTCCTTTACACACTTCTCAGTCCTGCCATCCAAAGGCCCCCAGGGCCATACTCTTCTACACATGATATTATGTTTTTATTATGCTGATTCATTTTTCCACGCTTGAGATATAAATTCATTTGTGGTTTCTATACTTATTTTGAACATCTCTGCCACTCAAGACATGGAATTTACTCTCTAATACTCCTGGAATTGTTACACTGTACATTTTTACTGCATCTGCACACATTTCCCCAGATGCCAGCTTTGGATCTATTCACAGGACTATCATTAGCATTTGTTTCAAGTCATTGATTATCTTCTCTATTACAACTGAATAGTTTGATGTTTTCCATGGCTCACTTCATTCCCATGTGGTTCAGGAAAATGATTGGGAATTAATAATTAGCATCCATGGTCAATCTGCTATGGCCCACCTCAACTTAGGGGAATAATATATATCTAGTGAGTCCCAGATATATCTGCACTGGTGCTACCAAATGTCTTCTACACTGTTCCCCTTATCACCGTCAGTCATGGTTTCATAGTGCAGGACTATATAGAAAGGGAGCTGGGTGATTCTGAGGAAGTGAATTCATAACTACAACCTCAAACTGTAAAAACCTATCATCATCAGTAGCAGGAAGAGGGGAACACAATAATAAAATAAAATAAAACAGAAGCTTCCTAACTATACTTTGTTTAGGGCATTAAATTATATTTCCCACAATAATGATACACATTAAGTGTGTCCTGGGCCCTAAACATTATTTCTCTGTTTCGGGTCTGGTTCCTGGATAATTAATCCATAATTTGCCTTTTATTTGGTCAAAGGGAATTTTTATGTTTTTCATTCATCCTTTAGTTGAATTATGATTTTATCAGGTTTCTTTCATTAACTTGCTACTCCAGAGTTTCAAAACAAAAAAATAGAAGTTCACTTTAAAGCAATATACTTATCAAATTAATATTTTCCCCTACTGAAACATGTCTGTTTTGCTTCAATCTATCACTTCCTTCCATTTTAAAAAAGTTAAGCTGAGAAAGTCTTATTTTATCAGGTCCTGTCATATTGATCATTGTCAAATATATATGAGGAAATGGCCTGCTTATAACCGGTGTCTGATCTATTTTCTGTATTCTACTAGTTTTATCTCCCATCAAGGAGTTGAAGTGGGTGATTCATACAAGAGGTCACAAAGGTCAAAATCTGTCAGGTTATAAGGTTAAAAAAATCTCAGAGAGAGCTGAAATAAACTGTCACTTTTGTTTTATTATTTTTTTCTATAATGATAAATGTTGAACAGAATACAATTTGGGTTTCTGCATTTCATGCATCCCAATGTTTTAGCCTCATTGCTTAATTTAAACAAATGAGGTCTAGCTTACCTTATGGCCTGAATAGATTTATCTGTGTGATCAGCTCAAAGAAATACTTACATGATACATCTGCATCAATAAAATGTCTTCACCTAATGGTGAAGTCTTTTGAAATAATTACATTGTGAATTATTCATAAAAACAAAATCATATTTTTGACTATGGGTTCACAATTACTTTCCTATGACAAATCTGGTATATTTTGTTATGAAATATTTTATGGAATATTCCAGTGGCTGAACACTTTCAGTAACTTCCTCTAGAGTAGCAGTTCTTAAAGCATGGTCACTATGCAGAAGCTAACAGCTTCTATAGGGAACTGTTTAGAGATGCAAATTCTGCTCCATCCCCCATCAACCTGTACCTTATTCCCAGACCTAATGTATCTGAAAACCTGTAAGTGAATTCCAGCAATCTTTTAACAAGCCCTCCAGGCAATTCTGATCAAGCCAAAATTAGAGAACCACTGCTATAAATAATCTTACTTTGTTACTGAAAAAGCCTGAGACTGCCGTAAAATGAAGTACCTAGGGAAATGTCTACCACTGATTAATTACTTTTATTCAAATATTAGTCTTGTGAGTCTGTTCAACGGGTGCCCCACACAAAACTCCTTGGATCAGTCCAATTTAAGGATATGGTGACAATCTTTATAAACAGGAAACTGCATGATATCAAATTTAGGATATGCACCTGAGGATACAGCAAAATATGTTTTGTAAAGTAAGTTTAAACTTTTTTTTTTCTGAAAATTTTAAGCAAAAGAATGGGCTAATGATTTTCAAATAATAGGATTATGTATGCAGAAAGTCCAAAACAAATTATCAGTTTATTTTCTCTTTTCCAATTTCTGTATATTTTACTGTTTTTTCTCACCAGGACTTCCAGTAAAATGTTGACTAGAGATATCGATAGTGGCTACTGCTGTCTCATTGTTAATCTCATAAGGAAAGCTTTCAACATTCTGTCTTTAAGTACAGTGTTTGCTTTAGGTTGCATTTAAGATCTCTTTTATCAGATAATATGGTTTCTTTCTTTTTATTTTATTATTCTTTAAGTACAGTAGTTTTTTTAAGGTTTTAATGAATGGGTATTGACTTTTGTCAAATGATTTTTTTTCTGCACCGGTTTAAAAGTTTGTATGATTTTTATCTTTATACTGTTAACACTGTTCATTATTTGTCTTTTTTATTTTAAAACTGTTTTTCATTACATAGTAAAGATGAACATGTGATTCAGTAATAAAAAAAAGAATGGGCTAGTAACTGATATTTTCATCCTAATATTAATTCTTTTCATTTGCCTACTTCTCAGCCTATACAGAGTGTATGTAAATACTGAGTTAGCAATAACTTTAATAGTGAAAACTGTTCAATTTAAAATAATACATGTTTTACACACACACACACACACACACACACACAGATATATATACACCCTAAATGAGAAGGTACAAAAGAGAGTTGTTTAGTGACAGTGACAAAAATTTATACTATCGTTAATGTGTAATTTATAATTTTATAATAATTTTTATTCTATAATTTTTTAAGATAATAGCTGGCCTCAAAGTCATTTTAACAAGTTCAAGAGGATTGATCTCCTCTGTTCTTTCTTTACCTGTCAGACATAGTTTATATTTATTCCTTTCACTGTTTGGAAATGAGAATCTCAAAGAATACAATTCAATATACTGTAATAAAATGGTAAAGTCAATACAGTGGATTCCAATACTTAGTGGCTTTCAATATACTGAGAAATGATAGCTATATAAATGGGAACTCTGATCAATCCATCAGAGTATCCCCTTAGATACATGTCATGAACATGAACCTACAAAGACAATAATAAGAGTTAAGTCATGTTTGAGGCACTTCAAGAATTAATAGATGTGAATTACTCTTGGCAGCTGGCTAATCATTTCCGAAGAACCATATAATACCCCAGTTTTCTATTTGAATGTGCCTCTGTCTTCCTGTCTGTAGAAACAGCACAAGGCAGTATCAGAAAATCCCCATGCTTTGCCACAAAGCAGAATTCTCAACAGCAATATGACTCTGGTTTTCCCTCCTTATTCCGTTACTCCACTCATTTTGGAAAATACTTGTTTTGAAGTTTATATTAAAAGAATTTGGAGACGTGCTATTTTCTTCAGGAAGTACAATCCTTAGAGCATGACAGCCTTAGACACTGTTCATGCATGTAACAAAGTGGTACAGGCGATGTAGTGAAAAAAGATAAGGATATTTCGAATCAGATAAACTTGGAATCTTTGTTCTGACATCCATGTACCCTATCCTTTGGACTATTAAATTAACCTTTATTAGTCTCAGTTTTTCCACCTGTAAATTAACTTAATAATACTTACTTTAAATTATTACTGTGAGGTTTAATGTTTATGTTGGTTTCCCTCCTTACTATAACCCTCAGTACATCCTGTGGTGAGTTTATGTGCTTGTCAATAAAAGCAGTTGACTTGCAAGGCAATGATGAGTATACTTTCATTAGCCATAGTTTTCCTCGAGAAAAAGCCTTCAATTCCTGATTCTCTTACTTTGGTTATGCTCTGGTTCTAATAAGTTTTTGCTGTGTTCTTTAATGCTGTTCTCATAGAACAGAAGCTAACTTTTAACATCCCTTCAGTACTAAATATTTAATGATGTTTAAATACTAACTTCTTAAGGATGTTTTAAATCATCTGTAAATACACTACTACAAAACATAAAGGTTTAGATCCCCACTAGATACTGAGAGAAACAAGGAATTAAATCCACTGCAAGCTAAGAGGAGTGACATGGGAGACGTTATATAGTAAGGAGGGCAAAGAATGTATTTCAATTTATTTCCCCGGAGTGAGAAACCTTTTCTGCTAATTACTAGTTAATGACCATAAATTGTGTTGAAAATATGTAAGTGCTGTATATAGTCCTTATAATGATCAAAACTTTATGACTCCTTCAAAGGCTGTGATCATTTAACAGCATTTGAAAACTCTTCATGCTAATTGCTTCTCATCATTTCCACTACAGGGTGGCTGCTCCCATTTGAAAAGAAAATATTCACATCCTTGGAGCACTGTTTCTGTCCTTAGTTTATGCCCTCTGGTTTTCATGTTTGACTTTAGCTCAAATATTCCTTTAATTACTAAACTGTCTCGATTTCTTCATGTATGATGTATAAATATAGCCAGTGGATGGATTTTTCCTTTACCCTCGTTTCACAATTAATATTGTCTAAATGTTGCCACAGCCTTAAGTCTCTAAAATCCTCATCCTGTAATTTTACTCTCATATACCCTTGCTTCTGGCCAACTGCCACATTTCCTACCTCCTCTCCCTCTAAAGGCACAAGTTCAATTCTCCTGTGTATGGCTTGGATGCACATTGCATTTTGTGTACAGCTCTACAGAGACTACCATAGCAACATAAAACGTTAACTTATCCGTCTATGAAATTTCATGGATAGGAAAAATAAATGCTTGGCATGACATCAAATACTTGTCTATATTTGTTAGTCCTCCACTCTGGTATAATATGAAAACTATGGATAGGCTGTCTCTTTTCTTTTGTCATGTATGAAGGTCTGAATTAGCTGCTATGATTCATGAACTTTTAACACTGCTTTGCAGTCATGGTCCCTTGGTGCTCGATTCTGTGTCTGAACTGAGCAGCAATTGATCACTGAGCAGAGGAAACAGAAATGGAGGAAAGAAGAATGTGCTAAAGGGATGCATGTGGTTGATGGTTATCTACATATGTCTCTCTAGAATCTAAACTATAAACACACAGTGTATGTACTAAGCTGAACAATAATGTATAAACTAGTTTTCTAACTTATATCTGGCCCTGGGATTCAAATATCTGTTAACATTATATATGTTCCATGATTTCTGAATTATCATTGCTTTGTTTACCCTATTCATTATGACGACAGGAATTTATTAAGGGCTAAATGTTAACCATGGTTAAGCTTACTTTAAAAGTAATTCAACCCTAGAATGTTTTTCACAAATTTTTTGTAAACCTATACAGTCTTATAATTTAGTACTTTAAACTGGTGTTTTTCGTAAAGTAGCTAGCTAGTAGGAAGCAGCCACATAGCACAGGGAGGTCAGCTCTGTGCTTTGTGACCACATAGAGGGGTGAGATAGGGAGAGTGGGAGGGAGACGCAAGAGGGAGGAGATATGGGGATATATGTATATGTATACGTATAGCTGATTCACTTTGTTATAAAGCAGAAACTAAAACACCATTGTAAAGCAATTATACTCCAATAAAGATGTTAAAAAAAACCTGTTGTTTTTAACTGCTCTGTAGAGAATCAAATGGCAAAGTGAATATAGATGTATCTAAGCAAGGAACATATAACTAGAGGCACAGGTATTAAGAATAAAATAGATTAACATTCAGCATAATTCAAGTATCTGGCCTCCAGCATGGTGAATTTTAGTTTGAAAAGGGAAAGTTTGACACCTCATGAGTCATGGAAGCCAGAGATGTAAAGCACAGCTGAATTACTGAGATCAGAGCCCACGAGGGATGAAGCCATCCTTCAGTTCTGTACAATGGGAGACCTCCTCTCATTGTCTTTGCTTCAAGTGCACTGGAGAAGTGGTCCACCACTCCAGGCCCTTCAAAACCGTGTTTCAGTTGCTTAAAACCTGCTTCAAATGTCTTCTGTCCCTCATTTGCCCACATTCTACTCCTACTTAGCTTTCTCGGGTGCAATGTCCCTCCTGCAATGAACTCTGTCCCCCCCCAGACTCCACAGGCACCCCTAGCCCACTCCGAGGGCACTTGAGTCTTTCTCTTTCAATAACACCATTAGCTTGTAATTATTTGTTCAATGGCAGTCATACCCGACACTCACAATGGCAGAGAGAGTACTTAATTCTGACACAGTTTTGAAAAAGAAGTTCAATAGATGTTTCTGGAATAAATTCCACATTAAAGAACATACATCGAAACTGTATAAAAGCCTTGGAGTTTCTAATCAGAAGAGTAACAGATATGATTTGGAAGTATTGATGTAAGTTTACAAGATTTTGGTTTATGACAGAGTGGCCCCAAATCAAAAGGAAAGCATGAACTCTTGCATGTTTAGGGAAAATTCGTTTGTTAAGAGGAGAAAAATAAAACTTAATCTTTACTGTTGACTCCAGAAAGATAGAACCCTAAATGTGACAAGTATTACTATGTAGGTAATACCATTTTGAGAAGAGACTGTCATCATGTTCTACATGGTAAATAACTGGTTAAACAAGATCCAAAACAAAAACGAAAACCTCACCACCAAACACTAAAAATTAATGAATTTGAGTAAATCAAATGTAAAGTGATCTGTTTAAAAGAACAGTATAGACAAAGTTAACAGATTACTTGCTGTTTGGAAAGTGATCTATGCCTATCAAAGTAAATGAACATCTACTATTTAGAATACAAGACAAAAATGCTTAAGAAGACTATGAAGTTTACTCCAACTGATTTT
This sequence comes from Mesoplodon mirus, assembly GCF_964341445.2. Taxonomy (NCBI): domain Eukaryota; kingdom Metazoa; phylum Chordata; class Mammalia; order Artiodactyla; family Ziphiidae; genus Mesoplodon; species Mesoplodon mirus. The sequence continues at coordinate 79,121,474 of NC_138989.1, forward strand.
CAATCAACAAAGCCTTGTTCAAACGGTCGATTTCAATTAATACTCTTCATATTGTTTAAAAAAACAAAAAACATGGTTGACGTGTCAAGTATCATTAGGGCTGTTGGAAAGGTGCCCCAGCACGGCCACGTGGAACGGTGCAGCTGTTTTACAGAGCTAACTGGGAGGGCTTTGTCAGATTTTCCTGACCCTTTCACTTCCTTCCTGTAGAATTATACATCCCTACTTTTTTCCTGTGATTTTGCAGTGCTTTTCACTAACTAGAAGTATGTATGATCCAACTATTAATTAAGATTTTAGTCATGTGACTTCATGTAGCCAACATAATATGATAAGGACTTGATACAAGCAGAGGTTTAAATAGGCCTGTGTGGCTCATTTAATGAGTCAAGAGAACATGTCCCAGTAGCCGCAGCATCTTCGGTCTCACGACCTGCATGAGAGACACGTGGAACACACCTGAACCCAACACACAGCCTCAAAACTGGGAGCTGCCAGAGATTCTTCCTTTCCCCCACTGATCCCCAGAGCTCAGGCATATCCTTTCTCGATAAGACTTGGAATATTTTTTACCTTTTCTCTATAACCAGGAATGATATCTTATTTCAGTTTCTTACTTATTAAATGACTGTAATAATGTCTTGATGAATACTCCTGTATCCAATCCATTCCCAAACCCCAGCCCATCCAATTCAACCTGAAACTTGTTTCCATAATGATTCTCTAAAATGTGAATCTGGGCTTCCCTGGTGGCGCAGTGGTTGAGAGTCCGCCTGCCGATGCAGGGGATACGGGTTCGTGCCCCGGTCTGGGAGGATCCCATATGCCGCGGAGCGGCTGGGCCCGTGAGCCACGGCCGCTGAGCCTGCGCGTCCGGAGCCTGTGCTCCGCGACGGGAGAGGCCACAACAGTGAGAGGCCCGCATACCGCAAAAAGAAAAAAAAAAAAATGTGAATCTGATCATGGCAACTTCTTGCATAAAGTACTTCAAAGGATTTTTCTAATTTCTGTGATAAATAAAACATTTTCATATGTAGAACCTAATGGGTGAACATCACTGGCTGCTTCTGTACCTCTTCTCCCACCACCGCTCCACATGCACCCTTTGACCTCTGTGCTGGGTGATTTTTCTTGTTAGTGAGAATCATGCCCACACTAGTAATTAAGCCTTCCTCTATAGCTCAGAGGCTAGAAATTACATTTCTCAGACACCACCATTTGGAAACTGTTAGTGTAAGCCATTGGTGCAAGATAGGGCTGGAGGAATAGAAGCAGGGACACCAATGTTCTTCTGACATAGGCTGCCAGGTGTGTGACATTCCGTAGACAACAGAGGTTTAATAGTGACTATGATACCTGCTATAGATATCTACTGAAGTACTGCATTCACCTGAAGTCATTGGTATTAGTTTCATGAAAAATTTCATGCAAATGTTGTGGCATTCTTATTTCCTGAAATCATTAGACACTTCCTTTGCCCTGTCAGAAGCTCATCCAGTTCTTCCAAAGTTTTGTAATTCTCTTATTTTCTATATTAAATAATATTTTACCTGAAACCTCTAGTGTGCTGTTTTTACGACTCTTGACAGCAACAATCTGCAAGTGAATCAGGTCATCTCAAACGTTTCTGATTTGTATTTCTTGTTTTGTTTACCTAATGTTCCCCTACCATGACTTCTCTGCTTATTTTGTACTTATCTTTCAAAGCTTAGCTGAAAAGTCACTTCCTTTGGGAGACCTCTGAACTATCTCTGATATCTGATGAAGATATTCCCATTTCAAGCTGACTTCATCTCTCACCTCTATACTTTGTCCCAAACATCTGAAGAGCAGGGGCTCTGTCAAACGCAATTAAGCACTAATTGTTGCATAGTTGGTGCTTAAAAGCAAGTGTAGAATAGATGAATATTAGCACATGATGTGAACCTTTCGGCTTACGTCACAGAATGGGACTGACCCAGGATCTCAGATGAAACTAGAGACAATTTAGCATGGTGTTTTATATTATGGACTTTGAAGTTACACACATCTAAGATTTGAAACATAGCTCTATCACTTGTCTGTATTATGAAGAAAAAAGTATTTCACCTTGTTTCATTATAGTTTTCATATCTATGACATAGTACCGGTAATAATCGCTAACTTATAAGATTTCAATGAGAATTAAATGATACAAAGTGTTTAACAGAGTGTTTGCACATAGCAAGTAATAATATGGGCTATTATTATTATTACCTGTAGTTCCAGGAATCACTATTCAAATTTGGAACCAAATACATTTTCAGATGAGTTGCTTGATATCTTTAGGTCTCACTACTTGCTATCTGAAATTTAGGAATAAAAGACAATGAAACAATATTTTTTGCACTCTAAATAGACTATCTGAACTCAATATTCAAACTTTGAAATGGAATAGATTTGGATTGTGATGGATACACATATATATATAAATACACACGATTGCTGCCATTAAGAATATTGGGAAAATTTGTAAAGGCTTGATGTTAAGCTTTATTCATTTATCAGTATCAGGACTAGTCCTTATGGAATGAAATAAACCTTACAAGTCATGTATTAAAATTTTTAGAAAAAGAAATTAATGTAGACCAACAAAATGAGATTCCAGAAAAAAACAACACATTTTTCCTGCTCTTCACCAAGCAAATAAGTATTTGTTTATACTGCTTCTTTTATGCTCACTGTATTCCATTTTAGTATATCATATTATAGCATCCAGATTATAATTGCATATATAATGATTATATATAATCCAGATTAATATATTTATAGAGCACGGAGGATAATATGTAACATATATTTTATATATTATAATTATACGCATGACATCCAAATTTCAAATAGGGATCATTTAAAATTTATAAATGTCACACTATTACTTTCACGAAACAAAATACAATTTGCTTTCAAGCAAAGTCAAGTCACTCAACTTCATGAAATGTAGACTATGTTTTCAAACAAATATTGTGTGTGTTTGAGATTGTTCATATAAAAGAGTATCTTCAAAAACTTCACATCTTATTTCTTTTAGTGATTCTTAGAAAACCATTTATGAATGGTTTAATTCAATTATCTTTTGCTAAGTAAAACTTCCATATGTTTTAGAGCAACTGTTCAAACTACCTAGTCAGAGGCAAGATGCTTATAAATAACTATGTTCTTATATTCATCATCCCTTTCTATATCTGAATATTGAAATCAGTTTTTAACTACAGGCACTTGCATAGTGGTTCTACTGGAGATGCTGGGCTATGTGTACGTGAGTCTTGAAACTACAGGAATTTTCTCTATACCATGCTATGTTGTTAAGTGACTTGTATTTTGCAGTAATTGTCTTTAACATGCTAAATCTGAGGCAGTATTGTTTCTTTAGAACAGATCTGTAACAATGATGATAAATATTTGTTATGCATCTGGTAGATATTATGGCTTCACATATGTTACATAATTTAATCTTCACAACAAAACTATTAAGAAGGTAGTATTATCCTCACTTAAAAGATGAGTTAATTGGTTTACAGACAGTGTTCAATTGTGTGATATCAAAGAAGAGACTTGGGACTATTGATCCAAGTCTTTCTGACACTGGAACTTGATAGTGATATACACTAACTGCAGAACAATATTTCTCCAAGTATGATACCTGGCTGGACTCTACAGTTTACGGGAGCCGGCTCCAAACCGCTCAGGTGAGCAGACTGCCTGCTTGTGTTCTCAGCAACCCGCTCAGCGACAGCATTTGAGGTCACGTGGGTAGCATGTGGACAGTATGAAATCAGCCCCGGCGAGAGTATGTCATCATAGAAATAAGTAAATGTTGCAGATCAGGGCTATTATATTTCAGGGTCCCAGTTTATCTGTATACCACTGGCAATGAATATCCTATGAGCAGGCCATAAGGGGGCCAAACATAGAAATTCTTCTTTTTTTTTTGAATATATTCACAAATATTTTATTTTTACCTATAACCATTGGCTCTTTAGTAAATCTAAAATTAGCTTTTAAAGCTTACTTAAACCAGATGTTAATTTTTAAGTGCTTAAAGGTGTTTACTGAGGATTCGAAATCAATATTCTTTTATGAATTCTAGTTGTGATGCTTGCTGCTGACAGCTGAATGAACAGATAGACAAATACAGTAGGAGGAATTCCTAAAAATTTCAGGGTTTGCTATCAGTGCTTTGTAATTACAATCTTCAGATGTTCACCAGAACGTTTCTATTTTTGCTTTTGTAAATGATAAATTACCACGGGTTAAATGTAATTATTAAAATTTTAGTGTCGTTATTGTCTTTTGCTGATTATACCGTGTGTAATAACCCACATTTGTATCAGTGGTGCTCTGGGCCTATACTTTAACGATTATTAGATTTTATTGCATATGTGAATTGTAGTTCAAATGTGACTCTTTTTATATTCCTATTCCTAAGGTCAGTGTAAACCAGACCCTCCCACCCCAAAGAGACTGTGTAAAACATTATCTTCACTGATTTCTTCCTCTGCTAATAGTAAGAAGGAATGGTCTTTGTTCTGAAAGGTATTTTTAGCCTTCCCTTAGAGAATGAGACGAAATATTAGCTTCAGGCATACGTGAGAGATGATCATTGCCGCATCTAGTGGTTCAGAGTTTAAAAGGTAACAATGACAGAAAAAGGAATATATCTGGGATTAGGAGGATAAAAACAATATCCCCAATGAGTTGCTCAATTTAATCATTTTGAGTAATATTAAAAAAACTGTCCAGTTTTGATTTTTTTTTTACCAAAATGTGATATCTACAAAGTTCATGATTGACAACTGTCTGTTCCCTCACATGTGTTGGAAGAAGCTGAGGTACATAAGCTGGAGGTGTAGTTTGAAGAGGATGCTGCTCTAAGCTAGAAAGAAAAACCAAGTGACGATATTGTGATGATTATAATCAAAGTACTGAATTGTGATAGAGTTTTAACATAAATTTTAGTTTTTATATTTTTTTCTCTGAATACATTGTTTTTACTACAGGTGATGATCTTATTCATGGTGATGTAAGAAAATTTCATTATCATAACGTGTTCTAACAGGTGATGGTCTTATTCATGGTGATGTAAGAAAATTTCATTATCATAATGTGTTCTAACACTCGTATAGAGGCTGAATAATGACCTCCCAAAGTTGCCCACATCCAAATGCCCAGCACCTGTGAATGTGTTAGGTTACATGACAAAGAGGAATTAAGGTGGCTCACTAGCTGACCTTAACATAGGAGGATTATTCTAGATTATACTAATGGGTCCAATATAATCACAAGGGTCCTTGGAAGTGGGAGAGGGAGGCAGAGTCAGCGTCAGGGATATGTGCTCTGAGAAAGTGTCACATCACTGGCCTTTGCTGGCTTTGAAGATGGCGGGTCATGAACAAAGGAATGCGGGTTACCTGGAAAAGGCAAGGAGATGGATTCTTCCCTAGAGCCTCTAGAAAGGAGTGCAGCCCTGCTAACAATTTGATTTTTGCCCAGTGAGACCCATTCTGGACTTCTAACCTCCAGAACTAATAATAATTTAGTACTATTTTAAGTCACTATGTTGGTGGTCAAGTGCTATAACAATAATAGGAAATTCATGTGGGTAGGATGCTAGCATGAGCAAACGTTCTGAAGTCTTAGTCATTGTATAACTTAGTTTGAAGGCATAATTTGTTCAAAGAGGAAAAATAGCAGAGACTCAATTACTACTAGAACAGAGGGTTGGAGTGGTGAGCAAGGCTGAATTGATGCTAAGACACTTGGTACAAAGGGTTTCAGATTTTCCCAGAGTTGGGCCAGTTTCAGAGTAAGGGGCAGACCTTCCCACGTTAGCAGGAAAATTATATGTCCCAGCATGCCTGGTCCAACCTGCATGATATGTGCTCTCAGGAGGCTTGGTCTGGCATTACAGAAATGGTCTGTGTTCAAAAATAGACTTAAACTTTAAAATTGAATACATGCTAGCCGTTTTTCTAATGTATTTTAACTAATTTGGAAAAGACTTTGTGTTTTATGGTAGAGAGAAATTAATAAAATATTGGTTATCGATATTTACTTGGTTTCTTAAATTTAATGACAGAAAAGCAGCACCTAAGAAATGATTCTTGTCAGCTGATTTGCTTGTTGGTTTTGTCAAAACACTGATAAATGAAATAGCAAATGCTGTAAAATTTTCTTTGAAATCTTGTGGCTCTGATGGATTTGATGAATTTATAATTTAAAGCTCTGATAAATCCTAAATGACCAAGCAATTAAAGATATTCTGAAAAGACACAGAACATTATAGGACTGGTTGAATTCCATCAATTCATTCTAATAATTTGTAAATTCAGTGTACACATGCAAAAAAGAAAGCCAATAATAAGTTACCTGGCACCCATCCAGCTTCTTTGTGTAATAAGCCAAATGGCTCCCTAAAGATGTCTGTGTTCTAATCTCTGGAACCTCTGAATATGTTGCATTTGCAAGACAAAAGCAATTTTGCCTATGTAATTAAGGTCACTGAATTTTATTTATTTATTTATTTTAAGGTCACTGACTTTATTTACTTATTTATTTAATAATTTATTTATTTATTTGGTTGCACTGGGTCTTAGTTGCAGCAGGTGGGCTCCTTAGTTGCAGCATGCATGTGGGATCTAGTTCCCTGACCAGGGATTGAACCCCGGCCCCCTGCATGGGGAGTGTGGAGTCTTAACCACCGTGCCACCAGGGAAGTCCTCTAAGGTCACTGCCTTTAAAAGGTGAGATTATTCTGAGTTATCTGGGTCTCCACGAAAGTCTTTATAAAGAGAGAATTTTCTCTAGTTGGAGTCAGACAGGGGTGGCAAAAGGAGAGATCAGACAGATTTGAAGCGTGAGAGGGTCTCGTCCCCACCCCTGGCGGGAGCCACGTGGAAAGCATGAAGAGAAATGGGGACGGTTTCTAGGAGCAAAGACTGGCCTCTGGCCAGCAGCGAGCAAGAATCCCAGACCTCAGTCCTACAACCTCAATGACTGAATGAACCTGGAAGCAGATTTCTCCCCTCAGACTCCAATGACAAACCAGTTCTGCCAACACCACCTGCAGCCTTGCGAGACCCTAAGCAGAGAATCCACTCGAACTCACAGAAGCTGCGAGGTAATAATTTGTGGGATTTCTAAAGCACCATGCTGGCGGGAAGTTGTTAAAGCAGCAAAAGCAAAACAAATAACGTTGCTTCAGGAAGAGGGCACGACATGGGGTCGGCGGGATTCCGGAAAGCGCCTGGCTTGGAGGCTGCATCAGATGCCCTGTCTGGGGGACAGATGGGAGGAGCGGGGAGAGGAGGGGGTGATTATTTTCCTCTCATCTGGAAGCACTGCCTTTGAATTCTTGGGGACATTAACAACAAAGCTAAAAATAACATCAATTCAAAACGTTTAGTTCAGTGTGGAATAGTGCCCTGGGTCTTGGATTCATCTCTCATCCTACTATGCCACCTGGCTGGCTCCTGAACCCGGGATGCAAAGTGTAACTTTGAAATTCACAGTATTCTGTTGCCGTGAAATGTGTTACAGGAGACGTTGCAGAATTATTTTTTGAACGCTGCCAGTTTCTGACAATTTACGTTCCGACTCAGATCTCACCCTGAATTGCTCCCTTCACAGGGCTTCTCTTGTGATTTTAAAAGATTTGGTTTTTATTTGAATAAATACTGGAAGAAACCTTGGTGCAATCTGATTATAATGTTTCCTGTCAGATATCTGTAAAAGACTTCTTAATTTGAAAACTGTGACTACTTTTTCAAAAAGGTGTGTTGTATCTGAAACATGTACTGGAGTATCACTGGCTTGCTAAATTCTGTGAAAAACATTCCTTTCCCTGCTTTTCTGCCTCTAATGATTTCCTCTAAAGTTCCCATATCTCTTCGCATATATCCCTCCCTGATTTTCTCCCACTGCCATGTTTTAGTTAGTGTGATCATTTAAGTTAAAGTCACCTGTCCTTGTCGTTAAATGGCATCCTGTCCTAAGAATTTAAAGACCTCTGAGTAGCTATCAGATTAACGGCAAATGAAATGATGCATTTCAGTGTTACTGTGGACTACATTAAAATTTAGTGTCCATTATTGGTCTCTCCCAAGATCCCGAGTTCCACTGAATCATTTGATTCTGCCCTTGTAGTTTCATTAACAATGCAAAAACTTTGTTTCAAACATCTCTTGTCAGCATCTTTAAGCATCATGCTAATGGCCAGATACCATCTGAATATCAGAGAAGGGAACCTCTGATGAAGGCAGGGTTTATCCCTCAAGATGAATCTGTCTTCTTTCAACCTGGCTTCCTGAATGGATGCAGACTACTTTCCATCCAAGAAGCCTGTCCTCTGAGCATGTCCTCTCTAATAAAAGGGCTTAAGGTACTTACATGATAGAGTGTTTGTGTCCTAGCCTATAAATATTTTACAGAAAATTTGAAATATAGAAAATTAAAAAAAGAAACGAAAAACGATGCATTACTTCTTTGCCTAAAAATAACTACCATCATCAGTTTGGTACATGTGTCTCCAGTAATTATATATAATGTAGATCATGCTGTGTGTGTAGGTTTTCAATCCTTTTATTTTGCCTAACATAATGCATATTCTCTTTTTAATTAATCTTACAAAGTAAAATGTGAATTGACTATCATATGGATTGACACAATTTGTTTAACCATTTCTCCATTACTCAATTCAGTTATCAAAGTTGTGCTACTGTAAACAATAACATTGAAATACATGATTTTTGCATATAAATTCTTCTCCTACCCTTGGTAGACTGCTCGAAGTCTATACAACCTATGAAAGTTCATGATACATATAGCCAATTTCCTCCCAACTCTGGGAGAAAGTATCATATAAATATGTCGCCATCATGTAATATCAATATTATCCTTCATCCTGCCAATTTGATAGATAAATAGTATTATTTTAATTTGTATTGCTTTGATTTCTAGGAAAACAATGTTTTCAATCTATGATTCATTATCTTTAAAGAATTGATGATAATCTTCCTATGTTTACCTGACAGATTTATTTAAATGATTTAATCTTCCCTATTTAAGACTTCATGATATCATGTGCCTCTCCAGCACAGTAATTTTTGCACTAATATGTATTATTCATTGCTTAATGTCTTTTTCACTAAACTGTACTGCTATATACTTTAAAGCGTCACCTATGACAGGTTTGTTCATCCCAAGTAGGTATGAGTTTTACGGGTTCTCTTTAAGTAAATAAATAGAAAGTGTATAGATGTCCATGGCTATTACTATGGCATAGCTTGAAGCATTAGTGACTGCCTGATAAAGAATAAACCGGAATGTAGGTTTAGCTTTGTCCAAACCAATTGCAGTTAAATTTTTGCAAACACATCTCACCCTGTGAACATACTTGGGGCTTTTCCAAGAGTCTTGGGTAGGGTTCATGCAAATGAGGGGGCTCTGAAGTTTAAGCCTTAGTACTTTCATGATAAATCCACGTCGGCACTCACCATCACAGGCCCACTGCAAAGCTCAGTGCCTGGCACGTTTGCAAATCATGGAAACTAGGAGAGAACCTACTGGATTAGCGAGTTCAGGGGTGTTCTCGCTGAAGAGGTGACACTGAGTTTGAGAACCGAGGAACATAAGGCAAAGACAGAGGAAACTCAATCTCATTGGAAGAAATAACACTAGTAAAAGGCACAGAACAGGTATTAGCTTGGTAACTTAGAGGGGATTAATAAGAGATGGGGAAAAAATGCAGTAGAAGAGGAAAAACCAGGAGACAAGGCATGTCCTTGCAGGCAACGTAAGGATCTTGAATTTTCCAAGTAAGCCATTGGGTGATGCTAAGCAAGGAGTGAAAGGATGTGATATGAAGTTTATAAATGTGACTCTAATTGTTACCTTCAGAGAGAGATAGGTAAGACATGAACAAGGACCACAGACACTGCAATAGTCCAGCTGGAAATGATGACACCTGGGATCAACAGAAAAATAATCATATGAATCTCTACAGTTTAACACCAACCTAACCATGTGCACTGACAACCGTGCACTCCCACTATGCCAGGGGTTGGAACAGTATGAAGTATGTCATTCATACATTCGTGAAGTACAGATACATATTACAATTCGGATGAACCTCAAAAAATATTACGCTAAATGAAAGAATTCTGTCTCAAAAGGTTATATAGGGCTTCCCTGGTGGCGCAGTGGTTGAGAGTCCGCCTGCCGATGCAGGGGACACGGGTTCGTGCCCCGATCCCGGAAGATCCCACATGCCGCGGAGCGGCTGGGCCCGCAAGCCATGGCCGCGGAACCTGTGTGTCCGGAGCCTGTGCTCCGCAACGGGAGAGGCCACAGCAGTGAGAGGCCTGCGTACAGCAAAAAAAAAAAAAAAAAAAAAAAAAAAAAAAAAAAAAATAAAAGGTTATATATTGTCTGATTCTGTTTATAGAAATGTTCACAACATGCAAATCTATAGAAAAACTAAAAAAAAATTAGCTGTCTAGAAATGAATGTGAAAATTGAGTGGCTGCAAATGGACACAGGAATACTTTGGAGGTGGGGTAGGCTGGTGATGGAAAGGTTGTAAAATTCGACTGTGAAGATGGTTTCACAACTCTGTAAATTTACTAAAATTCACTGAATTGTACCTTTATATTGAATGAATTTAATGGCATATAAATTATACCACAGTAAAACTGTAAGAAGAAAAAAGTTAAATACATGTGTTCTGGGCTGAATGTCTAAGTGTGGAGTTTTCAACACAAAATGGTCTATCAGTCAATATTCAGTCAGGATTCAGTCACAGAAATGGAAATCCATTTGGAAACTCAAACAGAGGGAAGATACTAAGTTACAAAGGAGAGAGAAGGTCTTGGAGAAAGGGTTCCTACCCCTGGTACGGGAGGGTGTTCAGTGCAGTGGATTCTGAGAAGGACCAAAATTATCTGAGGGTTAGCTATGGATTGAGTTGCTGGGGTGATGTGAAGAACAGCAAAACCCCCTTTTCTCATCTTCTACTATTTTCTTTCTGGAGACCACCAAGGAGGCATCTAACAGAGGTCTAAGAGCCGTATTTTGTAAAGTTCTGGTCCTGTCCTGCAATTTCGCAGCCGAGAGATAATAGGTACATATTCTTCACATATGTTGTTAAAAGGGCAAGATGCTCAAAATCCTCAAAATTTCAAGATCACGTAGAAAAGGCAGGCCTAGAAAAGTAGATTTTTAGGGGAAAAAAACACGGAACACATAGGTCGTTTCATTCAAGCCAAGAAGGGATTGACTGTTGAGTCCAATGGCACTGAGAAGCCAAGTTAGGTAAGAGGAACAGAATGATAACTGGATTTGGCCACATGCAGAGTGTCAATAGTATTACTAAGGGCAATCTTAGTGGAATGCTAGGAAGTCAACAGATATTGGAGTGGATTAAAGAACAATGGTAGTGAGAGATGTGAACTTTAAAACTGAGTAAGTTTTCATAGCAAGAGATGTCATCAGACTTTGATGAGGAAAGAGTTTTTGGTGTAGTTATAAGTATACATGAGCTCATGGAGCTTTTTATTTTGTATTGACATAATGACTGATGTTTATTGAGGGCGTCCGACGTGCCAGACACTGTACTGTTTTCCCATGCATCAACCCACTTGAATCTTGCAAGGACCTCATGGGTTAGAGACAGCCATCCCATTTTACAGATGAGGAAACTAAGGCACAGAGAGTCTGTCACTTTTCCATAGGCACAGAGACCATGGGGGACAATTAAACTTTGAGATTAGAAGAGGTTGTTTCTCTGCAGAAATGAATGGAGAAGAAATTGGATCCAGGGGCGGGTATGAAGCAAGGTGAAATTTTAATTTCTATTTACATAATTGCCATTTCTTTTAGTGAGACACTGTTTTGACACCAATTTCCTCGCGGTGCCCTCACATGAACCTGTTCAAGCCTTGAACATTCCAGCTTTGGCAACTCTGCCGACAGGATTCCTGATTTCATCGGCTTGAACTGGAGTCACTTTCTAAGACTTAGTCTCAGCCTCATCTTCTTCCCCAAACCGTGGACAACCAGACTCACAGGGAACCCTCTCTGCACTGAACCTCAGCCCCATACCACTACTGATTCTACTGCTTTCCTTTTATCACCACCATGACGTTTTGAGTTCTTCTTCCCACTGAAGATAGTATATCATTATTCCTCTGAACAGTAAGCAAAAATTATTTTCTGTCAGAATGAGTAGAAATAAAGGTGAATCTAATTTAAAAATACAATATTTGTTTGCTTAAATGACCTGGATCTACTGAAATTTATTTTTATAGCTACAGTGACTGTATTTCCAGAATAAAATTGGCATATGCAGTTCACACATAACAGTACAAGTGAAAGGATAATGGACATACTGGGGGTTGCGTGGTTTTCATATTTATATTTATGCCTGCATCTACAACTAAACTAGAACAAGTTTTACTTCCAGAATATGAATATAAGCAATGTATAATTATTATGATCTCTGTACATACCAAAGTACAACTTTTATATCCAAAGTGTACTATTGAATATTTTTCTGCCCATTGACTTATTAATTCTAAATATTTCAATTTTATTTATTTATTCCTTGACTCTTTCTAAAACACATTTCAACTCATGTTTTAACAAGAAGCTAAAAATAAAAAATCAGGACAAAGAGAAACATGAAGAATGTAAATAAATCACCTAAAAGTAATATTTACTTTCAGAGACTGAGCTTTTTTTTTTTTTTTTTTTTTTTTTTTTTTTTTTTTTGTGGTCCACAGGCCTCTCACTCTTGTGGCCTCTCCCGTTGTGGAGCACAGGCTCTGGACACGCAGGCTCAGTGGCCATGGCTCAGGGGCCCAGCCGCTCCATGGCATGTGGGATCTTCCTGGACCGGGGCACGAACCCGTGTCCCCTGCATCGGCAGGCGAACTCTCAACCACTGTGCCACCAGGGAAGCCCTCAGAGACTGAGTTTTACATTTGATTCTGAGCCTCTTTGGATTCTAGGCAGTAAGGAAAACATGATGTATATATCAGAAACTGCTTTTCCTTATGTACTAAATTTGGAAAAGGAAGAAAATCAAATGAACTTTTTATTTTATTATTTTTCTAAATATGGAAATTCAGCTTTTTAGAAAGGCACAGCTTTCACTTAATGTAGACCAATATAATTTACTCTAAGTATTTGCATGGGAACTGTATACTGATTTTGTGACCGATCTTATTCTTTATGACACGCACCCAACCCAGGAAAAGGGGCCAGACAGTGATGATGACACAGAGACAATACAGGAAGTAGGAGTGTAATTTTCCCCCTAAAAAAATCATACTAAATATTATGTCTTGACTGAGAGTATAATTCTCTAAATTTCCTTCCTTAAGACTGAGGTTTCTAGAGTATTGTGGAAGATGCTAGAGTGCTTTGGGAGAAAAAGAAAATTAAGGCTCTGAATTTTTCATTTGAAAGGCATCAGCTGCAGCCCCAGCTCCAGTGGGATCTCTCCTCTCCTTTCTGGGGAAAAGGACAGACAGCAGTTCCTAAGTAAAAAGTACAAGCTGTACAATCACCTGCAGCTGTTCAGGACAGGAACTTTGAGGCACACTTAATAACTGAGGCAATTAAAAATCATGATGCCTTCATCAAACAAGAGATCATGTGCTCTTGAAAAGGGAAAAGAGAATGCCACTGGATGATGATTATGACAGTGATGCAACAGAGCATTTACAGCATTGGTCCATGCCTCGGAACAGCCCGCTGGAGCATCTCCGAGCCTTGTGGTGTGCAGGTCACAGTCTCCCATTAGCAGAACTCTGTGACAACAATTCTTCCCTCCTCTACAGCCATGGACAGAAAACATGTTCTTTTACTACGCAGAACTCATATGGAAATACCAGGATGAATGAAAATCATATTCTTGATCAGTCAAGTTTATTTGAAGACTACTTTTCAAACTACAGCAAGGGCAGTGTAGTTCATCCACTAGGCATAGGGTCTCTGTTGCCTAGATAGCTGCCTGGGATCAATCCCACCATCCTCTCTTTCCTGGGACACCTGAGCAAAGTACTGTCCCTTCTCAGGTACTTTATTTCTCTCCCTTTAAAACAGGGCTAAGACTGGAAACCTATCTCATAGGGCTTTTGGAGGTTTAAATGGATAATGAATGTAAACACTTAGAACAGTGCCTGGCGAAGCGTAAGCTTTCAGTAAATGACAGTAACATCCATACCACTGGATAGGGATAGGATCCATAAATGTGGAAAGCCATTCCTGAATTCTGGGAATATGTAAAATTCAAGAGAAGGGCATGAATTACCTGATAGGACCTTTGCCACATCAAGTTCTAGGGGGACAGCAAAGCTTTAGTTTAGCAAGGTTCTGTCTTGCTCAGGTTTGATTAATTAACTGACACCATAACCTGGCCTTTTATGAGTGATAACATATCACCTACTTTCCTGCAGTATCTTAAGAATATCTAAGAATAACAGAGTTTTCTTGTGGTCTAAGATGTAGGCAGCATTTGTAGCACAGGGGTAGGGAACAAAATAACCCAGATGGTTGTTAGAAAGATATATGTGTCTCAGCTTCATTTAATTTACTAAATCATCAAGTGCCTTCCTGCTATAGATTAGTTTGTTTGCTCCTGTCATCTTCACTCATTAGTGTGAAGAGTGTGTCATTAGTGGGAAGGATGATTTATGATAATATACAGAGTAATTAATATGCATACATAATACAAAGTAAGCATCTGAGACATTCTGACTATCTCAATCAACCTTAAGGAAACAAAACATAATAGGCCTTCAATCAGCCTCATCCATAACTCTGATTATAACCAAGCCATACTCTGCAACAAAAATATCCAAGTATTCACTTTAGAATTTGGGAGATATTAAGTCTAAACTTTGGTAATTTGTTTAAGAGGGTGATATTTCTAGTTTTTAACCTGTCTCATTTCTTAATATGGGAAGCATGACCAATGAAAGAAGGTTGCTACTCCACTGGATCCTTTCCAAAGTTTTACAAGTTAAGGGCTTCCCTGGTGGTGCAGTGGTTGAGAGTCCGCCTGCCGATGCAGGGGACAGGGGTTCGTGCCCCGGTCTGGGAAGATCCCACATGCCGCGGAGCGGCTGGGCCCGTGAGCCATGGCCACTGAGCCTGCGCATTTGGAGCCTGTGATCCGCAACGGGAGAGGCCACAGCAGTGAGGGGCCTGCGTACCGCAAAAAAAAAAAAAAAAAAAAAAAAAGAAAGCTTTACAACTTAAGACAGAATGCAAAAGTCTTTCTGAATGGAAATGTTTAGCTCAGCATTTAAAATCTTCCCTGTTGGGCTGTAGATGACAGCGCCAGCCTTGAAAAGGGAGAAGTACAGTTTTCTTTCGTTCAGCAGCTCTTCAAATTTTTGATGCTAGATTGAAATAAATTTCAAACTGCCTCATGAGAGATTAGGTTTCATTATAGGGAAGAATTTTCCTGAGAATTTAGGATGGTTAAATGGGAGATAGCTTCGTATTTTAACATGATTGAACGTTGCATTTCCCTTTGTTGTCCCACTTGATTTTCTTCGAGCCCTCAGGTGGATTTTCTGTGCGGTGGGCTCTGTGACTAGCTGGCCAGCGCCCCCTTCAGGAATGAAGATTCACACCCCACCTTCAGACAGGGGCGCCGGGAGCTGGGTGATCTTGCTGTTATCCGCCTTGGGTCACAGCAGCGACCTCACTCAGACCACGTCTTCCTCCAGGGGCGTCCCACATGCAGTGACTGGTCACCACAAGGGGAGGAAGGTCAGAGCCCCCTCAACACCAGCTGGGAGAAGCCTTAGCTGTCCCGCCTCAAAGCTCCGGCCACAGGGCCGCTGAGTCCCTCCTGGGCCGGTGTCTCAGCTCGCCTTCTCTGCCATCCAAGTCGGCTTCCACTCCCTCCCGAGCACATGAGGCTGTGACCCCAAGAATAGCTCATCAATATCCTGGGTGCTGATCCCCACCCAGAGTCAGCTCCCAAGAACACTGAGCCCCTGTGCTGCAGCACAAAGAACACTTTGGAGGTATTTGCTTATTTTTTATAAGTAAACGTTTTTGAAGAAACAGAGAAAAGTGAGCAAACAGTAACGGTACAGATCAGTGACTTTTCACCAAGCTCACACTCCCTCCACACAGGACCCTGAAGAGGAGGAACGTTACCAGGGACCAAGAGTCCCCTCCTCTCAGGGTCCTGGTTATTCTGGCTTCTAACACAGTTTGGTCCATCTTCGGACTTGACATAAATAGAATCATGCCACTTGTGTGCTCTGCGAGTTTTGGCTTCCTGCACTCCACACTGAGTTTGTGAGATCCATCCATGTTTGGATAAACGTGTAGTTTATTTCATCACTGCAATACAGTACTGACTGTACAAACATGTCACACATTATCCATCCATTTAGGGCCTTTTTTTTTTTCTTCCCAATTTGGCTGCTAGGAATAGTACTGCTAAGAAAGTAATTGTAAATGTCTTCTGATGAACATAGGTGTGCATTTCTTTTGAATATCCTTGATATCGTAAGAGAATTGCTAGTGCATAAGGGACATATATTTTTTCAGATTTGTAGATGGCGCTAGTCTTCCAAAGTGGTCAGGACAATTCACATTTCCACTAGGAGTTAGGAGTGTACTGTTTGCTTCCACTTACTTGTTCACAGTTGGTATATTGTGCTTCTTTCCTTTTGGCCTTTCAGGTGGATGTATGGTATTATTGCATTATGATTTTAATGTGCATTTCACTGACAATCATGAAATTGAACACATTTTAATACATTAATTGGCTTTTACGTATTTTCTTTGGTGAAATGCATATTCAAATTTTATTTTTTAAGTTATTTTCTCTCTTTTCTGACAGATTTTTAGGAGCTATTATGTGACTTCATTGACGTCATTGTTGAATATGTATTTCTCAAATATCTCCTCCTACTCTGTGGCTTATATTTTTATTCACTTAGCAGTAACTTTTAATGATCAGAGTTCTTCAGCTGAACCCAATCCAATTTATATTTTTCCATATAGTTAATACTTTTCATGTTCTAATTAAGAAATTTTGCTATCTGGACACTAAGATTTTTCTGTTTGCCTGTAAAATCTTTATCATCATCATCAACCTGTCGTATATAAATCAACACTCAGTGCAGATTTACTTATTTTTTGTGATGTGAAGAGGGGTCCATATTTATTTTTCAGGAAGATCATAAATTAGATGACTGAATAAGAACGGGTCTGTTTCTGGACTCTATTCTATTTCGTTCATATATTTATCTACGCTTCATCCACAATCTGTCTTAATTGCTGTAGCTTTATAATCAGCCTTGACATATGGCGCTGTAAGTGTTCCAGTTTTGGCTCCTTAAAGATTTTAATTTTTTTGGACTTTGGATCCATGTATCTCGTTTCTCTATTTCTACAAAATGAAGAAACAGTGCTGGGATTGGATCTTTAGATAATTTAGTGACAAGTGACATCTTTATAATATTGAGTCTTCCAGTCCATGACCACTGGAATGTTCTTCCTTTTATTTAGATTTTATTCAGTTTCTCTCAGTTACAGCTGCATTTTTAGATTTTGTCTTTGATATATAATTTTTTATGCTTTTCTGAATAGTATCACTGAAAATCTGATTTTCTTTTTTCCTGGTGAGTGACTTTTTTTTTTCCTATTGACTCTGTATCCAACTTCTTGTGAGGTTCACTTATTAATTCTAAGGTTTTTGCCTTTAAATTAAAAAAAATTACCATATAATAGTTTTCAATGTAAAATATACCGCTTTATACTATTTTCATCTTGGTGAATAGGACCCTTTAGGTCAAAACAGTGCACTGTTGTGGGTTCCACTGATGAATACAGCTAGTGTTGGTGTTGGACATGCTTGAATTGTGAACATTCATAAAATCCAGAGTGCATTGTGAACAGGAAGAGACATATGTAGAGAAATGTTCAGACACATGAATTATTCCTCAACTTGTCTTCCAGTCCCCTCAGGAGTGGTCCCAAAGGCAGCAAGAGAGCATCACGGGAGGAGATGAGGAAATCACTGCCTTTGATTAAAGGCTTAAAATGCACAGGTGAGGTAAATTCTGGTAAAGCTTAGTCTAATTTTCCCCTCTGCTGCAGGCATCCTGTAAGCTCAGAGCCTGTGTGTTTATCAGAACCCTGCTCCCTGAGATATGTTTGTTGTAATCGTTGTCTTAGCATCACAAGAGATTGTTCTAAACACAGCTTTTCAGAGATTCTTTGTATAGAGTTTTAATCTTCTCTCCTGTCTGGTTTCAGAGTTCAGTGACTAACTTGTGGAGGAAACTGATTCTGTCTCTGAGAGACGCCACATTCCGAGTTTTTGTCTCTCTAAACTTTCCATGATTACGGAAAGCTTTACTAGTTTCCCTGTCCTCAATCACAGCTATTGTGGCCCAACTCTACTTCCTAATCTCTTGCCCTGTGCCAGTATTCATCATTTGCTCCAGGGGAAGAACTACCTCAGAAAGTCACCTCACCTCTTCAGAATCCCAACACCTTATTCTTCTTTGCTTCAGTAGCCCTGATTTAAATAAATTATTTTTGTACCATCGTAAATGTTTCTTGTTGCTTTTCATGGGTCTATTAACTGCCACTATCCACTCACCCACCCCTAGAGTCAGTAGGATTGGTGTGGTCAAATGTGGATTTGTGTGTGTGTGATAATTGTGCTCAATACTGTATGACGATTTCTATAAGATTCAGTTTTGAGCGTAGTGGGCCATTCAGTGAGAAATGAAATAGGCAAACTCACTGTTTGCCAGAGCCAAACAGGTAAACAGGAAGCTTTCCATGAAGCACAAAGAAAAACTGCAACCACATGTTCCAATGATCCCATGAGGATGTTGACTCAGGAGCATATAGGAGTGAAGGGTCAGAGCATTAAACCGTTTTGCTCAAAGATACAGCTCTGAAGGAGAACAAACTGAAGAGTATAAAAGGAATACATTTTATAATCCCTTTGTGTGGTTGTTATATGTAGTCAAGACTGCATGTAGTTATTGCTCACTAGTTGTGTTTTGAGCCCTCTAATCTACACATTGCCAGAAAACTTCTTCCACAAAAGTAACATATTCCTATTTTTGCCCAAATTTTTTGTGAGCTTACAAATTGCTACAATATTGTACTCCAAGTCCACACAGCAAAACTGTATTATGAGTTAACATGAAGTATTTTTGTTATAAAAATGTTACTTAACCACCTTATGTTGTACTATATTGGGTCACGTTATTTATACTAAGACTCATTTGTTGAAAAAAAAATTGAAGTCAGGAAAAACAAAATTATATAGCCTGAATCATCAGTCAGACTATTAGGATAACGTTAAGGTGGGCTTACAAGAAATCAAGCTGAAAAATAACTTAATTTTCATTTCAGTGAAACGAACTCTGTTCAGTGCTATAGTCATGTGACTTACTACTTACTATGAAGTGAATGATTTCTAAAATACTGATGAATGAGGGTAAGGATGAGAAATATTTTTCAAGATATATGGATAATTACATTGTTTTAGATTAGATAGACATAGAATATATAATATAGTATTAGTGACATTCACAAATATCAAGGCATTTCTTTCCTTAGTATTAAAATCAGAGAGAAGTTAGTATCATTACCCCAATAAAAAGCAGAAGGAGCACTATAATTTAAAAGCTGGAATTATTATAACAAGGCATTTTCTATTTATGTCCTTTTTCTTATAATTCTGAAAATACTTTATTCTTCTACTACTTTAGCTAAAAACTGTAAAAACCACAAACATGTGGAGGCTAAACAATATATTACTGAACAACCAATGGATCACTGAAGAAATCAAAGAGGAAATCAGAAGACACTTGGAGACAAATGAAAACACCATGATCCAAAACCTCTGGGATGCAGCAAAAGCAGTTCTAAGAGGCAAGTTTATAGCAATACAGGCTTACCTCAGGAAACAAGAAAAATCTCAAACAACCTAACCTTACACCTAAAGCAACTAGAGAAAGAAGAACAAACAAAACCCAGTTAGTAGAAGGAAAGAAATCTTAAAGATCAGAGCAGAAGTAAATGAGATAGAGACTAAGAATAAAATAGAAAAGACCAATGAAACTAAAAGCTTATTCTTTGAAAAGCCAAATAAAATTGATAAACTTTCAGCCAGACTCATCAAGAAAAGGTAAAAAAAAAAAAAAAAAAAACCCAAAAAACAAAGGGAGAGCCCAAATTGCTAAATAACATTCGTGCAGCACTGTTCAATCTTCATTATTTCTATTTCAGATTCCAATCTGTTTTGAATTATTTTTGTTAATGTTTGCTTTTACTCAATTGAACCACATACGTATAAGGCCAGAGTAATAATATTCAAAATGACATCTTCCTAAAAAACACACCATACTGTGCTCAAATGATATGTCATAGATTTTCTTATTATGAAAACAGGATTTTCAGATTTGCAATAATCATAAAAGTTATGTAAAAACCCACCTTTCAATAGTTTTCACCAAAAGACTTTTACTTAAATCACATTATGGTTTTGAACCTCAATAAACAAGTTGATAATATCTGGAAGAGTGTATTGGCATATAAAAGCAGTCATTTAGGTTCTGGCAGGTTAAAACAGTCTTGCAAAGTACAGCAAGGCAAATTACACACACACACACACACACATGCTCTCCTAGTATAACAGAAAGACTTTGTGCTTTGGATGTGTTAACTATTTTAACAATTTCCCATTTCCATAGACTCAATTATGACCACTTCCCCCTCCAATATTTAGTATTTGTG
This sequence comes from Mesoplodon mirus, assembly GCF_964341445.2. Classification (NCBI taxonomy): domain Eukaryota; kingdom Metazoa; phylum Chordata; class Mammalia; order Artiodactyla; family Ziphiidae; genus Mesoplodon; species Mesoplodon mirus. The sequence goes on from NC_138989.1 coordinate 79,142,291, forward strand.
CTCTGAATTGTCACTAACTTTTAGATTATTTAGCACTTGTGCTATGTAAATATAAAGTAGCTATATATTTTTGACAGAATACCAAAGATATGAATAACCTCACCTAAAGTCTCATAACAGAGTGCTGTGACACCAATGTAAACATATAATTATCTATAAAACTGGTTTACTTGAATTAGGGATGCACCTAACATCCCCAAGCACCTCCTTCCCACCAGAACTATACTCTCTAAAGTCATCTTACTGTACACTTGTAGCAACACTTTCAGGTAGGCATTATTATTTCTCTTTTAGATATAAAGATTGTGAGATTCAAAAATGTTAAGAAATTTACCAAATTCACACTTTCAAAAGTGGAACAGTTACTAACATCTTGTGTATCTGAATGCAAAGTACGTGTTTGTTCCCTTACACTATGCTAATCAATGTTTGAAGAGTGTGCTCCAATGCCCTACACAAGATGATTCTAGGCTATAGTGCTTTACATTCTCTAAACTGTGTCCATATTAGTTCTAAGAAAGAACTAATATTTACTGAGTACCTATATATGGTGATGGGTAATTACATATGTCTAAACTGATATACTCATCAAAACTAGATCTGCTGATATATCTATATATTATACTAAAAATAAATATTATAGAATGTATAGTATTGATCCTTCATATTTTCATCTTTAATGATTTTTTTTGCATATTTCTACTTACTCAAGATTTATTTATTTGATTTCTGATGTTGACTTGGAAGAGAATTTAAAAAGAGTAAGAACACATGTTTGATCCTAAGCAACTACAGTTCAGTGGAGAAATATATTTATAAACAAATAATTACTATAAAAAGTGGTCTCTCTCCCCTTAAGTTTTAAATGTATTTCCTTCTTTTTTTCCTAACATATGGTCCTAATAATTAAGGAAAGTAGACAGAATTTTAAGGAAATAAACATTTTTCAACTCTCATACAATCTGAGCTGCCCATGTCTATAAAAATGGCATGAAACAAAAAAATGTACATTATTCTACAATCAGAATGTTTATCATGTGCATTATTTGATATACTGCTTTTCTCAGATAATTGTGGTATCAACTAATCCCTTCAAATGTTATTTAGTAGCTTTCTTTTAATCTAGAAGATACTCTGAAAAACCAACTCCAGTTTCTGGTTTTTTTTTTAATATAAGAAAAATGTATCAGTTTGGTGTGGTTCTTTTTACCAGCCCCATGGACTGTATTATTTTTTTTTGTCACACAGTGCCTGATATTTAGGAAGTCCTCCAAAGTACTGAATGAAATGTCAGAGTGGACTGAATTCAATTCCTAGATATTTTGTACTTTAGCCTCTAAGGCTACATTTCTTGGACTTTTACCAAAACATCTGAAACATGAAGATCAGGCTCAAGAAAAAGTATAAGCAACTGGTTTTGTCTCCAGCAGCTTTTAAATAAATCGGCTCTTTAGGCCTCCTAAGTCTATTACAGATAAAAAAAATATTGAACAATCAAACAGAAAGGCAGCATTGAATAATGTCACAGGGTGTTTTATTTCTAATCATCCCCAGATGTCTCTAGAGCTCAAGTCTCTAGGAGTTCATATTTGACTTTGAGCATTTGTTGGCCTCAACCAGAAAGCAGATGGTTGCAAGAGAGGTTTATTCCAACAAGTGGCCAGCAATTTAGCTGTACCTCCAGGATGTCAGGATGGTAAGTTTTATTCAGCAGAAGAGGTAAAGACTTTTAAACAAAGGAGTATGAGGTTACCAAAACCCTATTAAGATTGAGATGTTTTAAATTGTTAACTTTCCAGAGAAAAACTAATTTAAGAATATTCCAGGAGGTAGGAAAAATAATAAAGCAAAAACTAAAGACAAGTTTTGTGGCTTCTTTTGAGACTAGTCTACATTTTCTAACAGTTCCAGCAAATGTAAGTTTCAAAGCTGTTCTTTTGATGATTCTCTTTAAACATACCTCTACCAGCCTTGATTTTTCATAGAAAATGAGAACCAAATATGAACAAATATTAAATTTCATGTCAACTAAATTTTATTGGAAGGATAAGCAAAGTAGTAACTGATTGCATGATGGTCTAATGTATTTCCCTTAACTTCTTTTAAAAGGCCTTAATTTGGAACAAAAACATCCTAAAACTGAGAACAAAAATTTTCCTTTCTCCCTCTAGGATACTGCCTGCACTTTTCATTCAGTTGACTGGGTTATTTGACATTTCCCATCATGCACTAGAGCACAGATCACAGATTATAAAGGGATAAATAATTTTGGAGTTTAACTCAAACCAGCAAATATTTATTTAGCCTTGACTTGGATACAGAACTGGGTATAGAGTCAATCTTTCAGTTCTCTGAGAATCTTAATAAACCTAAATTCTTAAGTTCTTTTTCCTTAGACAAGATGAATGAGGATCAGGAGGGAGTTTGGGATTAGCAGATGCAAACTATTGATATTATATATAGAATGGATAAACTGTAAGGTTCTAGTGTATATAGCACAGGGAACTATTTTCAATATCCTATAATAAACCATAATGAAAAAGAATATAAAAACATATGCATAACTGAATCATTTTACTGTATAGCAGAAATTAACACAACATTGTAAATCAATTATATTTCAATAAATTTCTTAAAAATGGGAAAAAAAAGAGTGGTTCACAGCAATGTGGGCTTAATAAACCAGAAAAAAATTAATTAAATGAATTATTTGGTACACTTTCCCAGCAGTCATGATTAAGGTGGTAGGTCTTCTAACATTTGAATATTACATCATAAGGGTTTAGTGTAACGCTGATGTAATCCCTGATTTTAGCCAGGGTATTGATACTTTCCTAGGAAAATCCTGCATGGTTATTACAAATAGGGATTATTTCTTCTTCTTATAAAACAAAAAATTTTCAGCACCAATCAACTTCCTGGGCAAATTATCCTAAAGTTGAAAATAATCAGATGCTCAGAGTTAAATTAAACATTTGAGTTTTAGGTACATTTTTATTTCACCCTTTAAGCTTTTGTTTCCACTGAAAACTGTTTATACTCCATCAATCTATAGCTCAGGGAAGGAGGCTTATGACAGTAGCGCCAGAAATACCACACATTCAAGGGAAGTCGTTTACCATAGCCATGAATGCATTTCCTAGCATGCTGTGTGCAGGTTGACTTTTATCCGGTAATTATGCTGAATCTCCTCTTAAACATTTTGTTCCCAGGGCAGCACCGTCTTTTGCGTAAAACATCATCAGTATGCCCTTCTCATTCATCATCCACGTGACAGCTTCAATGGTGTGCTGAAGCAACAGCTCACCAGGGCAGCGGTGCACTGTGATGATTTATCATAGTAACATAGCATCAGAGGGAGACAGCAGGATAATATATGGCCAGGAGCGTTCAGGAGTGTTACGCAGGAACAAATTTAGTTACACAAGAGGATGGATGGCAACCTGAAAACTTTGTTTTAGCAGACGTGCGTCCTAAGCCACATGAGGAGATACTTGTGGGTGGTAGCTTTCATTCAATCGACACGTAACTGAACACCTGCCTGTAGTTGGTCATCCAAAAATATTCAGTATGTGTTTGTAAACCCTTTGTAAACACAATTCAGATTTTGTTTTTATAAGAAAATGTGTGGTTACGAAAAGTGACATAAGATGGCAGACACACTGCTGTATGTTAGGGGTACTTCGGAGTTTGTCCCTATTAGATTTTCTACAAGGATGTGTAGCTTAAAAAAAAAAATGACTTACTCTAGAAAATCACTGTTTTATATGAAATAAGTTTGTTTGAAAGTCTAGTTGGTAAGTGGTGACTATTCCAAATTGAAAATTAATGTGAGGCAAAACAGCCTGCAATCTTAAGAAAGGAACGTTTATAAAACTCAGGCATTATGCAGACATTTCACCATTTTAACACAGTTTACAATAACACTGTCATATAATTTTCAGGGAAAACATTTGGTGAAATTCTCAGGTCTTCAGAGTGCCTGACATAAATAGATACTAAGTCAATTTTCAAGCTTCCAGAAAATCCAACGTTTTCATAGGTTTTTGAAATTATAAGACTAATCGAAAAGCCTCATTAGGGAGGTTGGTTTTATTCATTTTTTGGTGGATAATTCAATTTGCAATGTTTCTAGTCATAATTTTTTATGCCTGATGTGTGATAGCCTCAGTCACATCTGAGCTGATTAGCAGACCGTTAAAATAGGTCTATTTGGGGAAGCACGTCACCCTCTCTGCTAAAGAGTTCTACTCTTGGAAGGACAGAAAGTGCTGTGGCCCTGATGTAGATGTATACGCGTGACCTACTTCTTGAAGGTGCTGTTCGGTTAGAAATATCTCTTGGCAAACCTCCCAATGCAGCACTTATCAAGATTTTATCGATTCTCAGTCCCAACTGAATGAGAAATATTTCCTGGGTGAGTTGTTTCTTCTCCAAGCAGCAGGAAGCTGTTGTCACCAACCTTATTGGGCAGTTTAAAAAAAAAAGGGGGGGGCTTCCCTGGTGGCACAGTGGTTGAGAGTCCACCTGCCGATGCGGGGGACACGGGTTCGTGCCCCGGTCCGGGAAGATCCCACATGCCGTGGAGCGGCTGGACCCGTGAGCCATGGCCACTGAGCCTGTGCGTCCAGAGCCTGTGCTCCTCAACGGGAGAGGCCACAACAGCGAGAGGCCCGTGTGCCACCAAAAAAAAAAAAAAAAAAAAAGAGGATTTCAAGAGACGAAATCATCCATTTTGCCGCCAGTTTGTATTTTTGATATCCTCAATATGCAGTATCTTAGTTTCCAAGTTTGGGTACAGTATTTCCCCAATTCCTTCCCACCCAGGCTGTGCTCCTATCAAACTTTTTTGTGTAATTTCAACAGCACTTTACTCTTACACAATACGGCACTGTAATTTATCTATTTACTGGGATGTGTCCCCCCACAGGCCTTGAGCTTTTTGAGGACAAGAGTTATGTTTTAGCCATTTTTGTATTCTCCTGGGTAGCACATAAAAAGCGCTCAATCGATATAAGTTGAAATTTTGTTACCTGCGGTGACTTAAATATATACACTACTCTTCCCGTGAATGAACTTCTATTTATGTAGATCTTACAGGTATTTTGCTTATTTTGTTGTTTGGTTGATGATACATTTACTGAATTTAGTTCACAAACATTAAGTGAAAACACTGTTTTGTCAAGGTTGCTGTTATCGCTCAGACTTGGAAAAGCAGAGTCAGGTAAGCCTCTACTTGCAACATAATATGTTAAATGTTGCCAGAATAATTGCCATAATAATGATCAGTCACAGTAATCAAAAAACTATTATAAATAGTAATTACTGAAGTAACTCACAAGTAATGAAAAACCACGTGTGTGCTTATTAAATGGAATGCAGCATTTAGGGATTCGAATTAAATACACACATTCACTCCAAGGCAGGTATTACTGTCCCAACTGTACAGAGACTGAAGGTAGTTTAAAGAGGATAACATGTCACTTCAAAGATATACAAAGAGTATGTGGCATAGCAAATATTCAGTCCCGGGGTGTCTAACTTGAGCCTCAGCTCTAACTACTTTTAAGTGTTTTATTGAAAATATGCCCAGGTGCTCTGAGAGTGTGGAGGAGAGTTTTCCTCAGACAGAGGCTTCCAGAAGGGATTTCTAGAGGAGCTTATCTAAGCTGAGTCATGGGCTTTATCCTCTGGCTATGAAAATGTTAAAAAGCTTTAAAGGGAAACGATATTGCCAGATTGGTGTTTTTGTTGGCTCACTCTGGTGACAGAATTCATTTAAGGGAAGTAGGAGTAGACATGTTGCAATAGAGTGGCTCTAGGACTTGGACATACCCAGGATACCTAGAAGACGTGCAAAAGCAGAGCGCTGGCTCCACCCTTTAGAGATGCTGTAGATCTAGAGAGGTCTCCCCTCCCAGGGTTCACGTTGCTAATTTCTGTTGATGCTGATGCTGTTGGTCTCGAGACCACACTTTGAGAACCACCAATCCAGACTGTAACAGTTAAGGACCACAATGATGAGGACGCAAATTAAGGATACACAGAAAGGATGACGAGGAGGGGATAATTTTGAAAAATATTTAGACACTTAGAGTTCAATTTCCAGGAATGAGACCGGAACTGTATTTGAGTTTTGAAAAAATAAAGTCGGGTAAGATTCTCATATTTTTAGGTTGGGGGATGGTATTAATTGAGGTAAGTCGATGGGGATCATTTTTGAAAGATTAAGGAAGAGGTTACATTTGGGATTTTGAGATTTGACATTGTTGAGAGATAATTCTCCATGAGTCTCTCACATTTCTGCTCTTCCTGCAATAACTTTTGTTCTAGGTTGTCTTTTTAAAGATATATGCACACCAAACATAGATATAGTGTCTTCTTCTGGGGCAGAGGACAGATTTGTTTGTTGTCTAGGATAATAAAATCACTGATTCTATTTGGGCAAGGATTGGGCATGTTCCCTTGCAGGGCTTTTAAAAAAATGAGGTTTCCTAAGGTCACAGGGTCTCAGCTGTGACACAATCTACTGTATGTACTGCATCTACCAGGGTCAGTCCCTTGCCTGATGGGACTTGAGGGGGAGGGGGGACTGACACAACCTCAAGTTCCTGCTCCCTGCTCTGCCATGAGTAATAAGTCCTTTGTTTCTGACCTCAGAGTCTCATGTCTCCTACCAGGATCCATGAAAATGTGACAGGCTAACTTGTTAGCTTGCAAGTCAGATAAAATTTTAGATACTTTACAGTTCTTGACAGATTTGTCTGGGGACTTTCTAGTGGGTATGACCAAGAGGAAGGTAGATAAGGGTCTGACTCTCAGGAAAACAGATTTCAGGCTACAATTTTGTCAATCTTCAGTATACAAGTGAATAGCATAATGTGTTTAAAGAAGATCAGCCAACGAGAGAACATAGATTTAGGCTGTTGGTCAAGGTCAGAGAAGAACTAAGGTTTTCCTTTTAAGGTCCTATAATAGTACTAGATTATGAAAGCAAAAGTCCTATGGTCCTAGCTATGGGTGGGAAAGGGACTAGGGGCAGAAGATCAGGAATCTTTCTTTTCTTGCTAAAATCAAAGCAACTGATTTTAAATTAATTATACCATTTATTGTAAAGCATTTTTATACAAAATATTTATTTAAAATATGACAAGGAAGTTGGTAGAACACAGAAAATAAGAACCAACTGAAAAGAAAGCAACCACTGATACATGCAATGGCATAGATGCATCTCAAAAACACTAAGTTCAGTGAGAGAAGCCAGGCACAACAGTCTACTGATGATATAGTTTCATATATAGAGAACCGTAAAAAAGGCAAAAGTATAGGGAAATAAATTTGGCTGTAGTTATCAGGGGCCTGGGCAAGGGAGAGTATTACCTGCAAAGGGGGCACACCAAACTTCTTTGGGTCATGGAAATCTTGATTGTAGTGTGGACTCCACTACTGTACATATTAATCTAAATTAATCAAATTGTACACTTAAAATTTGTGAATTTTATGTAAATTATACCTTAATAAAGCTGATTAAAAAGGAACTAAGTAGAAAGTTTCAGGGCTATGTATGCATAACTTAATATATGTCTTCTTTTTGGATTTTATTAAAATATCAAATCTTAAGATTCTAACATGTCTAACTTTTATATTACGTTAGTAGAAATTTCTTCTTTTTGATATTCCATCATTAACTTTCTTTTGAACAAATATTGAATTTATGATGTTGGAATCATTTAGATGAACTCATCACATTTCTTTAGTTTCTCTACCTTGAACTGACACATTAGTTTTTGTATTGCTTCTTAATTTGTCTTCTGAGCTATGAGTGTTTTAATGCCCTGGTAATAGATCATCTTAACCAACTGTTCAGTTTTTATATGTTCTTTCAGCTCTGAGATCTCAAGATGACAGGATCTTGATTATGTCCCCAAAGAGAAATTTTTAAAAAGTTGGTACTAGTACAGAAAACCAAGACAATGCCCATGTCAATATTTGAGTCAGGCTGTTTTAGAAACACAAACCTAGTTCAAAGAGAACTATATATTTTTATTATAATTAGAAAAACTGAGTTCTAGTCCTAGTTGTGACATTAGGGTTTTCCTTGGCTGAGTCATTTAACAACTCTGCCTCAGTTTATCTTTAAACTGACTATAATCATATTTTCACCCCAAACTGTGTCCAAGAAGTAGGAAAAAATATATTGAGGAAGGCAATGATGATAAACATGTTATTTTGATAAAGGTCTGAGAATTGCATGTAGTAAATAATCAGAATTTCAGGGTAGTTTAATGGAATGGCTTCTCATTACTCAAAATTACTAAACTCTCAATATCCTGCTTTACAATGTATTGTTTATTTATTCATGTATTTAAAAAATTCTTATTGAGCTCCTGTTAGAGTTGTGTCACAGTTACTGGGGTTGGGGGGTGGGGGGGAGGAGGAAGGTATATTATGCTGAGCAGAACAAGTCCAATCCTAGTTCTCACATGGCGTAGAGTGTAGAGGAAGGCAGACCTCAATCCAATCAGCATTCTGACAAATGGACTGAAAAACAAGTTTCTTATGGAATCATACTATCTCTAAGAGGTCTGACAAGACAAATATGCAAAAAATTAAATGTGAAATTCAGACAATATATAAACTCAGACAAAATATAAACTTCTTGATAATTTAGAGCCAATTTCATATCTATGGAATTTTCTTTGAATCTATCAAAAATGATCTTTAGAGGAAAATGCTATTAATTGAAAATATTCTGAACTGCATATTTTTATTTGATATAGGTATCATGTATATTCAAGGATTTTTTAATAGATACTGCAAGAAATAAAAATAATCTCAACTATTCATTTTGTATTCAGATATAATTCACATCTATTCTGGTACAATTACATCTGTGTATGTTATGAAATGATGATTTAAGGCAAGTATTATATACTGTTCCATTTCTACAGTGTCTAATATGATTTAGATGTGAAATAACTTACAGAAACTATGTTATAGATGGGAAATAGACACGTGTGTATGTAAGAAATAGTAATTCAATCCATAAGCAATTATTGAGAATATAGATGTGAGCACACACATAAACACATATATATGTACATTTTTATGCTATTTATTTATCATGTAAGAATATCAGTATTATTACTTTATAAAATTGATTAGAATAAGAATCTTGATTTAAAAATAAATGACATCATCTGACTCATTTAATTATAATAACTGAGTTATTATAAGTAATCATATACTACTTAAATACACAAGCAATGGGCATATTTCAAGCCATCTTATATCATAACTGTGTTAACAATGGGATTTGCTCTTTGTATTTTGGTATTTGTGTCATTTTCTGAGAAAAAGAGGTCAAAATTTAACTTATTGACTACTGTTAATTTTTAAAAAAATATTTGAGTTTTTAAAAAATATTACTTTACTTTTACTTTGACTTTGACCAATGTAATATATTTAATTTTTAAAAGTTACAGAAAAGAGATTTGAAAGTTATATTAAAGTTCATAACAATGTATGACATTTTTGTGGATATAGATGATTATAAGGTAATATTAGACCTTATGTTTAGTTAAAAATCAACATGCGTATGGTACAGTCAGAGTGGCTAAATGTATTAGTTTCCTACTGGTGCCATGACAAATCATCTGCAATTTACTGGCTTCAAATAACACAAATTTATTGTCTTACATTTCTGCAGATTAGAAGTCTGACACTGGCATCATTAGGGTAAAATCAAGTTTTCAGCAGGGTTGAGTATCTTTCTGAAAGGCTCAAGGGGAGAATCCATTTCCTTGCCTTTTCCAGTTTCTAATGGCCCCTTCCCTCCATCTTCAAAACCAGGAACATTCTATCTCTGATTATTCTTCTATAGTTACAGCTTCCTCTGACTCTCCTCTTCTGCCCTCCTAGTCTATGTTTAAGTAACCCTTCCTCACATCTGGGGTCCACCAGGATAATCCAGAATAATCTCCCCATCTCATGCTTTGTATTTTTCCTCACATCTGCAAAGTCCCTTTGCGACATAATGTAATGTATTCACAGGTTCAGAAGATTATGACTTGGGCATCTTTGGGAGGAGGGGCATTATTCAAATCTCCAGGATTTTTATGACATGCATTTCACTAAATTGTACCTTAATTATTTTAACGCTTTCACTGTTTAAGACAACAAACTTCTATTAAGAGTTATTATAGTCAAGTACTATACTAGGAAATGGAAATGCAAAGAAAAAAAAGAATAGATTATATTACTTCAATGGGGTAAACTCTGGCAGGAAATATTAGCAAACCAGTAGTGGTAGTGCAGTGTCATAATATGTGAGCATATAAATCAGGCTCCATTGAGTGGAGGTGTAAAGAAGTTCAGGAGAGTCTTTCCAAAAGAGGTGATGTATGAACTTGTTCTAAGAGCAAGTAAGAGTTAAGTCGGTAAAGAAGGAAGAGAGCTTTTCTAACGTATTATATTCTTTAAACAATGTAGTCCCCGAAGGTTTAAATAAGCATTAGTGTTCTATCTTAATAAAACTCATCATTACATTCATGACAATTGTTTCTGTAAAGAAGATAACTTGGCACTTTTCAACTAAATATGAAATGAACCATAATGTAAACTTAATTTTCTACTTACATTTCACCCACCTATTTAAGTCACTTCTTGATAAAATGTTCACACTTATTTTCCCTTTTAGGAAATTCTGTTCTATTTTAAATCAGATACTTCTGCGCTAAGTGCAAACCATGGCTGGAAATAATCGCTTTCATAAACAAAGATTGTATTCTCAAACAGCCTTCCAGAAGGCTCTCCTTCTCGTCTCCTCTCTTTCCCTCTTCTTCATCTCCACCACTGCTCCCCAAAATACACAATAAGCATAAAGACAGGCAGTGTGTCCCACCCATAAGCTTCCAAAAGATCCTTCAACTAACCTTTGTTTAACATTTAACTCTTCCCATGGGGTAACCTCTAACAGACTTGTATGACTCTCCAAATAAGCAGCAAACATTTCAGGGGAAGGCACGCTAGTTACCTTCACATTTCTAATCTCATTACCTAGTAGACTAGATAGCAAAATCTTACACAATGTTTTCAAATTAACATTTTGCACAGTATGTATATCACATTTAGTAATATGATAACAAGCAGCAAAATGAGATAGTTTCTCTATTTTTCTGCTTTAGTGGATGAGGACACTGAAGCTTACAGGGATTGATCAGCTGGCCCAAGTTCTCCTTGTTAGTAATTGCTAGAACGTGGATTCTCCTCTCTACCTGACCTGTCTTCAGAGTCTCTCCTTTAACACCCCTGCTTGGTTAGGTGGACCGAACAGAGGGAACTGATCACTCTTTACAAAACCACAATGCTTGCAGGAAGGCCCAGCTTCCAAAACAGAGAAAGGATTCCTTAACAAAGCAAATGCGAAGGAAGGCACTCTGGAGATGGATCAATTCTGGGGTCAGAAATCACTAGTGGGAGAGGACTCAAAATTACCTTCCAACAATTCAACTACTCTTGTCTCATGCAACCGTGTTAGGGAAAATGTCCCATTATTCCCCTCAGTGATTTTGCTTTTATCTTTTTTCTGCTCACAAGTGACTTTAACAAATCCAACATTTACTAGCCTCACAAATAAATGTTTCATTTTGAATTTGTTTCATGGACAAAATAAAACGCTTACATGCATCATTAACATTGAATGAAGAAAAAAATCAGTGTAGCAACTTAGAGGGCAGAAGAGAGAAAGCAAAGTCTTCAGAATTTGGGAAAGAAAGAGTCAAACGAACAAATGAACAAACCCTCAGCTTAGCACGTGACATATGAATCAGGACTCAGGACGGAGGCCCCGCCACGTGTTTGCCGTGTTGTGCTGGGAAGAAGTATGGGCTTTGGGGTCAGACAAAGCTACCTTAATTTTTCTGGCCTTATTTGCTGACTGGCTCATGGATTCAGTAAATATTAGGCACCAGGCTTAAATATCCTGAGTGTTGGAAGAGAAGATACAAGTGAAGAATTTTCTTCTTAGTAGAGTGTGCTAGTTTGTTCAGGGTGACTCTACATTACCAAAAATTCCTATTTATTTCAAGGACCTAGACCCCAGGGAGGTCATGACTTCCTGTGACCTAGAAAGAAGCCTGTTATTAATATAGTGTATAATTGGCCTGAGGATTATACAGTTATTAAAAGAAGAGAAGTTTCTTTACAGCCTTTAATTTGATAATGGGATTGTAGCCATAGGCAATGAGTAGAAGATGACAAAGCTGAGTTATGAGGTAAATGGCAGGCCAGTAATCCTACCTTGTTAAAAGTGAGAGTTACCTGGTCCTCACAATCATTAAAACAGATTAGTTGGTAAAAAGAGAAGCTAAGACACCTGCATATGTAAGACTGAATTGAACATGTGACCTCATCCCAAATTTGAATGCCACCACTTTATGCATTTTAAAAGCAAACTCATGATAATTGGGGGATGAATAATTTGATTTGTAAATTAAACACTGACTGATTACACAGTTTGAGGATTTTTCAAAAGATTAATCTTATGGGGTTTTTTTTCCCTTTAAATAGGACACACGCACTCAGGCTCTCTTATCATTCAATAGAATCTCAATTAGAAACAATTATTTATTATTAATGGGATTGTATGACAAAAAGTTATGACAAATGGGGAGTGCGTAGTAAAATTCTGTCACTTCTATGTACCTATTTCCCTTAGGCTTTTTTGAGTTTTCTTTTTTATTCACGAGTTCCCCTTAGAGACGCTACTTCAAAGAGTCAGCCTCTCAGTTTCCCTCTAAAATCTTTTTCAGACAATTTAAAATAGTATCTCTAGTTAAGAGACAGAGAAACCATGTTTACACTCGAGCATGAATTTCTGAGTTCTACATTGTTCTTCCTATGCTGTAGAAAGGTTTTCTTCATTTCTTTTGTTAATTTCATGAATGACAAGAGTTGAAAAGAAAACATTAAAATTCTCAAAAGCTGAACAAGAATTATTAAAACCTTTAAGATGCACTTTTAGACTGGGTTGATGCTTTATGCCCATGGCAATCTTGGCTAACGAGGCCACTTACGTTCATGAAATGAGAAGGTTTGTAGAAAGCATGAGATACATTTTTACACATTTAAATACATTAGTGGTATTACCTGGACACTACTCAATTGCAAGGCCAGGAGCCTCAATTACTGAGAAGCAGATTTAAAGTAGCCAAGTTCTCATGACAAAGAATCTAAATTTTTTAAAGTTTATATTGCCAGGATATCATTTACAGTGAATATTAATGATTATTCTTATTAAAATATGGAGCTGTGATATTTCTTGTTGAGGTGAACCATTAAAACCTATGAATTTTAGTCCCAGTGAATTTAGCCAGCTGGATTAGCAGTTGCAGGGATATTAAGCTACTCTTTGGATAATTAAAGCAGGAAGTTAGTTAACAATATGCCAAATCCTCTCCTCAACATCCAGTGGCAGCTTGGGCAAGAGGAAATGTTTTATGTTTCCTTTGCATTTCAGGGATATCAGTCAAGGTGCAAATAACTTCAATTTTCCAATTTATATTCCTACCTCCTTCGGCACCCTGGTAAGACTACCGGCCTCTGAATTCTCAGAAAATATAGGTGAGCCTTTGTTATTTCCTTTTCATTAAGAACTTCTATATGCACACACTTACCTACACATGCACACACTTTTTAAAATGACCATATAGTTTACACTTCTTTTACTTAATCATTAGCAAGGCAATTATGTGTTAGACTAAAGACCCTGAAGGCACAAGATTCTTGAATTGAACCAGAAAACAGTTTTTCTTCCCAAATCACAGAGACCTTATCATGAATATATTCATAGCAACTCATAGGAAGCAATAGCAACATCTGTGTTTCCTAAACTTTTCTCTAAGAGAACATTTACATAAATTTTATATATATGTACATGATTTACTAAATGCGTTTAATACACTGCAAATACTTTACATTTAAAAAAAGGTGTGTTTTCAGAGACTGGTAATGGAATAGATTTGTTCTTGAATAAAAAAATTCGATAAAAATCTATTGGCACTTGCATTTTAGTGGTAGAATCAGAATGGACTATGTACACCCTATTTCCAAATGATGGAGTAAAAATGTAACAGTTTCTTTTTATGAGATATCCTTAGGTAATTTACTCTTACAACATATTTAAATTATAATTTTTATAATATTCCATAAACTAAATATTTTCTTACTTTTCCAATCCTATATCTATTGATAAGGTACTCTATCATTTTTTAAAAAAATATATTCATTTTGAACTGCTGGTTTGCCAGATACTTAACCATATGCTGAAATCGCTACTATTGAAAAGTTTTTGATAATATACTTCAAATATTTTCTAGTATTAATCGACCTTCAAACACAACAACAAAACATTCTAGCCTCAATGAACAATGTATTTTATCTACAAATGAAATACATATTTATTGAGATAAATTTGGTTTAAGATATAGCGTTATACTTTTTTGTGTTCCCTCACCTGAATTTTCCCATTTTTCCATGTGAATAATTCTGGGTAGTACTGTAAGTTTTAAATGTTTAAGTAGAATAATAAAATTGGTCATGGTCATTGATCAGGTTATGTGAATTACAGTTAGCCTTGTTACTATAGAACTCACCCTTCACTTGTGGTATGTGGAAGCAATAAAAAGTGTTTGGACTAACCATAATATCTTGCATTAGTTTGTCTTACTGTCTTATTTTCTGTATCTGTTACACACCTACATGTTTAAGGTACATTTTCTTTTAGTTTTATGTAGTTAAGGCCCTTCTGGCAGAGAAAAAAACGTGGTCGTTTATGTGTAATGCCTTGTCCTAAATCGTCATATGTTGGATTTTGTTGGGAGTCAGTCTCTTTGTTAAAATAAAGTACAGTGGACCCTAGAGCAAGGTGGGAGTTAGGGGTGCTGACCCTCTGCAGGGTCAAGTATAAGTTGAAGTCAAGTATAAATTCAACTCTAAGTTTATAGTTGGCCCTTGGTATTCATGGTTTCGCATCCATGGATTCAACCCACCAGGGATTGTGTGGTGCTGTCATTAAGTATTTATTGGAAAAATCTGCACGTAAGTAGATCTGTGCAATTCATACTCATGTTGTTCAAGAGTCAACTGTATCCTTTTGAAGTTGGTAAAAAATGTGTATTATTCTATTTCCAGTTTCATTGAAATGACTGGCCAAAGAAACATGCTTTAAAACAACAAATCATAGAACTGTGCATGTACAGCTGATGCTTAATAAAATGTCCATTCTTACATTTTATGTTAAGAACTATGGCCACTTACACATTTGGTTTTCAGTTTAATGGACTCAGTCTCAAGCAAAACAAGAGGTCAAACTCAGTGGGTGAGATACGGTGTGCTTCCTACAATAACTCTTTGGTTGACAGAGGTTCATTTATTGAATTGTATAGTGAATTTTCTATTTAATTATTAAATATCTCTGTTGACGCTTGAAAAGTCAATAATATCAACATGGGAGTTTCTGAATAGAAATTATGGGCAACTAAGTCATGCTTTTAGGAATTCAATACCTCATATTCATACTTCTTGGCTTTATTGATCAACTAATGGTGAGAATTGTCAGCTTATATTTTCACAGAATTATTATTATATATTCCAATAACATCTATTCTTGTATCACAACCAGGTAGTTTTGGCAGGACATCCGGGAGTGAAGGTCCCCTGTAGTTATCTGATATGGAAGCCCCCAACTGTGTAGATGCTGCAGTACTGTTATCAGACCTGTCTCAGTTCTGCCATGAAATTATGAGGTCTTGGGAATTTATCAAACAGGGCCCCGCTTTTCTCTTTGAAAAGCAAGGATTTGGGCTAAATTGTTTCTAATAAGTTTCTGCTTTTCTGACTCATCTATGATGTTTCAATGTCTACTCATTCAGTATAGGGAAAGTCTCAGGCATGGTGGCTCTAAGCAAGCTTCTTTGTGACAGCCTAGTACAATGGTGGACTATCAACACAGGCATATAAATTTTGGCATTACTTTGTGTATTCAAGTTGGTAGGAGACAAACTCTCAAAACAGTGGTACCAGAATATATTCAAGTTCAGCATCCAGACTGTTCTCATTACACAAAGCCAAGGAGAACGTCCACATTCTTCTCAGTATGTGTAAGGGTTACCACCTGCCTCAAGTTCAGCTACCAAATTGTGTTGACTTTACTCATTCTTCTTTAAAAAATGAAATAAGGTGGGGTTTTTTTGATAAACAGTACTGTTTTTCTCAGATAAATGACCAGTTCTATCAAGAATGTTAATATAAAATTTAACAGTTTCAGAGATGTTTTTTGAAGGTATACTTTACCTTACTGCTCACTTTGGAGGATTCAAACATAAATATACAATATTTTAAATACAAAAATTCATCTACCTTTTGGAGATAAAGGATATGTTTATTAATATTTATTGATAACCTTATTTTGGGTGCTGATGTATCAGGGATGTTAAAAAAAAGATATCAGTAACTTGAACCAATTTCCAAATTAGTGTTTAAGTGGGTCTCAGTGCAATTTATTTTGTTTCTTTTGCATAAAAAGAGTACACATTTTAAATGCATAACTATACATTTAGACACATTTGAAATAGAAGTTGGTCCCTGAAATGAATGTTACAGCTATTCTCTTGATTTTCAGTTCAGTGAAGTGTGTCTTGATGGTCATTTTAATTCACTGTAGAGCATCAATTAAATATGTATTAATCAGTTTACATGTAAACACACTCAGATATTTAGATGCAGTGGCCTTAAATGTTTATATTTAAACAACTATCTCTTTAGCAGTCGCTGATGGTTCTCTCACCACAGGGAACAATAAAATTGTACAGATGGCTTAGTTTTATACATGGGCTTTAAATAAGCAGTGTGTCTTTCTTTTGTTTAAAAACTCAAATAGCTAGAATTTATTGATTGTTCACTACATGCCTAGGGGTGAGACTCAATTTTTACACTGAGGACTGTGGAAATAACTTTTCTGCTTTTGGAAGAAGAGGGTTCGTTTCCCCTTATATTCAATAACCAAACCCTCCTCCTGATCAGATGAACTTTGGCTAGTGTAAAATGTCTCCAAAAACTTTCATTTTTCTTGATAAAGAATTAGAATATATGACCAACCTGGAAAATGAAGAGGTTGTGGAATTGGTAATCTAGCCACTGGAATTTGAATGATTCTTAATATCTTTTGGCCTCTTCAAGTGTTTTGACACTGAGATTCCACGTATACCGAGCACTTCACTGGAAAACCGTGTGAAGTCCAAACTGGGATACAGTTTCCTCTCCAGATGAAGTTACTAAGTTGTGGAGAGTAAGCCCAAGCTAGAGATTCAAGTTTACTCTGTGATCTTGGATAAAGAAGAAAAGAGATGCTAATTAAAGGCAGCTAAGGGAGATGCACTGTGTGTTCTCTGTCCAGACAGGAGACTAGACAAGCTGGTAGTCACTGGTAGATTGTCTGGAGATCCATGTTAGGCTGTAGCAAAAAGTTCAATTAAACTGCTTCTTGTAGTCACATTGATGGTGACAACTAACTGAAATTCCAAGGAAAGACACTATAAAACTAAATATTAGCACTACGTGTTGGCCTCTCTGACTACCTTTATGAAGGTACTGAAAGAAAGACGAGTTTAGGAAATTTTTGACCAGATTACAAGCCAAAAAATGAATGGGAATAGAAGGAGACCTGGTAGTCGAGACCCTTAAAGTACAGAAATCCCCCCCAAAATAGATAATATTGAAAAGATCCTTGGATGATAAAGGCTGAGAAAAACTACTCAGTTGAATAAAGTGACTCAGGGAAAATGTTAGAACATAATTAAAATGTTGTAACCAAAAGAATTACCCAGTTGGATAAAATAACTCAGTGAAAATATCAGAATAAAAGTTTGACATAGCCTGCATTAAAAGGAGAGAGAGACAGAAGCAGGTGGGGAGATGGGAGAGAGAGAAAGAGATGAAGAAAAAGAAATGAAACATATGCACCAAATATGATCGAGAACCCTTTGGATATTGTTGCTAGCACATGGAACAAAATAATCTTACACAAATCAAAGTCAATGTATATTTTGAGAAAATTAAATTGCCCAAGAAACAGCAAGCCTAGGTTCCTAAAAAGCCTATGAAATTTTAATTTTATACAACTTTTATGGACTCATCCTTCCACTGACAGGAAATGACTAAGAAAGATGTTTGGCTTCTTTAAAAGGGCCTAACCCCAAATGTCTTCAAATGTGGTATAAAATTATGAAAGATGAGAACTATACAAAACAAAAACAAACAAATAAAAAAAACAGGCAAGAGTAGGACAATAATATTAGCAGTCCCCCCAACCCCACATAGCAGGAAAACATCAATGTACTATCTGCCGGATTACAACATTGTTATGGGAAAATAATGCTGTTATTCAATTCTTTCACTTTCTGAAGATAGGACATTATTTATAGATCCTGGACTTTGAGCTGAACTCAGTGACTGAAAGTGACTTTGTATTGTCTCTCTCCCAGAAGAAATTAACTGTATTCTCTTTGTGGGGTATGACCAAAAGAGTACCTTATATCTAGAGACAGAGCTATGGGTCATGAAATAATGTGTCTTCCACATTCTCAGACTCCTTCATAATTAGGTATGGACCAAATACCTGAGTTCTGGCCCATGTGAAACAAGCAAAAAATGAAATAAGGCACTTTCTGACACAGTTCCTAAAAGCATCTTTCAGAATCCTTCTGCCCTCCTTTCTGTGGCTCCGCATCCCAGGTGGCATGCATACAGTATGGGGAAAACTCATCCAGTCCTAACTGAATAGAGATGTGGGCAAGAAATAAAATTTTGTTGGTTTACTCTAAGAATTTGGGTGAATTTATCATCAAGCATAGGCTAAGTTGTCTTTTGACTTTCATTACTGCCCTTGAGAGAACTTTATACTTTCAACACTCTAAAAATAATCTGGGTTTAGAGGGGTTCATTTAAAATATTTTTTTCTCTGTATCTGACTTTCTGAAATTCTATAAATTGTGAATTTATTTATAGTATCTTTCATTGAATGTATTGGAATTCTTGCATTTGAAAACTGGTGTTTTTAATCTACAAATTTTAAGGTTTGTATACTGTTTCTACCTCATTTTTGTTATCCTTTTCCTGGAAATCCACTTAATACATGCTAGTTATTCCAAATCATCTCTTTTCTCCCCATCTCTTCCCTCTCTGCCAGTCACTTTGCATAATTTCTTCTAACCTGTCTTCACATGCATTACACCTCTCTCTTCAGCTATTTTTAATCTGCTAAACTCATCCACTGATTTATTAAATTTGTTATTATATTTTCCTCTTCTTTAGTTTTTAATTGTTTTCTCCAAATCTGCCACATTAATTTTAGGATTTCTAGTTAATTGTTGAATTTTTCAAGTTTGTTTTTAGTAGCTTCTTTTCGGGGGGAATTGGTTCTTGCTCATTTTGTCATGTGGCTACCTGTTATTGATCATATTTGATTATATACCAGACACTGTATTTAAGAAAAATAGATGTGAATAGCATCAGCCCTAGAATAACATTCTATTCCTCTAGATAATGCTTTGGTTTATTTTTTCCACATGCTTGTGAGTGCTGATAGTACTTGACTCTTGTATTTCAAGATTAGAGGTTGTCTGGTCCACTGAAATATCATAAAGGCAAACAACAGCTCCTGAAATAGCAGTTTTCATTCAGACCCTCCCTACTACTAGGGTGTAGTCTTTTAGGAGTTCAGCTCCAAGTGTGGGCTAGATTACTTACTTTCCTACTCTGCAGGGTTAGTTGATGTTTACTTGGTTTTTAAGCTCTGATGCAAAAAAAATATTGTTGCCTTGTCTCTTGGAAAAATTATTTGTTGATATTACAACACCAGGCAGAGGATGTGAGCAGCATTAGGGAAGATCAATACACTTTAGCCGTTTCTGTTATTTTCCACAATTATTTAGTGATGATAAATTGAATCCAACATATCCACACCTTCCTTAAATCTGCATTTTCTATAATTTTATGTGTTGATATGTATAAATAGTATTCACTGAGGTGAATTTGTCACTTTGAATTATGTTTATTAAATTTTAAAGAAAAAGTTATATACATATACATTTATTTTATTGAAGTACAGTTGATTCACAATATTGTGTTAATTTCTGCTGTTCAGCAATGTGATTCAGTTATACGTATATATACATTTTTTATATTCTTTTCCATTATGGTTTATCATAGGATATTGAATATAGTTCCCTGTGCTGTACAGTAGGACCGTGTTGTTTATCCAGTCTATACATACATATTTTTATACATACACCTGTCTATGTTCTACATTAATCAAAACATATGTGCAATGAACTATGGTGCCTTGCGAGGGCAGATGAGGTCAGAAGCAAGTCTCACAACATGGTGAGAAAATATGGCTAATTCTCCTTTGATGATCTGAATGGTATCACTCATTTCAAGTTTATTTCCTCTCCCTGTTTTCTATTTTGATACCACCACGGTGCTCTTTCTTTTCAGGCTCAGGATCCTTCCTCCATTTGCTACAAGTTACTTGCTGAAAGGAGATAATCAGACTCATTTCTAATTTAAAATCTGGCCAATGAATACTTTTATCTCTAAATATGAGAAATAATAATTTGCTATTCTTAAGTTATTTTAGGTTTTAGACACCACGATGGTAGAGCATCGTGATCACGGGAGCAGGGAGACAGAAGACCTGGGCACTTTTTTCCAACCTCTAAAATATTCCCGTGAAGCCCAGTTCCAGCTGCTTTTCAACCTAAATATCAGAATTCAGTTATGAAAGTGTTATTAACAGAAAAGGTGGCCACCATCCAGCAGAGGAACTGCTGAAATTATATTAAAATGTCTGCTGTTTGGAAAAGGTAGACTATTTTGTGTAACAAGAAATACAACCTCCGTTCATGGTGCTTACTGCCAATTGCATAAGCTTTTCTCCTCTCCCAGAATTTGTTTAGGATAGATTTTTAGCTCTACTCTGAGATCTTCCCTTCTAACCAAAGAGAAGTTTGAAATATTGACAATAATTGTCATTTTGAAAGGTTGGAATTTTAAATTTGTATCTAGAGGACATCACAGCTGTTAAAAATGTTGATATAACATCTGGCAAAGACAGCAAGCAGTGGATTGTAATTTCTATTCAAATGCATGGAAAGAAAATCAAAAAGCAATGTCTGTTCATAAGCCTTGTGAAAGCAGAGAACCTGTGTCCTGGCTGGGAGGGAGAAGGATTTTAAAAGTCTCTAGAAGTGTTAACTGAATGTAATGTCAAACTCTCAACAACTGCTTTCAAAAAATAAATTACCTCTAATACCTTGTGTATTTTTTCACACCGTCTATTCCCCTGTTACCAATTAGTTAACATGTACTTTGACAGAGAGATGATGGTTCTCAATCTAAGACTTCAGATGTAGTGTGAATAACTTTAATGATGCTCTTATACAGGAGAAGATATCTCATAAAGCCTCACTATATCAAATCCTAATTTAGAAAATGCAGCAACAAGCTGCAAAGTGCTCTCAAGTCAATGTGCAAATGTTTAGTGGATTCTCATTTCTCATCAGTTTCATGTTTCACTTATGTTTCTATCTTCTCCCAGAAACACATTTCCTAAAGGAATTTATATTGTTTTTTTATCACAATAGAAAATTAAAGTTATATGCAGCCAGAATAAAATATGTCATTCTGGAATTACTAAACAGTTTGGGCTGATACACATGAGAAGCATAGTAATCTGAAAATGAGGTCACATTTTAATGTGTCTGAAAGAAGTATTTATACGAAAACATTGGGGAAGTGGCCAGGGAATAATAAAAATTATATGTTCGTCAAGAAAACAAACTAAAGAACTTTCAGACTAAATAGCAAGACAACTCTGTCTTAGGTAGCAGGTAAGAAAAAATTAATGCTGTATAAAAGCGCCTGGATGATTCTAAGAGAGTGCACTAGAATCAAAATAACACAGCTGTTGTCAGTCTCAAATCTTAGCAAAACTCCATGTTTATTACTACTTTTTTCCTTTTGGGATACTCTACGTCCCCTTGCACTGACCCCTCTTCTCCTTTGCCAGCCTCTAACCCCAGCCACGAGGTCATGATGCTGCTCCTGAGACCGCGGCACTGAGTGCAGGAGGCCTGTGTTTACCTCTTATCTGCACTCCTTCCTTTTTCCTGCATCTCCTTTCAGTCAACTGCTATCAGTCCCAGAGTTCACTCCTTTCACCCTTTCTCATGACCATGATGGCGTTCGATACGACACGAAGCTCTATTTTCCAGTAAATACCTAGAAACATTCCTCGAAGAGATGCTCAAGCTATTTCTTTTACATCTTCTCAATTCTCTGCTCACTGTCAGGCACAGCTAGCTGAGTGGTTTTATTGAAACTGAAGTCATGTTATGTCAGTTCTTTGATCAAAACCCTCCAATGGATTTCAGTCTTACTCAGATTCACGACTAAAGTCCTTGCAATATTAAAATGGTCTATGAGACCCAAGGGAATCTGCGAGACAGCCAGTTTCCTCCCCTCCCCCACCCTGCCTTTATTCTGACTTCTCCTTTTATACTCAGATCCAGAAGCACTAGTTTCCTGGTTTCTCTATCATTCTGGCACATACCTGCCTTAGAGTCTCTCTGCACTTGCTCTTGCTTTTGCCTGGAATACTTTTTCCCAGTGATCTGCATGGTTGAGTCCCTCACTTTCTTTAGGCTTTTACTCCAACGTTATCTTTTTAAAAAGCCGTTTCTTTTGAACATAGGGGTGTATGTATCTTTTTGAATTATAGTTTTGTCTGGATATATGCCCAGGAGTGGGATTGCTGGATCATATGGTAATTCTAGTTTTAGTTTTCTGAGGAACCTCCATACTGTTTTCCACAGTGGATGCACCAATTTACATTCCCACCAACAGTGCAGGAGGGTTCCCTTTTCTCCACACCCTCGCCAGCATCTGTTATTTGAAGACTTTTTAATGATGGTCATTCTGACCTATGTGAGGTGGTACCTCATTGTAGTTTTGATTTGCATTTCTCTGATAATTAGCGATGCTGAGACACGGAAATAACCTAAATGTCCATCAACAGATGAATGGGTAAAGAAGATGTGGTACGTATATACAATGGAATATTACTCAGCCATAAAAAGAATGAAATAATGCCATTTGCAGCAACATGGATGGACCTAGAGATTATCACATTAAGTGAAGTAAGTCAGACAGAGAAAGACAGATATCATATGATATCACTCATATGTGAGATCTAAAATATGACACAAATAAATCTATCTATGAAACAGAAACAAAATCAGGGATGTAGAAAATAGACTGGTGGTTGCCAAGGGGGGAGAAGGTGGGAGAGGGTAGGAGTGAGAGTTTGGGATTAGCAGATGCAAACTATTACATATAGAATATATGTAAAAGGTCCTACTGTATAGCACAGGGAACTATATTAAATATCCTGTGATAAAGCATAATGGAAAAGAATATGAAAAATAATGTATATATATGTATAACTGAGTCTTTGCTGTACAGCAAAATTTAACACAACACTGTAATTCAACTATACTTCAACACAAAATAAAAAAAAAAAATACCCCAAAACCATTTCTTGGTCATGCTACTTAAAACTGCATTCCCAAGTACTGAGTCCCTACATTTTTCCCCTTTGGATCTTTCTTTCCCTTTTCCAGTATACCACATATTTTACTTATTTTTCTCTATCTTCTCATGAGAATGCAAGCTCTATGGTGGCAGGGATTTTTGCCTGTTTTGAATATTTTAAGTGCTTAAATAGCACTTAGAACATAATTTACAACAACAACAAAAAAGGCCCAGGCCAAGTAAGTGAATATATTCTGTCAAATGGCCATTAACAATTGAAACTTTAGGAACCTTTACAAATTGAGGCACAGAGAAATTGCTCAGATCCAGGAATTGAAGCTATGTTTTTCTGGCTTTCATAACAGACTGATTTAACAGTTTTTAAGTCTCTGGGACTCTGTGATTGAACACTGGCTTTCTTGCAGCAATTTTTCATTAAAAGCATCGTATATAACATTAAAGTTTCAGTCACCATGCCAAATTGTTACAAATCATTTTGATCCTTTTCCTCAAATCTCACAAATTAAGGATTCTTTTCATTTCTATTAAAACCAGGGTGCAGATTTATTTGTATTATTAAGATGTTAAGAATTCATCTAAAGACCTAACAAAGAATGACTGGTCTTTTCTCCTGTCCTACAACAAGAAAAAAACAAACCACCTAAAAATCAATGATTTTTCTTGAACGTAGCTGAAAACTGAGGTCACAGGGCAAACCACCACCTGAAATCTGGAGACACAGGCAACTCCAGAGAATCACAGCCACGATCAGCTTATCAGAAGCAGAAGCCACAGGGCCGTAAACTGGTAAGAACATGTCAATGTTAATTTTGACAGATTGCTAGAGGCTGAGTGTAGACTAGCATGAGAACAAGAAAATATGGGGGCCCCAGTCTTAAGTAGGGCCCCACATTTTCACAGGTTCTACTTTTAGGAACCCTACTAGGTTCTCATGGTGAGAGACAAGAAAGGCCCTGGTGTGGCAGGGCGGGGGTGTGGGGGGGAATAGGAAGAGTAACATTTGTGAAATATACCCAGAGTCTTGTCCATAACTAAGGCCTGATCTCTAAGGAGCAACAATGTGCCAGAGCCTTATCCCACGTGGGAGGGGGCCTTTCTCTGACTCTAGTCCTCTCTAGCCTTATGTCACGTAAGGGGAGAAAAAAGCTAAGACACAACTGTGAAGGTCACAGCCAAGGAACTTAGGCCACCTAGAACACAGAGGTTTAATCATAATTTTATAGGATAAATAACCCTGCATCTTCCCACCACAACAACAGGACTCTAGTATATCAATGGTGGATTACAGCTGTAAAATGCAGACTCTATTTAAGAAGGTTTTAGGGAAACCCAAAGATAACCAGAGAGACAAGCACAAAAACACAAAAAAGAAATTGAAGCCTCTTATATCTACAGCTACAGCAAATGTTAAACTCAGCCCAACTCAACCATCAACATAAAATCTCATGCTAAAGACTCATTACACCATTTTCTATTACCTGATACACCATGTCTGTCTTTCAACAAAAATCAAAAGCGTGCTATGAAAAGCAAGAACAAACATAGTCTTAAGAGACAAAGTAAGCGTTACAACCAGACTCAGATATGGCACAGATTTTGGAATTCTTTTACAGGGAATTTAAAGTAAGCCTGATTAACATACTAAGAGCTTTAATAGAAGAAGTAGACAATGTGCAAGAACAGTTAGATCATACAAGCAGAGAGATGGAAACTCTAAGATCAAAATGAAATGCTGGAAGTCACATACACTGTAAAGAAATGAGGAATGCTTTTGATGGGCTCACCAGTTGAGTAGACACAGCCAAAAGAAAGAATTTGTGAGCATTAAGAGATGGCAATAGAGACTTCAAAACAGAGATGCAAAGAGAAAAAGATTGGGGAAAAAAAAGAAAAGAATTACCAAGAACTGTGTGACAATGTGAAAAGATGTAACATACTTATAATTGGAATACGAGAAGGAGAAGAAAGAGGGCGAGCAGAAAAAATATTTGAAGTAACAGTGGTTGAAAATATTCCAAAATCAATGGCATACATCAAACCATAGATCCAGAAAACATAGAGAACACAAAGCAGAATAAATACCAAAAAGCTGTACTTATGCATATCATATTCTAATAGCAGAAAACCAAAGAGAAAGTGGTTTCTGCAGAACTTTGAGAAAAAAACTACCTTATCTATATAGAAACAGTAAGAATTACAGTGGACTCCTTGTCAGAAGCCATGCATGAAAGAAGAGTGAAGTATTTAAATCATTTAAAGAAAAAAACCCCACGAACCTAGAATTCTATATTCAGCAAAATTATCCTTCAAAAATGAAAGAGAAATGAGACTTTCTCAGAAACAAACAAAAACCCCCAATAAACAGGGAATTCATCACCTTAGAACTGCCCTGTAAGAAACACTGATTTTTATGCAGATGGAAAATGAGTTAGTTAGGTCAGAAACTTGGATCTCCATAAAGAAAGGAAAAGTGTAGGAAATGGAAAATGAAATAAAAGATTTCTTTTTCTTATTCTTAATTGACCTAACAAATAATTGTGCAATAATAATAGTACCAATGTAGTGGGTGATTATAGGATGTGAATGATTCAAACAAATGACATCAGTGTTATAAGGGGCAGGAAAGAGGAGTTGGGGATATTCTGTTATAAATTACCTGGACTACACATAAGGCAGCACAGTGTTACTTGAAGGTGGACATAGGTTACTTAAATATATATAATGCAAACTCCAGGAAACCACTATAAATTTTCAAAAGAAGTGTAACTGCTATGCTAAGAGAGGGTTCACATAAAATGCTCAGTTGAAATCACTGAAGGCAGAAATAAAGGAGAAAAGGAGAAACAAAGAACAAGGACAGCAAATAGAAGAGTTACAAACATGGTAGATATTAACCCAAGTATCTTGAAATGTGAATGGCCTAAATATACTAATTAAAAGACCAAGTATGTCAGAGTAGATAAAATAAAACAAGACCCAACTATACATGGTTTTCAAGACAACGACTTAATTATAAGGCCTCCATCTATGGATCCCATTCATTCTTTAACAAATGCCACTGGAGTCCTGTTAGGTGCCAGGCACTGTGTGAGTAGCGAGTTTAAATTAGAGCAAAAATGCAGAATTCTTGTGAAGAATTCTGGTTCCAATTTAACTGATCTTTCTTGTGATCAGGGTATGTTACAGACTAAATATTTGTGCCCCACCCCAAATTCGTATACTGAAACCCTAACCGCCAACGTGACCGTATTAGGAGCTAGGGCCTGTGAGGAGGTGATAAAGCTTAAATGAGGTCATCATGGTGTGGCCTTAATCTGATAGAGCTGGTGTCCTTATAAGGAGAGGAAAAGACACCAGAGTTTTCTCTTTGCCATGTGACGACAACAAGAAGGCAACCGGTCTGCAAGCCAGGAAGAGCTTTCTCCTCTTTCCTTGAGGCACTTCACTCTTACTCCGTTACCTTTACTTTCACTAAAGATTTCAGTTCTTTATGACACCAAAGCAGAGAGTCCTCTCCTCCTTTAACCTAACACTTCAGCAAGTTTGACATTCTTGAGCTCATCTTTTCCTCATCTCTCCTGTTTTTCCTTAACTTTCACTTCTCTTTCTTCTATTTCCACTTATTTTCCTTCATATCTTGAAAATAATACTATAATGACATTCAAATTTATTCTTAATGGCCAGAAAAAAATGGCAAGATTTTGTCATGAATACTTTGTTTTATTCTTAAGAAAATAAATAATAAAGCTGAAGTCCCCTGTGGTATCTAATACAAGAAACGACGTTCCCTTTCCCTTGCTCCAGAGACATTCCATATCGTACATTTTGTGTAAAATCATCAGCCTACCCTTTCTAATTTCACATGTAAACATAAGTGGTGTTTGTGTGTGTATATACATACTTTATGGTATTATTTGACTATTTAAAAGTTTTTAAAGTAATATTGACAAGGGCAGCACAGACTCACCACTTTTCCTGCACCTGCTTTGCACCCACCAACTTCTCATTCTTTGCCAAATCATTATTAGACAAATTCAGAATTGTTTGTCCCCCTGAAACTAGCTAAACACAGAGAAAACATATCCTGTTCTCAGTCCTGTAGGGGACTGAAACATCCTCTACTTGCAGAATAACCCCAATGGTAAATCAGTCCACCTGAAAATTATCCACGCCTCCCTGTAAATGACTATGACAAAACCACCCTGCCAGATACGCTAATCTTAGGATCTGAGGTGCTCTCCCACTGCAAATACCTGAATAAAATCTCTTTCCTGACTTTTCTGGGTTTTGTCATTGTGCCATACTAAACATGGATTTCTCTGCCATTTGACCAATGAAAACCACTCATACCACTTAAGCCTCAATGCCCTGTTTAGCTATATATTAAATTTTTTACTTTTTGTTGAATTAATCTAGAAATATTTAAATAATGAGACTATAGCTCATTTATATTACTATCTTAACGATGGATAATTAGATTATACTCAGACAACACCAGCAATGTTTACTCATTAATGTCTTCATGTACATATGTATTAGTTTCCCCTAGCTTATAATAATCATCATAAAATAATAGCACTGTATTTCAAATGCTTTGCACGTGATTACTCATTTTATCCTCATAATATTTTTATAAGAGGTGCCAGTATTATTTCTGTTTTACAAGTAGAAAACTGAGACAAAGCTTATGCAATTTGCCTAAGGAGTATTTTCAGTTAGTAAGACTATGCATTTTTTTGTTTTGTTATATAAGACCAAATTGTTTTCCAAAGTGGCTGATCCATTTTACTCCTTCACCAGCAGTGTATAGAGAGTATCCATTCCCCCATATCCTCATTAAAAATTGATAATGTGAGACTTTTTAATTTTTGCAAGAATGATGAGAAACATTTCATTGTTTCTATTTGATTTATTCTGATTAATACGTGTTTATTTTTCTTTCACATTTTTTTCATTTTATGAATTATTTATTATTGTTCTTAGCCAATTTTCTAATTTGATTGAGTTTTCCTCATTGATTTGTAGGTATTCTTTAAATATACCTAAATATTAAAGCTCTGTCCAACAAATTTTGCTCTTATTTCTTTGCTTACACAGAATGTTTTTAAATTGATTGTAGTCAAATTAATCACTATTTTACTTAAATTTTTTGATATTTATATATACTTTAAGAATATTATCTTTCCCAAGTTCATAAATATATCTTTTGTTTGGATTTAGATATGACAGTAAATCATCTTCTATCTTCAGGTAGCCACCAGAGGGAGTGTTTGGGATTACAGCACAAACAACTCATGCTAATTAAGCTTCAATTATAGGCACAGAGGGTAAAAGAGGCTTGGGTACTAGCCGAAGTACAATATTTTTGCCAAATGAGAGCCAAGCACAACTGAATTACCCTGTTGTAATTTTATTTCCCAAATATGTCTCTTTTTGCAAAGTAATATTGAACACATTGCCTTCTATTCTTAATATCCTAAGATTTTTATCCAAGACTGTATATCTGGATACATTTTTTGATGTATTTAAGTGCATATATTTTCCCCCTTATTCTACCAATGTGGCAACTTGCAGTGTTTGAATTTTAGATGGTAAAGCAAATTCATACTGTTGGAAAAATGCCAACTTGGCACTGATCTTCCATTTCATGAATTTGTTCTCTATTTTAAAATGCTGTTAGATTCATCTATTCAGCTCCAAGTTTTATTTATTGCATTATTCAAATTTTAAATTTCCATTTGATATTTTTTATATTATAGAATTCTCTGATGTAATTCCTTATTATATCATCTAATTTCTGGCATACATAAACCATACATATTTCAAGAACTTTGCCTGAATATTCTGATATCTAAACCTCCTATGGGTTATATCAAGTGGTCTTTTTTTTCCTTTTTTTCAGTCATATGGGCTTATTTACTGGTAAGCTTAGTAATGCTTCATTGAATACTGGATATTATATGAAAAATTGTTTGACGTATTTTACTCTTGAGAAGATGATTAATGGAGTTAAAATGCTCTGAAAACATTGTATTTTTCTGGCAAATGGTAACAGAACTAAATTATATTAGACTTCAGTAAATCAAGCATGTATATATATCTTAATTTGTGGGGTAATAACTAAAAGAATAGCAAAAGATGTAAAATGAATAAGCCAGAATAAAGTCACAAAATGGAATATTTAAAATATTTAAATTATCCAAAGAAAGCTCTCTCCAAATGTAAGTTCTGTCATGAGAAGGAAGCAAGAACTTTGTAATCTGGATAAGATTTTACTAAGAATAAAATAGATGATCAACAAGGACCTACTGTAGAGCACATGGAACTCTACTCAATATTCTGTGATAACCTATATATGAGAAAAGAATCTAAAAAAAGAATGAATATATGTATATGTATTACTGAATCACTTTGCTGTACACCTGAAACTAATACAACATTGTAAATCAACTATATTCCAATAAAATTAAAATTAAAAAGATTTTACTAAGAATAAAACAATCTGGCTCTCAGTATTCTACTATTTTAAATTTAAGGTACAAAGTAAACATTATTTTTACTATTGTTTTTTCACTTCCCTATGCATTTGTAACCAACAAGAGAATATTTAATGTCTTGACAAAATATTTGAGGTCACTGAACAATCGTGTTGTTCCTATTGACTAAGATGGCTTTGCACAGTTTATCCATCCTTATAAGCATAATCTTTTGCCTCATCTGCCACTGTAACTGGAAATGATTCCACAGGGGTAGGCTAAGTGAAAAAGCATCTGTTTTTACTGTTTGTGCTTCATGAAGGATGAAGTATGTGAGTTAAGCATGACCATTGTGTGGATTTGATTCAACAAGAAAGCATGTGTTTCTTTCATCATATTAAATTTTTTCATGACTAGTGATTCCATTAAATATTAGTATTATTTTTTTCTGATTTCTATTTTTAAAAAAATTTTATTTTATATTAGATTATAGTTGATTTACAATGTTGTGTTAGCTTCAGGTGTACAGCAGAGTGATTCAGTTATACATATACCAACTTTTTTTCAGATTCCTTTCCCATTTAGGTTATTATGTAATATTGAGTAGACTTCCCTGTGTTATACAGTAGATCCTTGTTGATTATCTATTTTATATATAGTAGTGTATATATGTTAATTACATATTAGTATTGTTAACCATGTTTTCAAACATCATATGGATAACAAGGTGATAATTTAGAAAAATTTTCTGCCTAGGCAGCAAACTCCTGTAGAGGTTTTAAATTCTAAGCTGTAATTTGATGCTGTGGTGGTGGTAATTCCAGCATGTAATAGTATAAAAGCTAACAAACATTAGTTTATTTACAGGCATATTTATAATAAACGTCTAAAAGATTAGGCCGGACCAGCATCGTGAAAGGACTTCAATGCTAGGCTGGGGAATATGTATTTAGTTTGGAAAAAAATACCAGAACTACTGGCAATGCTTGAATGTTAACAGCTGATACTTAAAGGATTTACTTTGCACCAGGCATTACATTAAGCACTTCATGCATATTAATTTTATTCTCACCTTTACCAGGTATTACTATTGTTATTCCCATATTACAGATGAGGAAATGGAGCATATAGAGACTAAGTAATTTGATGAAATACACACAGGAGGAAGTGACCGTGCTGGAATATAATGCAGGCCATCTGATGTAGAATATGCTCTCTCTGTACCATATCACAACACACACAGCATAAACTAAAATAAATTAGGATAGTTGAAAAATGCTTAGATTTTATGTGAGGTTAGAGAGTATATCAAAATTTCATCTTAAAAAAATTGATCTGGTAAGATAATGAAAAGAAAGAAGAAAATTTTTAGTTTTTTCTTCAATAATTATATACAGATATTAGTGCTTTAAATATTTTTAATATAGGAATAAACAGAATTATGATTTTACTAAATTTTTATTTGTTCTATTTCGATTTACAAATTTTATCCATTTTTCTACTAGCCATTCTTTTTTTTGTTTGTTTGTTTTTTAAAGGAACTCATCCTGGGTGGGCCCTTCAAGGAGTATATATATATTTTTTTTAGATGTTGAGTGTAGGAGTTTATTAATTAATTAATTTATTTTTGCTGTGTTGGGTCTTCGTTTCTGTGCAAGGGCTTTCTCTAGTTGTGGCAAGTGGGGGCCACTCTTCATTGCGGTGCACGGGCCTCTCACTATCACGGCCTCTCTTGCTGCGGAGCACAGGCTCCCGACGTGCAGGCTCAGTAGTTGTGGCTCACGGGTCTAGTTGCTCTGCGGCATGTGGGATCTTCCCAGACCACGGCTCGAACCCGTGTCCCCTGCATTAGCAGGCAGATTCTCAACCACTGCGCCACCAGGGAAGCCCCTAGCCATTCTTATATTCTCTAATTTTCTTCCAGTCTCTAGGTTAAGTGCTTGTCATTGAAATAAAATTCAGGGACTTCCCTGGTGGTGCAGTGGTTAAGAATCCACCTTCCACTACAAGGGACAGGTTCGAGCCCTGGTCCGGGAAGATCCCACATGCCACGGAGCAACTAAACCCGTGTGCCACAACTACTGAGCCTGCACTCTACAGCCCGTGAGGCACAACTGCTGAGCCTGTGTACCTAGAGCCCGTGCTCTGCAACGAGAAGCCACCACAATGAGAAGCCTGCACACCGCAACAAAGAGTAGCAGCCCTCGCTCGCTGCAACTAGAGAAAGCCCGCGTGCAGCAACAAAGACACAACGCAGCCAAAAATAAAAGTTTATTAAAAAGAAAAACAAAATAAAATTCAAAAGTAAAGGGGAAAATTACATTACCTTTTTGTTAGTCTACTTCTTATCCATAATTTATTTTACAATTTCACCATGAGGATCAATGTGTATTTGCATTTCTACTCCAAAATATGAAACATTCATACTTATTTTTTGTTTACAATACTAATGAATGGCCTGTTGTATTATTTCTCCATGGGTGGGCAATGTAATCTCTGAATTCAACGAATAAGAGAATTTAAGAGGAATTGTGAAGACTAGCCTATTTTTTTTAAGTGTGAGACCAATAGATGTTTTTTTTATATATATTTATTTTTATTTGTAACAAAATATTATAGCTTCTATAAATCAAGACAAGGTATATTTTAAGAATAAATACATATGAATATAAAATACAGGAAATAGACTGAAAGAATCCAACCAAACAGAATGAATGACTCATTCTGGCATGGGAGTTCTGCAAAGAATTGAGGTTGAAAGGGGACTTCAGCTATTCCTGTACATATTTTAAATTTTAAATCCTAAAGCATAAAGTTCGTATAACAGTTGCTAAGTACACCTGTCATGGGTATATGTGTTTATTATTCTTTTTAATTTTTAAATCATTTCCCTCACCCTTTTACAGCATACTCTCTCCCCAGGACTCAATTTTAAAAAAAAGTTATTGTCAGTGGCAGACATCGCTAACTAACAGCTATTTGATAAGCAGTTTCTTATGTTATTTCCCATTCTGGACATGTAGTTATCAAGGATCTCTAACATGAAAATTAAATATCAGAGGATTTATTTT
This sequence comes from Mesoplodon mirus, assembly GCF_964341445.2. Classification (NCBI taxonomy): domain Eukaryota; kingdom Metazoa; phylum Chordata; class Mammalia; order Artiodactyla; family Ziphiidae; genus Mesoplodon; species Mesoplodon mirus. The sequence goes on from NC_138989.1 coordinate 79,175,511, forward strand.
CAATGGTAACCCACTCATTGCCTTAAATGCCACACATTCTCCCTAGAGTGTGATTAAAATACATGTAATGTAGCATATTGTTTTTCATTTCCTGAAAATTTAAGAAGCATGCTTTGGGATGGTTAATTTGATGTGTCAACTTGGCTAGGCCATTGGTACCCAGATATTGGGTCAAACGCCAATCAGGATATGGCTGTGAAGGTATTTTTTTTGGAGATGAGATTAATATTTAAAGTAAACATTTGAGTCAAACAGATTACCCTCCCTAATGTGGGTGAGACTCAGCCAGTCAGTTGAAAGCCTTAGGTGAAAACTGAAAGAGGTGGAATTCCCTAGCAGTCCAGTGGTTAGGACGCCGTGCTTCCACTGCAAGGGGAATGGGTTCGGTCCCTGGTCAGGGAACTAAGATCCCACATGCCACATAACACAGCCAAAGCAAAACAAAAAATCAACCAAGCAAACAAAAAACTCAAAGAGGTATGAGGAGGAGAAGATCCTGCCTTCATGCTGTCCAAATGAAGACTGCATTTGGACTTAGGCTGCAGTATCAGCTCCTCTCTGGGTCTCCCACCTGCCCTGCAGAATTTGGACTTGCCATTCTCCACATTCACATGAACCAATTCCTTAAGATAAATCTCTCTAGGTATAATATGGATAGACAGATAATCTCCTCTCTCTCTCCATGTACATGTGTGTGTATATACTATGTGTCTGTCTGTGTGTATATATATTAGTCCCTGCCTCCCCCAACCCCTGTCCTGTTGGCTCTGCCTCATTGATGGACCCTGAGTAATACGTGGTTTCATTTAATTTTTGACTTTTACATTTTAAAACATTTAAAGCCCTGGGCTCTGGCCATAACCTGGTATCACAGATTCATCCCACCACCTTTTGCAAGGTGCTCTACAGCCAGGATTGAGGCTCTAAAATATGTTGTTTCCTAAGCTGTAACATCCCAATTTACCACAATTGAGTAACGTGGGAAAAACGTGAAGCCACCACTAAAATCCAGATTAACATCAAGCAGATATTCCTTGGTTCTGTAACATCTCTGCTTTCTCCTGTCCAGTTAAGCAGAATGAAACTCAGTCGTGCTTACTACAGTTAGATAAAAATCACACTGAACTCCTCGCTGATTTGGGACACAATGACCCAAGCTAGAGAGATATGGGAATGTATTTAAGCAAAGAGAAAAGAATTCTCCCTTAGTTTTCAAACAGATTTTTTAAGAGATGCTGGCTTGCCATCTGTTTTCATTTGTTTTGTACACATCACATTTCCTAATCTAAACAAGTATCATAGACATTCAATATGAAGAAATGAGATACTTCCACTGCCTTCAAACATTAGAAAAAGTGAGGCCCTAGAGTAAGACCCTGCTGCCCAATCACACTTTGTCTGATGCATGGGCCGGTGTCACTCCTGCATTATTGATGTTAATGAGACATTTAGAGTAGCTCATTTGAACTAAGACTCACAACAGGCCAAATTCTTTCAGCCTATTTGGAAAGGTATGAGATGATGCAGTCATCTGTTGGCTTTTTTCCATCATATACCATTTTGAGTTTTCAAAATATATGTGAAAATAATATTGTAGGTTATTTATACATATATATATGTATTTGAAGAAGCTAGGAAGATCATACTTCCATTCTCATTGACAGTACCCTTGTGTTTTTTCTCAAAAACAAAAAAAGTGAGGGAGAACCTAGTCTCATACAGAAATTTTAAAAATGAGCACATTCTAAGATCTTAAAATTATTTTTCTTTCTTTGTGGGGGTTGCTGTTTTTTCCCTAGTCTTCTCTTCCTATGTCTGCTTTCACTGTTATCTTGTCTATCTCACTCTTTCTTTTTCCTCTTTTTATGACATTATTCTTTTTAGCATAGAATAAATAGCCTTTGTGTCTTTTTTTTTAACCCAGGGTTCTGTAATTTCATTTTTTATGTGTGCTCAAGTATTTTTCTTCCACAAGCAATTACATTACAAGTGCCATGTCAGCACAAAGTAATTACATGCTTTTATAGATTACTTGATAATTATTCCTGACATTACTAAGTACTTTCAAATATTAATGTGTAATGTTTTTAGAATTCATGTTATTAAAGCATTCAAAGAGATTTCTGAAAGAGAAAGAAACCTGTATTGCAAAGCATCTGTACTCTATTTTCTCCATTTGCACATGAAAAGCATTAAGTGCATGTGTAACTAATAGGATTTTCTGAACATAAAATGACTGTTCAGAAAAAGTAAGTGGTCTTGATTTTCTCAAAGAAGAGTAATATTAGCCATGAATACACTTTTCTGAAGTCAGAAAACATTACCTCATTTTCATTGATTGATTCATTGACAAATGTTTATTGGATGTTTACCATTTGCCAGGAATAGTATTAAATGCTGGGAATACATCAGGAAACAAAAATGAGCCTGGTTCCTGCTCTTATTGTTTTTTCAACCCAGTGGAGTAAATGAATATTGATCAAATAATCACACAATTAGATTATTAAAGTTGCAACTTTGAAAAATACTATGCATGGGTGGTACAGAGTGCCAGATACAATATGGAGGTTTGACTTAGTCCTTGTTGAGGGGAAAGAGAGAAAATTCACCACTGATTCAATATTTGAAAGATGAATTGGAAACAAGTTTTCTAAGAGAATTCTGGGCTAAGAAGCTGGTTTGGGAAAATAATCCAAGAAACACGTATTGCAGGCTCACAGAAAAGGAGGTTGGATCTGACAAAAGATGCAAGAGGAAGGTACCTGCTGCAAGCCATGCCAAAGATTATACTTATGCACAAAAGATTAATGAGGCATCTTGTTAAGGTTTTAAGCATGCTGGAAATACCCAATTTGAAATTACCTAGGTGGAGATCTAGGAAACCATTTAAAAAGCTATTCAAGATGAGAGATCATAAGTTGAGACTATTGTGGGGATAGAGAAGGAAAGATGAGAGCTATCTTGGTGAAATGGGATGGCGGGGGACAAGTGTCAAGAATCTCTCTTTCTGCCTTAAACAACTGGAAATACAGAACGGTGAGAGAGAACTGAGTTTTCCATCAAGGATCCTGAATGCCATAACTGATTTTGAGCGTGTTCGATTTGAAAGTATTTGAAGTCTTCTCAAGCAGTTACATCAAATAAGTGGCTGAATATATAAGCTGAATCATAGATGGAAATTCTCGGCCAGATTTTGATGCTCAATAGATGTTTAATGAAAGAAGAAAGGAGAGCTTGTTTGAATTAAGTTTAATATTAAGCCAAGTCTCAAGTCTTAGTCTTGTGACCCTGTGTTTTCACTCCACCATGTTACCACATTTTGATATTTTATTTCTATGAGATAGCTCTTACACTGCTATTACTTAGCTTCAATAAGAGTCGTCTCAAGTTTGTGGTCTCCTGGGATAACTGATGCTTTTGTTGACTGACCCAGGACCCCTAGATTCTGTGAGCATTAGTTGCTAATGACTCATAGAGCCTCTTTCTACAAAGTATTTCCCTTGACCAACTAAAGCCCACCTCATCTGACAGGCTTCCACACCTGGTATCCTGCAGCCAATGACTAACTCTTATGGGAGTAAAAAGGGTTAGCTTCTTCACCTCAAGGTGGGACACCTATGCAGTGTAATTTACACTCAAGAGTCATCATCCCACTTGGATCAGCCTAAGGGTAGACAAACCTGGGTCCTCATCCTTGCTCAGCTATCTCTAGTTCTCTTAATCCCTTTCATCTTTGCTTGAAGAGCAGCCTTCTTGGTATAATGCTGTGTTACAAGCACCCTCAAACTCAGTGGCTTTAAAACAATAACATTTATTTTGCTCACTAACTGAAATTTGGGTAGGGCTTGGGGACAGTTTTTATCTGTTCTATTCACCCGTGACTTGAGTAGCTAAAATCATCTCAAGGCTGGTTCTTGCTGATGCTGGATAAACTCAAATGACTGTAAGCTGGAACAGAGATGCTCATTTAGACACCGCTTACTATCTTTACATAGTGTTTTTGCATAATCCCTCCAGCATGGTGGCTTCTTACATATTAACTCAACACTCTGAAGGCATGAGTCACAAGACAGAGAGCCAGGCAGAAGCTCTAGCATTCTGAGTTTAGCCTCAGAAGTCACAAAGCATTGCCTCTACCACATCTCCCAGTTTGAACTACCACAAGGCCTATCCAGGTTCAAGGGGGAAAGGAAATTGATTTAATTAATTTCAGCTCTTGAAATGAGATACAAACAAGGTTCTGAAAGAACATATGTGGACTGGACAACTTGCCACACTTCAATAAAACACATTTATCCAAATCCCTGTCTCAGGCTCTCCTCTATGGAACCTAATAAAGACTACTGGGAAAAGTGAATCAGTCTCTTATCCTCCTAATATTTTGCTAGAGTTTGTAATTATTTTTGAAAATATTTTTAGTAACCCTACTTATCATTAAAAACTCATATAGGGCTTCCCTGGTGGCACAGTGGTTGAGAATCCGCCTGCTGATGCAGGGGACATGGGTTCGCGCCCCGGTCTGGGAAGATCCCATATGCCGCAGAGCGGCTGGGCCCGTGAGCCATGGCCACTGAGCCTGCGTATCCGGAGCCTGTGCTCCGCAACGGGAGAGGCCACAACAGTGAGAGGCCCATGTACCGCAAAAACAAAAAAACAAAAAAACAAACAAAAAAACTCATATAAATACTGTTAACATAAACTCAGTACTTTTATTATGTCTGTTGACTTTATAGACAGTACCAGTGGAAATGAATCAATCAAAAATATATCCTCTTGCATCATTCTGTATTTTATAAAGAACTTTCAAAAATATCCCATTCATTACACATTTGTGATTTTTTATAGCATTCATCACTGTTATAATCAAAAGGTTTCTTTTTATAGGATTTTCTTATGACTAGGAAAGTGAAATTTTATTACATAACACTGAAGACATAAAACAAACTTTAGTTTTTTCTCAAATAAATGCAATATATTATTTAGGAAAAAACAGTGAAGGTCAAGGGCTCCTATTCTTCAAACATTAAATTGAAGAAAATAAGTTGGATCAAATTGTCCACTGGGGAACAATTTTATTCCAATGTAGAGTAAGAGGAAATAGAAAATAAGAGTTTCTTAAAAGCCATGGAGAGACCCTAATTTTCAATCAAAGCATGTGACTTTGAGAAGTCATAGAAGAACATTAAGGATGAAGAATGAATGGTTGTGTTGGATGAATCACAAGAGAAGCTGAAAAACAGAAAGAAAAGTGCAGTGTATTGCAGAACTGTCTGCCATGGAATTTACGGAGAGTAGGACTGAGCCAGAAGAGAGTTCTTTGTTGGCCTAGGTTACCAAATTTATTTACAGGAGTCCTACACACTGTTGTTGGTTTGGATGTTTCATCATTTGAATGTATAAATGGGTCATTTACCAATTATCATTTGAGCTAACTTTTGCTTTCTTGTATTTCATGGTTGTAAACCAAGTTATTTTCATACCAACGTACATGTAAGTAATCCTTCAGCTTTACAATCTGGAGTAACACAAGTTGTTGATATTAATTACTGCTCTGCCACCTGTGTTTTCAGTGAAAAGCTTTGCCAACTGACTTAGATTTAACTCTTGTTAGGTTTAGAACTTCTAAGATTTTTTTTTATAAATATGTGAATAACTTTGTGAGCCATGATAAAATATTTACTGATTCAAATGAAAATATTTCTCAGTGCTCACTAAGGTCTGCATCAACTGTTTGGTGTCTTATAAAAGTAAATGTAATTGATTCTCAAAACTGCCCATGGAGAGTGATATTTATTCCTGTTAATTGATGAGAATGTGAGATCAAAAAACTTAATTTGCTTTTAATGGGTCAAAAGATGGTGAATTTTAAAAACTTAGGTTTTAGACCAATACTTACTATGATGCTGTTGCCATGTGAATTGAATAAAATAATCAAGAAATTCCTGTACAAACGATTTGGAAATTCTAAACAATATGACTTAGGAAAATTGATTTTATCTGGGGTCTCTTAATATTTTAAGTAATTCTATTAGCTCTGTTTCTCATTGAAAAAATATTTATACATGTAGTTAATACATATATTAAATATATGTATAAATAAGTAAAATTATATATTTAATATCTGTACATATAATTTTCTTAGTTTCTTGTGTTCCTGAATAAAAGCTTAATATTTATAAACAAAATTATAACTTCAGATTAATTTCCAAGAAATTTAAGTTGTTTTGTCTTCACCTGAATTGATAATAGTGACTCTTTATATTTTAATTCAAATTTTTCCTGTCCTTCAAGCATTGTGAATCAATCATAAGCATTTAAATAAAATATTAGAAGAGCATGAAATTAACCCTTGTGAAATTTAATAAATCTATTAATAGAAATCAAATTTATATTAAATTTGATTCAGAAATAAAATGAAAAGCCAACTACACAATGGGAGAAAATATTTGCAAATGATGTGACTGACAAGGGCTTAATTGCCAAAATCTACAAACAACTCATACATCTCAACAACAAAAAACCCAATCAAAAAATGGGCAGAAGACTTAAGTAGACATTTCCCCAAAAAAGAAATACAGATGACCAACAGGCACATGAAAAGATGCTTAACATCACTAATTATTAGAGAAATGCAAACCAAAACTACAATGAGGTACCACCTCACACCAGTCAGAATGGCCATCATTAAAAAGTCCTCAAATAACAAATGCTGGAGAGGGTGTGGAGAAAAGGGAACCCTCCTACCCTGTTTGTGGGAATGTAAGTTGGTGCAGTCACTGTGGAAAACAGTATGGAGGTTCCTCAGAAAACTAAAAACAGAATTACCATATGATCCAGAAATCCCACTCCTAGGCATACATCCAGACAAAACTATAATTCAAAAAGATACGTGCACCCCTATGTTCATAGCAGTACTATTCACAATAGCCAAGACATGGAGCAACCTAAATGTCCATCGACAGATGAATGGATAAAGAAGGTGTGGTACATATATACAATGGAATACTACTCAGCCATAAAAAAGAATGAAATTAATGTCATTTGCAGCAACATAGATGCAACTAGAGATTATCATAGTAAATGAAGTCAGAAAGAGAAATACAAATACCATATGATATCACTTATATGTAGAATCTAAAATATGACACAGATGAACCTATCTATGAAACAGAAACAGAATCACAGACATAGAGAACAGACTTGTGGCTGCCAAGGGGGAGGGAATTGAGGGAGGGAGGTTGGGGTTAGCAGATCTAAGTTTTTATATAGAGAATGGATAAACAACAAGGTCCTACTGTATAGCACAGAGAACTATATTCAATATCCTATGATAAACCATAATGGAAAAGAATATTTAAAAAAGTGTGTGTGTATATATGTGTGTATATATATATAGCTGAATCACTTTGCTGTACAGCAGTAATTAATACAACATTGTAAATCAACTATACTTCAATAAAAAATAATTAAAAGTAAAAAAGAAATAATCACTCTTTATTGTTTTGTAAGTGAATATTAAATGTGCAACATTCTTTTGCTTTGTCTCACTGACCTAAAAGTTTATCCAAGTCTCTAACCCAATATTTTATATAATTTAGTTGTAAGGTAAGTCTCCAAACTAGTAGATATTAGAAGATATTACCAAAAACTCCATACAATATCACATGCTGATCATTTTTCTTATATAATTCTTAGTTAAGTAACTAGAGTTGGATACAGTACAACAGATTAAAAGCTGGCATTGACTAAGTGTATGAACTGCAGATGGACCCATTTCTTAGTGTTTGAAGAATGTCTGGTTTTTGCAAGGAGAGCATATACTTTGGCTCATCTATGATGACAGTTATAAAAGGTAACTATTAATCTTGTAATTTGCCTGATCTCATTAACTATCTTCTAATCCCAGGAATTGTAAAACAGGTTACTTGCTCTGGTCTGTTAAAAACATTCTCTTTTTCTAGCATTCCTATCAAATCATCTTCAAATTCCATAAAATAGAACCAATCTCTCCCAAATGAGAACACACGTTTTGGACAGACTTTTGCATTGTATCGACAGGGACCAAACAGTCAGTCAATAAATACTTAGTGAGTGTCTAGTATAGGCCACTAGGTATCTGTTCCAGATCCTAGAGTTATGATCCTGAATAAGTTAGCTAAAGAAGGGACAAGACATCATTCTGATTAGAAACTCCCTCCAAAGCCAGGCTGATTGCTAAACTGTGTATGAACGGGGAGACTCCTGGGACACAAGGAAAAAGCAGCCCAAAACACAAGAAGATTCTATAGTTGAAGGACAGAATTTAACTGAGACTTTCTTGTTTGCTCCTTTTTGAGTGCATTCGTCAGCCCACATGCAGCTTAAGCAGCAGAAAGTGGAAGACATACTGGCTTGAAATATCAGATGACAAATACTGAGGCTGGCAGAATGGCTAGAAACTTGGCTGGGAGAACCCTAGAGGAGCTGGTGTGAGCACATAATTCTGAGTGTATAAGCTTCCAAACCCTTCAGCACTCAACTGTACAGGCCGGGGGGACCACGAGGGGACCACAATAAATAAAGCAGCAGCTCGAAGCTTTAAAACTGAGTAGAAAGAAAGAACAGCTATTCAGATCACCAGGGAGATAGTGTGCAGGTTGAGTTTGCTCAAGAAAACTATCCTCTAGAACAAAAACCAGTCCTCACTCGTTGGTCCCTGACCTTAAAGGAGTGATTATTCTATGGCAGAAAGTGAAAAAAAAAAAAATATATATATATATATGAAAGTTTTAGTGAAACATGGGTTAAAGAGGGAATTATCTAACCCACCAACTGGGGATTCAAAAGAGAACACAGAAATTAGGAAAAGGCCATACATGAACAGCTAAGAGTTGAGATTTTCCCCCGAATAAGAAAGGCCCAAAAGTCTAAGATTTGGGAAGCAGAGTAAACAGAAGGAAAAGTAACAACTCTTCTGTATGTCTACTTCGTTCTCTGGTTCTCTTTTCCAGCTACAGTCTCTCTGACCAGGGCAGGTGCCCTAGTGCCAGCCCCTGCTCAAGTTCAAGTGCTTCCAGGCAGGAAAACAGCCTTTCAGCTCCTGTACGTCTCTACACTTCTGTTCCTTAAGCTCCTTTGCAACCAGGGCTCTCTGACATCTTTTAAGAAAATAAGTTTTTCAATTTATCTGATTTTGTTAATTGTTATAGTGTTCTGTCATCAACTTCTACAATCTAACTGCAGACAGAAGTTCTGTTTGTTATGTATTAGTTATGTATTAGCACATAATGTGCCACAATAAATTAAATTTTAAATAGAATCAAGATGATACTAGCTATTTTAAGATTTGATATTTGGTATTTAGGTATTTAGGGTTAATATTCAGCATTTAATATTTTGGTTAATAATTAGGGTTTTCAGAATAACATGAAGAAATTAGTAATTTCACGGACACAAAAAATATTTTTATTACAAAAAATTGTGACTGGGTGATGTTGAATATTAATGCCTACATCTCCAGGAGGCTCTGCCTTTCCCTACCCACATTCTTATATACAGTATGTCTATTAAAATGATACAAAGATTATTAGGAGGAATTTACCTACCATGGTTACTGAAGTAGAAACTAAGACATTTTAGAAATTTATATTGAGTAATCAGAATTGTCTATATGTGAGAAATATAATATCAACTCTCACAGCAGCTTAGATCAATCTGTTAGATGAATAAAGCTGTTTATTCATACCCTTCTGAATTTCATGGAGAAAATTACATATTATATTACCTGCAAATGTGGAGACTAAGGTTTTCAAAACAAAGCCTTTCCATTGATCAGAGTTCTATTTTACAGTGATAACTATATTTAATACAAACTTTAGACTTTGAAGTGATATTCTTTATAGTCTGCACCCTTTCTATAGAATTTCAATCAGATTACTTAGCCGTTTTTTAATGTTTTTCTGAATATTTTTGTGAATGAGCTTTCCTTTTTTATTTTTAAGATAGAATTCCTCAGCATGGCCTTTATGGCCTTTTTTCGGTACGTGGGCCTCTCACTGTTGTGGCCTCTCCCGTTGCGGAGCACAGGCTCTGGATGCACAGGCTCAGCAGCCATGGCTCACGGGCCCAGCCGCTCCGCGGCATGTGGGATCTTCCCAGACCGGGGCACGAACCCGCGTCCCCTGCATCAGCAGGCAGACTCTCAACCACTGTGCCACCAGGGAAGCCCCTGGACGTCTAACTCTTGAGCTACAATCTTAACTCCTATACTCCTAACTCACTACATCCTATTTATAATGATGTTATTTCAGCTGACCAAATAGACTGAGCGCCTTTCTACCTCAAATCCTTACACAGGTTCTCTTCAGTGCTTAAGAACTTCTTGCTCTCCTCTGTGCCTACTATCATGTATCTTTCAGTATTCAATGCAAATTTCACTTCCCTAAACTCTCATGTCAAGATCAGAATTTTCTATTGTATATTCATATAACACATTGTACTAGTTTGATTAGTTCTTGAAAATATACCTCACCATTACATATAATAATTGCATATTATATATAATTGCATATTATATTAATAATTATATTAATATAATTTTATCTGTTTTTGATTTACTATCTTTCTTCTTCATCAGATTGTGAATAAGTATCTTACCTGTATATTTACAATTGCCAGACCTTTTACAGGATCTGGTACCCAGGAAGTGTTCAGCAAATAGGGACTTGAAGAATGCCTGAAGGCATCAAACTAATTTGTGTCTTGCATTTGAGCAGCTAAAATTATCTATGGTGTCACTGTAGATTTTTAATTTCCATCTTTCCTTCAGCTGCTTAGGTATTATTTTTCAATGGATTTTTCTGAGTTATCTTTTTTAACCAATTCAAAACAGAGAGTGTCATCAATGATTCACTACATATGTTCATTAGAGTTTGTTGTAATATCGTTCTATAATTAACCCATATAAAATAAATGTCATGAAAAATAAGTGCACGTTTTTTGCTAACATAAAAAGATTGCATATTATTTTAAAATTTACCTTACTTATATCTCATAAATTCAGCAATGTTAGTGTGATTATTATTTAAAAATCTTTTTTAGCTGCTCCTTGCTTAGCACTCCTGAGGCATAGAATTCTGTGTTCTTTCACTGCACAAATACATACCACAAAATAAGTTTTAAATAACTTCCCTTTTTTGAGATTTTCATCTTATTTTTTCTTTCTTTCACAATGTGTTCAGAAATAAATAGATTTTTAAAAGAATAACACTCTCCATACTGTATTTCTCATGTAGGAGGAAACGATGCACAATCCATACATTGATTTTTATATGTGAGGTCTTTAAAGCCCTGCTATGCCCAACTCTCCTGTGAGTTACAATTTTCCTTTGAGTTTTTATCCTGACAGAAAGATACATGAAGATGGAATTTTTATGTTAATGTTGCATTTCTGAAATGTAAATATCTTGATCTGCTGAGGATTTGTAGATTCAAATATCATTTTTAAAAATCTCCTTTAATTAAGAAGCTTTGTGAATGAAAGGAAATAATATGTTGATTAGCAAATAAAGATAATCAGGACATAGAAAGCACTGAGAGGCATTCTATGTTGCTATTAAAATAATCAACTTGTTGTCAATACTCTGCATTTTCTGTCAGAGAATTGTTTGCTCTGGAAAACTACAGAATGATCCGTGGGGATTCTGACTTCCCAGAAGTGTGGAAAACAGGGAAAGCTTTGTACTTTTCAACTGTAAGTCATAAGAAAATGGTTACAGTACAAAATGTGTTCTAGAACCAAATAGTGATAACACTGGACTCACTTCTCAGAATACTCTTGTTTGCTTCTGTTACCATTTTCCCTTTGTTTTTCCTCTATTTCTCTGGCAGTTCCTTTGTGAACTCCTATTAGGAAGGGAGCTCATGATCAAGGAAGACAGAGAGGAGATGACGGGAATTATCCCAACCTTTGTCAGGATAAAATGAAACTATTTTTTCTCTAATCTTTTCTAGGCTAAGCCTTATCACAGTTTAAACTGTACAACTAATATGAAACTAGACTCTAATATTAGACTAGGCTCCAACAGGGCAAAGGAATTAAATATCTAATACTGGAATAGTTCCCCTTGTTTACATTTCCTGGACAGCTTTATACGTGTGATTATGATAGCATGCAGTATCCTTTTACTATATTTCTCTGTTCCTGTGACTGTCTCCCTACAGACATGCACTCTTCAAACCTGGGGGTGGTGACACTTTCATCATCACATTTGCATTGCTTATCTATGTGAACACACAATGAACGGCAGCTTTCAAATGACATCCTACTGTATATCCATTTAGTGTACAATGAACCTTACTCTCTAAGTACTGCCTTCACACCATGGTCAGAAGTATAACTGAAATTTGGAAAACTGTTTAAAACCTTTTTTTATTATGTTAACAATTCTTAAATGAATGCTTAGGGGCTACCAAAAAAAAATAGAAGGATAACTAGCTAGTGTCTACCTGGCAACTTTCCCATTACCATGGAAAGAACTTTAACTTTTATTTTAAATGTAATATGCCTCCAGGTGAACTTCTGGCTTTTGCACGAGTTGTAGAAAGCTTGGGCAGAGGGTCACTCCCATTCTTTCAAAAGCAAAAATAACAGCCAAGCAAACTTGAGATTTATAGTTTTTCTTGAACCTAGAGACCTGGGGTCAAAGAGCAACCAACTAATCAAAAATGTAAGGACAGAGAAGTGCCTCTCCAAGATGAGACTGGACACCAGGCCTTGTTTAACTGACTGTACCAGATGCTGCTGGACATTGGTTAGAAAAATTTATCTAACATTTTTAATGAATTTGTGAAGGATAAACGTTTGCTAGCCATAGAATAAAAACCCCTAGTGAAAAAAGCACTGGCAAAGTTTGTACTCATTCACAGGCTTCTTTGCACAAATGTCACGAAAGTTTTTGACAAGGATCTTGAGGAAGCAATTTTCATGGCATGTGGCTGGGGAAGAGGAAGAGCAGGCACTGTGAGAAATAAAACCTTCTCCCAGATCCTCCTCTTCTAGTTCTCCTGCATAGAAAAAGGCTTAGGCTCCTGTAGGAATGGCAATAAACATTATCACACTTTAGGAACTGGTAAAAACTCATTTCAACTGGGGAAAAGGAACAGGAAAATAATAATATTCTTGCTCTCCTCATTTCACGAGGAGAGCAAGAATACAAGCTAAACAAAAACGTATAACTAGGGTTGGGCGAAAACACTGAGAAAGCCACACCCTGAAGATCCAAGAAGACAGTTACTGCCTATGAATGAGGCTTATTCAGAACAACCTAGGACCTGCCCCACCCTGTCCCTCACCATCAGGCTAAAATGTGTCACACTGCAAGTTAAAGTTTACTGCTAAGGGAAGGTAAACAACATGGATGGAGACAAACTCTCTCTGAGGCGCAGCACAAAGGGAAGACCTAAAGATGAGCGTAGAAAAGACATTGAGGAAAACTCTCTGGCAAATAGCCCTCAAGTTAAATACAAGGTGACATTCAAGGTAAAGGCAATATGAAGCATATGGTACACTAAGACTAGCCATAGAAGCAACTATTCCCAAACACAGAGTAGCACTTAAAGATTTTAACTCAATGACTCACTCTACAGATTTAATGAAGGAAAGACATGCCAATTTTCAAGCTTAAAATGTGTTTACTTCAATCTCTGCTGTCTATGAATATGTCCAGAATTCAATAAAAATCATTAGTCATAGAAAAAGATACAGAACAACAAAAACACCTGGTAGAGACAAAACAACCAAAAGAACCAGATTCAGATATGAGACACCTGTTAGAAAAATCAGACAGGAAATTTAAAATAACTATGATGAATATGGTAAAGGCTCTGGTTAAAAGGTAGGCAATATGCAGGTCGGATGGATAATTCTAGAAGAGGGATGAAAACTACAGGAAAAAATAAAGTAGCAATGCTGCAAATGAAAAGAAAGAAAGAAAAATAAACGTTTAGCAAGCTAATCAGTGGACTGAGGAAAGAATAAATGACTTTGGCAAGAGGGTGACAAAATTACTCAAATCAAAGTTCAAAGAGAGAAAAAATAAGAATAAAAGTATCCCAGAGATTTGAAATATTATCAAATGGTCTAACCAATGTGGAATAGGAATTCTGAAAAGAGAAGGGAGAGAGAGAATGGGGAAAAAATTTTAAAACATAATAACACACTTTCCCAATTTAATGACAGATACCAAATCACAGCTCCCCTAAACTCAGAGAAAACAAAGAGAATGAATACAAAAATAAATAAAATATGCCCCTGCCTCAATCCCTGCACACTTAAGCAGAACATATTCAAACTGCTAAAAAATCAAAAATAAAGAGAGAGAGACTTGGAGGCACAGAGAAAAGACACACAAAGGCAGAAATTTAAGAATTTTAGCTGATATCACCACAAACTAAGCAAACAAATAGAAAATAGACTACCTTTAAAGTGATAAGAAAAAAATGTTAACACTGAGTTTTATTCAAAGCATAAATATAGTTCACAAAGTAGGAAGAAATAAATACTTTCTCAGATGAAACAGAATATTCAGTGCAAGTAGACCTGTACTGCAAGAAATGCTGAAGAAAGTTTTTCACATAGGAGGTATGTGACAACAGAGAAAAGCATGAATATCTACAAAGAAAATTTCTGGAAAAGGAATAAATAAAAATAAAAATTCATGCTCTTCCCCAGGTTTAATTGATCTAAATGATAAGTAACTAAAGTAAAAAGATAGAGATGTGGTGTGCTTTCATAGCAAACGTAAAATTAAAATACATACAATATCACAAAGGACGGGAAGAAGACTGGAAATATAGCAAAAATGACCCTAGAACTATTTGGCTTTTACAAGTTCTCAAGATACTGGACAATGTATAGAAGTAGTTGTATTTCCATAGACTAGAAATGATTAATTAGGATTTGATGTTAAAAAACAGTACCATCTGCAAAACACCAAACATTCTATAAAATATGAGAATATAGGTACTTTCAACTACAAAACACTAGTCAAAGAAATTTGAGGTTTATATAATTGGAGCAACAAGCTATGTTTATAAATTTAAAAACTCAAAATTATTTAATTGTAAATTTCAATCCAAATCTCTCCCGGATTTATGATTTTTTAAAAGAAAAATCTAACCAGTTCATACACAAATTAAATAGAAAATAAAAGGACTAGAATAGCTAAAATAAATTAGAACAAAGTTGGAGAACACACACTCCTAATTTTAAGATTTATTATAAAGCTAGAGTTATCAAGGCAGTGTCATACTGAAGAAAGGATACACACATAGGCCAATTAAACAGAATAGAGATCCCCAGATACAGAACAAAACATACTTAGACAACTGCTATTCAAAAGACATTGTTAATAGAATTAAAAGACAAGCAAACAACTTGTAGAGGATATTTGCAAATTACATGCCTAATAAAGAATTTTAGAATATATCAAAAGTTCTTTAAAATCAATAAGATAACAAGCCAACAAATGAAAAATGGCCAAAGGTTTTGAATGAATGTTTTACCAAAGAAAATATATCATGGCAAATAAGCCCACGAAAATCTACTCAGTGTCATTAGAGACATATAAATTGATACCAAAATGAGGTATTATTATACCTATTAAGATGGTTTAGAAGGAAAACTAATAATTGAAAATACCAAGTGTTGGCAAGGATTTGTAGTAACTCTAATTCCTGCATATTGTTGGTAGAAATGAAAAGTAACAGAGCATCTACAGTAACTTTAAAAACTTTTTCCCTACTCATTTCTATATCATCTTAGGCAGGTACCTCTGGAATAAAAATAATCTTATTGTGTTTCTTTAGAATTATAGCTTTCTGAATAAATTCTGCTGAAAACTTGGCTTCCTGGGTTAGCATCAAGCCTTGGGAAGTTAATTTACAGCTGTACAGATAGTGAGAGAGCTCAGAGATTTACTTAACTCTCGAATTGTTTTCATTTCAATGGAAAATGAGGCCTGAAAACTTGGAGACATTTCTAGGTCGTGAGTGCTGACAGCAGGACTTGTCTGTCCCCTGGAGAGATGTATTTACATTCCAAAAGGTGAGAGTTAAGAATCCAAGATCTTTTCCATTACCTGTGCAAGAAACAAAGGTTTCTATTACTGCTTTTAGGAAGGGAACTTTTAGGAAGGGAAGGGGGCAACTCTCTTACCTGTGAGATTTTTAAAATTGAGAGATAGTTTACATACTACATTGTGTGAGTTTAGGGTATACAATGTACTGGCTTGACACATTTATATATTACAATATGATTACCACCACTCTCATGTCACATGATCATTTCAATTTTGTTGTGGGGACGATTAAAATCTAGTCTCTTAACTTTGAGGTTTATAATACAATACTGTGTCCATAATCACTGTGATGTGCATTAGATCTCTAGGATTTATTTATCTACGGGTTGCATGCATGAAAGATTTGCCCTCACTTTCCTCACATCATCCCAGGAGTAGAATTCAGGGGATATATGGGGAACTATGCAGTCATTATTTGCTTTTTAAGTGAATAACGATAATCTGTCTGATCCAAAACACCTGTGTTTACATTGATAATAAAATCAATAAAGAGAAATACTGAAAACACAAACATACCTCATCCTACTCTGGCTATCCTACTCTAGGTCCTCAATAATTGGCTCACTTCAAAAAGAAAAGAGTCTATTTTAAAGCATGGTTGGTAACAACAGAGCAGTTTAAATCTGTGAAAACTCCCAGGGCCAAGAGTTTGGTAGAAGTGAAATGTAAAGCCTACTCTAGGAGTTGATGAAAGAATGAGTGGTGCAGTAGCCACTCCCAAAGCTGAAGTGTCAGGGCTTGCCTATGAGGGTCCCTAATCAGTGCATAAGATGTACACACACATACACATGATATCTATAATAGACTGTATTATAGATAATTTTTAGTGGAATACATATATGTTTTCTCCCTCTTAGCATGATATATAAGATTAGAGCTTAAAATGGTAACTATATGCACTTTTTATGCCTCTCTCTTTCCCCTTTTCAGGTTTAGTCTGGGGAGAAATTAATCAGCTGAATTTAGTGTGTTTGTAGTCTAATAGGTTAATCTCTGTAATAAAGGGTCATTGTGGTTCAACCAGACAAGATAGAGGAACTCTTTCAATAAAAAAAAAAAAAAAAAAAAATTGAGGTCAGAGACCTCAATATTTGCTTTTAGACATTTTTAGCATACTATTCAACATAATATTTTAACCTCTGGTTTTAAAATTGGAAGACTGAAATTATAATTCTGACACTGAGTTAGGATAAAGGCTCATGATCCGCCTGAGTGCTACCTTCTATAATGAGTAAATTGACAAAATGGTAAAGTTATTAAATTATTTAGATGAGGGTTATTTTAAATAATCTAATGAAAGATTTCCTTTTTTAATGACATATGATTCAGTCTATTATAATTGTGAAATTATTAGGGCAGAATACTATAAGGATTATGTTGAATCAGTGTTGGATTTGGATTTGACTTGTAAATTATTTTTTTGTCCACTCTAGTAAATAAGGTTATTTTACTACATCATTTTGCTATGTTCAAAGAAAGTTCAAATAGACTTAGTTTATTATGATATCATTATCCAAAAGAAGACCACAGAATGTATTGCCCATCACTCACTGAGTGTGAGCTAGTTTTTTTTTTTTTTTTTTTTTTTTTCTCAGTACACAGGCCTCTCACTGCTGCGGCCTCTCCCGTCGCGGAGGAGCACAGGCTCCGGACGCTCAGGCTCAGCAGCCATGGCTCACGGGCCCAGCCGCTCTGCGGCATGTGGGATCCTCTCGGACCGGGGCATGAACCCGTGTCCCCTGCATCGGCAGGCAGACTCTCAACCACTGCACCACCAGGGAAGCCCTGCTACTCTCTTTGAATAGTATTCTTTTCATAACACGAATGACAAAACAATTTTCCCTCCTTGGCATATCCCTAGCAGTAACAGTATGATTCTTAGCCAGCCTCTTATCACTTTCTTATAAACCTTAAATCTGTTACACTCCCAGGCCCCTAGATCTTTACGTGGTATCTGTGAAATAGCTAATTTCTCTACTTATTTCATTTCTGACCTCATGTATACTACCTGATTGGTTCCTATGTGAATATCACTCAAAAGCCTTACTTAGGCTATGTAGTGATGAGTAATGTCTTTATTGAAAAAGTAAAAGATAAAGAAAATATATTATTCCAACTTTATGACATTCTGGAAGTGGCAAAACTCCAAAGACAGTACAAAGTTTAGTGGTTGACAGAGGTTGGGGGATGGGTGGGATGAACAGATGGAGCACAGATGATTTTTAGGGCAGTAAAAATACTCTGTATGATACCATAAGGATAGATACATGTCAATATATACTTGTCTAAACCCATAGAATCTATAACACCAAAAGAAAACCAAAATGTAAACTATGAACTTTGGGTGATTATGATGTGTCAGTGTAGGTTAATCAATTACAACAAATGACCACTCTGGCAGGGAATATTGATAATTGGGGAGACCATACATGTGCGTGGCAAAGGTTATAGGGGAGATCTCTATCTTCAAATTTTGCTATGAACCTTAAACTGCCCTAAAAAAATAAAGTCAATAAAAATTTAAAAAAGATAAGGAAATGACAGCATATGGCAAGACAGCCACCTAGAGAGCAGAAAAGGGGGAAAGAAAGTTGGATAATGAGAGTAAGGGGATCAATTCTTTGACTTGGGGCATATCCTTCCTTTGTATTAGAGATGAAATATTAACTCTCAACCCAATAAATCTTTGCCAATAGTCACTTGTCTCTTATGTTACCATTATTATTCTTTCCTGGAGATACCTTGGATAGGGGAAACAGTGCATCCCCTTCTCAACTACATATTTCTGACTGCCTGTAGGAAAAGGCATCCTATTATTTGGGGCCCAACTATTCCTACTAACATTACTTTGTGTGTAGAAGGACCAAAGATGGTTCTAACTTATTCCTACAGCAGTAACATTTGCTTACATACTAGGAAAAATAAAGATGAAAAAGAAAGCTATTTCAGAGTTGATGGATAGTAAATACATTATGTGAGTGATATGATAGCCTCTCCCCCGTGATGGCAAACTTCACCATCTGTCATGGTCTTCTCTCCAGTCTGAATCTAGAGCAGCCTCTGAACCTATCATAGTAGAGGAATCTAGGATTCTAGTTGACCAGAGTTGATGCGAAAGCACAGACTTACCAAGGGAACTTCATGCCTCTTATTCTAAATAGAGTATAGTATAAATGATTTTTTTTGCTTTTATTAATGAAGTATTAAAAGAAAGTAATAAAAGTAAATATTTTGATTATATACTATCCCATTGTATATTCTGGTAATGAAAAATAAGTTGTATTAGGACTTGGCTTTTAAATAAAAGTACAAAAGGACCTGAACATTATTATAAAGCCCAAAATGTCTATGTCCCCATTAATTACATAATTTACATGGTTTTATGGTGCACTATGATATTAAATCTGTCCTGAATCTTCTTCATTGTTATCTAACATGTTGGTTACATGTTATTTGTATAAAAAAAAGAATCCAAAATGTTTGACTTAAACAGTAACTTATTGCCAAGGTTGTGAGGATTTATTAGGTTGAGTTAGGCAGTCCTTGACTGGTGTCTCTCATGCTGTTGCAGTCAGATGGCAGCTGGCATCATCTGTAGGCTAGATTGGGCTGGAAGTTCAATATCGCTTTTTCCCTCATGCCTTGTACCTCAAGTGGATGGTTGAAATAGCTTGGAGCTGGCTAAGTATCTCATTTATCTCTTTACATGGCTTCTATTTTTGTCTAGGGTAGTCAGACTTCTTACATGGTGGTTGGCTTTCTCCAGAGCATGTGTTTCAAAAGATCCAGATGGAAGATACAAATCATCTTATGATTTAGCCTTGGAAGAAACTTATTACAATCCTCACTGTATCAAACTGGTCAAGACCCAAATGGAAGGGGAGGAGCTATGCATGAATGTGGATACCAGGAAATGTGGTTCAGTAGGGGTCCATCTTTAGAGACCAGATGAAACATCTCCTTAGACTCTTGTGCTGGCATATAAAATATTAAAGAAGGAAGATATCACTTTAGAATGGGAAGGGAAATACCTTGGTCACAAAGGTAGATTTTGGAAGGAATTTGATAATAACTGATTCTTTGCATAGGAAAATACACAGTAACTGAAGAAACCAAACAAGAACTTACATCTTGTGGGTTTTCTTGGATAAACTGTCATAAAATGCATTTTGTAAATGCACATACAAGTTTAAATGGGAATGTCTTCTTACTGAAACAAGTGATATTTTATATTTAATACTCAACAGAGCATAAGCCATGCCTGAGGTTTCCTTACTATTTCATTCTAGCACAGTGCTGGGAATTTAATAGGTATTGAATCTTTGCTCATAAAACACTAACAATGAATAAATGCACGTGCATAAATAAACATATTTCAATTTCAAACTGTATCTATATTATACAGTGTGATGCTGAGGTACCAGTTAGTTTAATTACATTTTATTTTATCAAATAATTCTGTAGTTTGTGAAATATGTTTGCATTTAACAATGAAAGAACAGGAAAATAACTTCAAGGGGTGTTTATAAAAGGATTTTTTTTTCCTGAATCAGCAAATAACACACAATACTAATGAATGGATTCTTCTCCCCAGGTAGCAGCTTTCATTATCCTGTTCTTTGTATAATTGGGGTCATACAGCATCACATTATTATTTAATGTCTATTGAGACTTAATTGTAATTTCAAATCCACAGTGAATAGATAATATAACTTTTATCCCAATGTGTTTGCAGTCTAATGGATTCATCTTTTCTGTGTGGCTATTCAGTTTTGTAGAATCAGAATGAAACTCAGCAGGCATTCAAAATAATTATTGCAAAATATGAAGAACAATTAGAATTTAATCACAAGACTGCCTCTTTACTACGTCTGTAAACTCAAAAGTATAGGAAAAATCCTATAGAACCCAGTGATTGATTGAGTGAAGTGAGTATTTGTTCATTTTGTGTGTTTGTGTGTGGGAGAGAAAAGGGGTGTATATGATTGTGTGTGTGTATTTCATCTTGGAATGCAAACTGCAAGGAAGGGTACAGTGAGGAAATGAATTTTCACTGTTTATCCTTTGCACTTAAGGACAGTCAGTATGATTGTAGAAGAAATAAAAACTGCTCAGTTTTATGAAATAACTTAAGTATAGATTAGTTATGCCACTGAAATATTTATTAGTTATGCCACTGAAAATATTTATTCAATAAAAATAAGTTCCTAATGTAGTTATATGATCCTTTCACATTTTTTGAGGTTGCACAAAATTGATAGTATTTTAAATTTTTAAAATTTGGTAGAATTTACCAATGAAGTCATATGGCCCTGCAGATTTCTTTTCTTTTCTTTTAAATACATTTATTTAATTTATTTATTTTTGGCTCCATCAGGTCTTTGTTGCTGTGCACGTGCTTTCTCTAGTTGCAGCGAGTGAGGGCTACTCTTCGTTGGGATGCATGGGGTCCTCATAGCAGTGGCTTCTCTTGTTGTGGAACACTGGCTCTAGGGTGCACAGGCTTTAGTAGCTGTGACACATGGACTCAGTAGTTGTGGCTCATGTGCTCTAGAGCACAGGCTCAATAGCTGTGGCGCACGGGTCTAGTTGCTCCACAGCATGTGCGATCCTCCCGGACTAGGGCTTGAACCTGTGTCCCCTACATTGGCAGGTGGATTCTTAACCACTGCACCACCAGTGAAACCCCTGCAGATTTCTTTGGATGAATGACATTATGAATTAAGTGTCTTTAAAGATAGAGCTATTCAGATTTTGTACTTCTTGCATTTGTATTGAGATCTTTTTCCAAGTAACTTGTCCATTTTTTAAGCCATTAAATGTTTTGTCACATAAGTGATCATAATAGTTCCCTATTATTTTTAATGTCTATAGGATATATGATGCTAATATACTTACTTTCATATCATATATTGGCAATTGTGTTCTTTGTCCTTAATTGGTTTTGCTAGTTTTTGTTAACCTTTATTAATCTTTTAAAAGGATGAATTTTTGCTTTGTTAACTTTCTCTGTTGTGCATTTTCTACTTTGCTAAATTCTGCTCTTTAGTATCACTATTCTACTTCTTTGGGATAATTCGTTTTTCTATCTTCATAAGGTGAAAACTTCATATATATTTGTTTTTAAATGTTTCACCTAG
The DNA here is from genome assembly GCF_964341445.2 of Mesoplodon mirus. Classification (NCBI taxonomy): domain Eukaryota; kingdom Metazoa; phylum Chordata; class Mammalia; order Artiodactyla; family Ziphiidae; genus Mesoplodon; species Mesoplodon mirus. Next base: position 79,197,769 of record NC_138989.1, read on the forward strand.
TTAATTATTCAAAATTAAATAGCATGGTAACTGTAGTTAATAAAACTGATTGAACACTGGAAATTTTTTATAAGAGTAGATCTTAAGTGCTTTCACAACAAAAAGAAAATTAATAACTATACCAAATAATAGGTGTGTTAATTAACTTGCTTGTGATAATAATTATACAATGTGTATGTAAATTAAAATCATTATAGTGTACACCTTAAATGTATACAATTTTTATTTGCCAATTACATCTCAGCAAAGCTGGAGGGGCAGGGAGAAAATTCTCAATAAATACCTCTTCATCCAAAGAAAAACAAAAAAAAATAATGTTTCCCTATAAACACCATTTTAGGTCTATACTACACATTTTGAAATGTTCTTTTCTATATCATTCATTTGGAAATATTTTCTAATTTACTTGTGATCCTTTCTTTAACCCTTTGGTTATTTAAAAATGTGTTGTTTAGGGGCCTCCCTGGTGGCATAGTGGTTGAGAGTCCACTTGCCGATTCAGGGGACATGGGTTCGTGCCCCGGTCCGGGAAGATCCCACATGCCATGGAGTGGCTAGGCCTGTGAGCCATGGCCGCTGTGCCTGTGCATCTGGAGCCTGTGCTCCACAACGGGAGAGGCCACAACAGTAAGAGGCCTGCATACCGCAAAAAAAAAAAAAAAAAAAAAAAAAAAAAGTGTTAATTATCTACTTGGAGGTTCTAAATATTGTATTCTCATTGATTTCTAATTTAATACTGTTGCAGTCACAGAACAGAGCCTATAAGCTTCAACCTTTTGACATTTATTAAGTATGAATTTTATGGCCCAGCATATGGATTACCTAATTTTAGTATACACATTAACTAACATGGTTTCTTCAATTACTTAGTAAAATATTTTGTTAATGTTATTTTGATCAGATTGTTTAGTAGTGGTTTTAGATTTTAAATAACTTGTTTATTTAAAAAACTCTTTGTATCCTTTTAATTTCAATCTGTCCATAATTTTCTATTTAAGGTGCATCTTTAAATATACACATAACCTCAGTTGGATATTTTTATCTAGTCTAAGAATGTCTGGTATTTAACTGGAGATTTTTGTCAATTTATATTTAATGTAATTACTGTAAATCTGGATTTAAGTTTATTATGTGAGAATTTGTTTTATTTTGTACCTTCTCTACTTTTTTCCTCTTTAGGACTACATGAATGTCCTTGTAGCAGTCTTTGCAAATGACCAAATTAAGGTTAGATCATTAGGGTGGGCCCTAATCCAATATGACATATGCCCTTATAAGAAGAGAAATTTGTACAGAGAGAGAAACAGGTACAGATGGAAGACTGTATGAAAATACAGGGAGAATGCCATTTACAAGCCAAGGAACATCTGAGGCTACTAGAAGTAGGATAGAGTCGTGAAACAGATTCTTCTCCCCTCCTTTCTTAAAAGAAACCAACCTTACTGACACCCTAATTTTGAGCTTCCAGCCTCTAGAACTGTGAGACAAGAAATTTCTGATGTTTTAGCCACTAAGTTGTGGTACTTTGTTATAGCAACACCAGGAAGCTAACACATCATTCAAAAAGAAAAAAAACAACAACAGAAAACACAGTCTTAGGAGATAAAGCATACAACAGAATCATACTGAGAAGTGGCACAGATTTTGGAATTATCACACAGGAAATTTAAAGTACTATGATTAATATGTTATTATATTTCTCATAGTGAAAGTAGACAGCATTCAAGATCATATTGATAATGGAAACAGAGAAACAAAAACTTTTAAGACTGCTAGGAAAAAATTTTTTTAAATGCCTTTGATGTGCTCTTCAATAGAGGGGACACCAATGAGGAAAGAATCAGTGACTTTGAAGATATGTCAATAGCAATTTCCCAGTCTGAAATGGAAAGAATAAAAAGGCAGAATATCAAAAAAGTTATGATAATTTCAAACAATGTAGCATATATGTAATTGAACTATCAAAAGAAGAATGAGACAATGGAGCAGAAGAAATATTTGAAATAATAATGCCTGAAAAATTTCCAAAATTAATGACAGACACCAAACCATAGATCCAGGAAGCTCAGAGAATTCCGAGTGGTACAAATACCAAAAGATCTACACATAGTCATATCATATTCTGACTGCAGGGAAACAAAGATAGAGAAAATAGTTAGAGAGGAAAACAAAACAAAAAACAAAAGAAACAAAAAATAACTTACCTATAGAGGAAAAGGGTAAGACTGACACTACTCAACCTGAAGACTTATTATAGAGCTATGCTATAATCAAGACAGCACAACATTGTCAAAGGAATAGACAAGTAGATCAATAACATAATAGACAGCCAAGAAATAGATTCACACAAATATACTCAACTGATCTTTGAAAAAGCAGCAAAGGGAATTCAATGTTGAGAGTTAGTCTTTTCAACAACTGGACATCTATATGTTAAAAAAAAAAAAGAAAAAGAAAAGCATACAAAAAAAAAAAAAAGACTACAGATACAGACTTAAAACTTTTCACCAAAATTAACTCAAAGAGGATCACAGACCTAAACATAAAATATAAAACTAAAAAATTTCTAGAATAAACTACAGGATAAGATCTATGTGACCTGGATTTAGTGAGGAGTTTTTACATACATCACCAAAAGTGTAATCCATGAAAGAAAAAATTGATAAATTAAAACTTGTAAAATTAAAAACTGCTCTGCCAAAGTTAAGTTTAATACAAACCACAAAATGGGAGAAAATATTTACAAAACACTTAGCAAATTATTTTTATTCAAAATATAAAAGAATTACTAAAACTCAATTATAAGAAAACTCTCCAATAAGAAAGTGGGCCAAAGATGGGAACAAACACCTCCCTATAGAAAACATATATAGCAAATAAGTATATAAAAAGGAGCTTGACATCAGTTGTCACCAGGGAATTATAAATTAAAATAGTTAGATATGCACATATATTAGACTGGGTAAAATTTGAAAAAAGAGCAATACCAATGCTGACAAGGATGTAGAAGAACAGAAACTCTCATTCATTGCTGGTGGGAATGCAAAAGGGTACAGCCTCTTTTGAAGACAAAGCTAACTTTAGTTTTACCAATGATCTAGCAATTGTGCTCCTAAGAATTTTCATAACAGATCTTAAAACTATATCCACAGAAAAACCTGCATCTGAATGTTTATAGCAGATTTATAATCACCAAAAATGGGAAGCAACCAAGATGTCCTCCATCAGGTGAATAGAAAAACAAAGCATAAAACATATATATATATATATATTTACATACACATTCATATATAAAATTGAATTTTGTTCAATGATAAAAATAAATGAACTATCAAGACACAAACATACTTGGATGAAACTTAGATGCATATTGTTAACTTAAAAAAAAGCCAGTCTGATAAGTCTGTAAATTTCACGATTCCAATCATATGACATTTTGGAAAATACAAAACTACTGAGAGTATACAATAATCTTTCAGTGTCAGGAGTTTGGGGAGAGAGGAGGAGAGAAAAATAGGTGAGACACAGAGCGTTTTTAGGGTAGTCATACTATTCTGTGTGATACTGTAATGACCTAAATAAGACACTATGCATTTGTGAAAACCCAGAGAACTTTACAGCTGAAGACTGAACTTGAACATATGCACATTTTTAAAAAGTCATTCAGAAGATTAGGAAATCCCAGGAAGGAATGCAGGCTGTGACAAGAGAGTCTACTTGTTTTACAAATTTATGAAACAACCTTACTGAGGTAGGTGAGGGACAATGATATTCACCTAAGTAAATTTGGAAATGAGTCAGTCTGAAACATTAAAGGTAAAAGGGGCTGTACATAGGTGCTGTATTCTAGATGATGAAGATATTTCCCACAAAGTGTGGCTTAAAAATTCTAAAACCACTACATGTGCATAACGGAATTAGACAATAAATGGATGCTGGATGGTGGGAAATAGGTTTCTCACTTTTGGAGTGGGAAGTGACAGATAAACAAGGAGAAAAGGCTAGAATGGTCTATGCGAGAATGGACTAAAACTGGAAACATCAATATAAACTCATGTATTGCTTAATAGAGATTTATAGTGTTACATATAGAAACATTGATAGATACATGTACATACACGCATCAGTACACAGACACCTATATCTTTACTGTTGACTGAGCCAGCCTAAAAAATGGTACCCTGGTAGCAACAAATACACCTAAGACCCAGATCTTGGTTCCTAATACCATCATCCATTAAAAAGAATCAAAGTTCCTTGGAGGAAGGGCTGATTCTAGAACCAGGGCAGGGAATACACAAGATGAACCTGGACCTTCTTGTAGTGCCAGAATTAAGAAAATACTCAACACACACACACACTGATGGGGGTATGTCAAAGGAGCAGTGGAATCAACTGAAAGAACTCTCACTGTCTAAAGCTGGAAAAACTTGAGCAACAAAATAAATGAAGTATTACTGGATTTTAACCCACAGTTAAAATAAATATCTATGAATCCAGACTGATAAATGTTTGAACAAATTCATTAACGAGGGAAAATATCTCCAGTGCAGAATAACTCCAAATAATTTATACAGATACTCCGTCCTTAACTCTCCATCTCTTAAGTGTATACTGTGCATAGTGACTTTCTTCCCAAGGGTACAGTCTGGAAAGGGCATGGGAGGATTAACTTTACAGTGGAGAACCTGACAAATATTTACTATGTCAACCAAGTCATCAGGTCAGTATTGGCAATGCTAATCACACAGCTAGTATGTATCCTTGATATGATGTGATAAAAATAAAACTCTACCTCTTTGGTTTTAGTTTCCCTCTCAATAGCTCATATCCACAATCTTATGATAAAAACATCAGACAAATGCCAAATTTGGGCATCCTACAAAATACCTGACCAGTACTCTTCAGAACATTTAAGAACATCAAAATAAGGAAGTCTGGGAAACTGCCACCACCAACAGGAGCCTGAAGAGACAAGCTAACTAAATGTAACATGGTATCCTGGATAAGACCCTGGAACAGAAAAAGTGATAACTAAGGAAATAAGAAATAAGAACTTCAGTTAATAATAATATATACATTTTTAATCATTATAACAATGTACCATATTTACATAAAATGTTAATAGGGAAAATGGAGATTACGTGGAAATTGGGACTTCCTCAATTTTTCTGTAAATCTAAAATTGTTCTAAAAAATAAAGTCTTAAAAAAAACATGTGAGGAAAATGGAGTTGCTCCATTTTAAAGGTAGAACATCTTAAAATAGGTAAAAAAATAAATCCAGATGTATGGAAGACATCTTTCAGATATTTATCAATACAAAAAACTAAAAATTAATATAAAGTTTTTTGATATAAAATTTATCAATTTAAATTATAACCAGAAATCAGATTTATAATGCTGTGCAAGGTAAAGTGTTCTGGAGGGATAAAGAGTTGCTCTTCTGGCTCCCAAAAGAATGAGCGGACAGAGCTGCATGACACTTCACAAGACAGGAAATGGATAGACCATGTCCATTTTAGAAGGTTGAATAACTTCCTGTTGCCTTTAGAAAATGCTCTTCAAAGGGTCAGACTTCCATTTGAAAATAATAATCTGTCTACAATTGTAGAGAGGATTGGAGGAAATTCAGAATACACGATTTACTAGTGCTGTTGCATTAGACAAGGTAAAAGGGACAGAAAAGTGCTCCAGAGTGGTGAAAATGGAGCTGAAGAGAGATGCAACACTTACAGGATTACATATAAAATCAAATAAACAGGACTTGTTGATGGATTATATATCAAATATTAATATAAAGGGGTAAGAGATGTTAATGAGGAAACCAAAGTTTCTGGCTTATGCAACTCCTAATGAAATTGCCATTTACTGAAAAAGGAAACACTGGAAAATGAGCACATTTATTCTAACTCATTCCTTTCATCTGGATGTAAATTCGTCTAAGCACCCCTACTGAAATCAAACTCTGGCTCTCCATCTATTATAATGTCTCTTTAGAAGGTACCACTATGGGATAAAGACAGGTAGATATATATTTTTAATATTCTCTCTCCCTTGCCTGGTGCGATACCTGACATAGTAGGAACTTCAATAATTTGTGAATAATAAATATATGTTTTAAGCAAAAAGTGAGTCTGGGCATGGTTTCCGATATAGTTTCCACTATGTTTGCTTTAGAAGGTTGGTGCGTGCTGCGGCCCTTCACATTCACCCTTTCGCTTTTCCTTACAAAAATGCTCACACAATTGCAACAGTGTTTTCTGTCCTTATTTTGCCATTAGTATTGATCTTTAAAAAATAAGTGTACACCACAAAAACCTATAATTTAGATTCACTGCTGAATATTCAAGCACTTCATATTTATACTTAGATAGGTCATACCATGATCTTCATTTACTTCTATTATGTCTCATAGCTATTTCACATTTTTTTCAGTTTTCCATCAAAAAGATACTCAGACAAAGAAAAAGTAACCATAGGCAAGAATCAGCAGAAGAAATGGAAAATGTGGCCGATCAGCAAGGGCTTTTAGATATTAGACATAATAAACACAATATATCAAATAGATGTATTTGAAGAAATAAAAGGCATAGTAAAATATTTTGAGTGAAAAGAATTGTATTACAACGAGTATATAGAATGAGCAGACCTGATAAAGAATCAAAAAGACCTTCTAAAATTGAAAATGTATTTATGGATTTCGAATTCTCACGATGGTACATAAGGTAATTTAGAACTAATACAGAGAAAAACTAGAAATTCTGGACCAAAAAGAAAAAATGTGTACCTATCTCATCTGCCTGAGGGCATTAGAGAGTTAACAAGATAACAAAGATTTATCAGGCCCGTAGTACAGAGATGATGGGACCCTGAAGATGAGGGTAAGGTTTGGAATGGTTTACACCCTCTAGACTTTATCCAATGCTATAATGCATGTATGACTGAAAGGCTGAGCATCAGTTATGTCAGCCTTCTGAGACTAGTTCAGTGTTTCTAAACCTCAGCAATATCTACATTTTGGGACAGATAATTCTTTGCTGTGTGGGTATGTCCTGTGATATGCAGGATTTTTAGCAGCATAACCTGTCTTCTATCCACTAGATGCCAGGAGAACTTTCCCAACTGTGGCAACCAAAGTGTCTCCACATATTGCCAAACGTTTCCCGACTTTGTGGGTTGAGGATGCAAAATTGCTCCCTCTCCCTTGCACCCTGTTCATGAGAGCCACTGGAAGAAGTTTTTGGAGTCTAGAGTCTGCCAAAAGAAGGGGCACCATGTAAACTTCTTGTTTTGGATTCGGAAGGCAAAAGACTCTGCCCTAGAAGAAAGGGAAACTGGAAATACAGTCAACTGTAGAAAGTTCCTTCAATTCCAAATCATCTCAATGTCTTAACTGGTATGAAGTCACTTTTGTTTCTGTTACTGCCACCCATTTTATATAAACTTTAAAATTATTTATTTTGAAAATGATGATGCAAACAGATGAATATTATAGAAGTAGACTGCAAAGTATAATTTAATACAGTACTAAAATAAAACATTAAAAAACATTTATGGTAAGGTACAATATTAATCCTGATTTTGAATCTTCAATTCAATTCTCATTTTGATTTCATTTGATTTTGATTTGCACAAAATATTTTAACATGTATAAGAAGTTTTTCCATTTAGAAATTTATTCTCTCTAGAATCTATAGAGTGAAAGTTTGCTTTTGTGCTCACACACCCACTTTCCTTAAAATGTTAATTTTTTTCTCATCTAACTACTCATAAGCCTACTCCATGTTAGACAATCTTATGAAAGGTGTATTATTTCATCAAAAACTTTATAAAGTAAATAGAATTAAATGTAAATTTAATGGAAAATATGCTATTTATATTAAAATCTATATTTAATATTTCACAACTATCAAAGCTTTCAAGATCTTATTTAAATATCATCATATATAAATGGCAAAATATTTTACAATTTCATTTTATGTTTGTACTGTGTTTATGTATATGCTTATCTAAAATTAGCATTTAAATTTAGGCAAAACCATGTACATTTGGGAAACCAAAGGCTAATAAGACATGACCTATGCTTTTCTGATTTTTTTTTTTTTTGGTCTTTGTTTTTTACAAGCTTTGATAGAGGCTAAACATCACAAAACACTATTCTAATAGATGGGATAAAAAAAACTACTACAAATAACTATATTACAAAACAGCAAGACAGTCATAATAGAATGGAGATTAAAAAGATCAATTGTATTTCTGTCAGGAAAAATCAAAATATTTGTTGGAAGAAGTTATATTTAAATTCATACGCAAAGGATTTGCTGAAGTAAAATTAAGAAAAGCATCCCAGGCAGAACAACTGACATGACTGGCCAAGGTGAATTTGCAGGCCAGTGACCCAGTTCCCAGAGACTGTGGGCTCATTATCAATTGATAAAGTGGGGGGATTATCAATCAGGCAGGTTAGAAAAGTTGGACCCTACTGTGATGACTCCAGAATGCTACTGAAGTGAAGAAAAAAATCGATCGTAGATAAAATTCCAATCCACTTCATACTTTTAAGTATGGATTTATGTAACCATGATAGAATCTTATAAAGTTTAATCTGGTATTACTATATAAAATAAGTCCAACAGAGGACAGAAGATAGTTTGAAAAGAAGAAAAAGATGTACTTGGGAGACATGTTCCAACACATTTTATTTGGCAAAAAAGTGGAAGAAGATGCAAGAAAGATGAACAAAATTATCTGACTATTTTTTTAAATGGGAGTGAATGATGCAATTATGACATCACTTGAAATAGAGAAGTCAAAATAGAGAAGATTTTTAGATTAACACAAGATTCATGTGTTACACTGTAAACTCAAAACATTTTAATGGATTTGGAAGAGAAGTCAGATTGAGGATATGACTGGTAGTTAATGAAATTTTCATTATTCTACACCAAAAGTTAGAACAACCCTTTAATAGCACAGATCAATTTTACCTCTTCTTGAATGTTATACAAGTAGAATCATTTGTCATATAGGTTTTTCTGCCTGGCCTCTTCATATCAACATTGTGTTTGTGGAATTCATTCATGTTTTTCAAGTAGTTCGACTGAGCGCTCTCATTGTTTCTCTCATTATTTCATTTTATGAATAAGCTACAATTTACCCATTCTACTGTTTATGGATATTTAAGTTTTCTCTAGTTTTGAGAAATTACAAGTAATACTGCTATAAACATTCTTGTAGTTTCTTTTGGTGAATATATGTGCACTACAAATATATATTAAACATGCTTCTATTGAATATGTATCTAAAAATGAAATTCTTGGATCAGAAAATATGCATTTTATTTGATTAAATAGTGCCAAACGTTAGTCCAAAAAAGTAGTACAAATTTACATTCACATCAACAATGTATGAGTTTCAGCTGCTCTACCTCTATTCCACCACTTGGTTTTGTCTGTCCTTTTCATCTTAGGCATCCATCATAGCAGAGGTATAGTAGTATTATATTTTGGTTTCAATTGCATGTCCCTTAACGACTAATGACAGTTTTACTTTTTTTGGCTCTTTGGATATCGTTTATTGTAAAGTGCTTGTTCAAGTATTTTGACCTTTTTTTCTATCTAGCTGTTTGCATTTTTCTTACTGATTTACAGGAATTACTTTACATTCTGATCTATATGAAAGTGAATATATTCTTCCAGTTGATGGTTTTATAATATAATGTCCCTTACCTTATTAATCTATTAAAAATTAGCTATAACCCAAACCCTAATTCATAAAATCACAAGAATTAAAATCAAATTAATCCACAGAAGCCGATGGTATTTATGTTCATAAATATAGAGATAAATAGATATTTTAAACTTAGGAAAACATTTTGGGGTTGAAGCAGCAGCAAGATAATCAGAAAAGCAAAGAAAACATTTTCAGATGAAATAATAATCTGGAATTTAAAGGTAAAGAGACTTTCATCTTCTAAGGATGGTTACTAATATCAGGTACAGCAGAAAGTCAATGACTATGAGTAAAGACCACTTAATTTGCCTTGTAACAGGTTACTGTACCTAAAAAGAGATTAATTTCAATAGTTGGTTAGAACAATAAACCAGAGTTGAGTGAGTGAGATATGAGGAAATTCAAGCAAAATATATGCTTCTTTTTCAAGAAGTTTGTAGGAAAGGAAAGAAGTAGAATGAAAAGCTGATATTGCTATTTTGATTTCCCTATTAAGCAAAGATTTATTTATATGGTAATACTTTTTTCTATTGCCAAATTATTGTTTGTGCATTTATTGCTGTCTTTTTCTTAAAATATCCATTCTTCTGTGTGGTGTAATGAATAGTAGCATTGTCTACATGCTCCAGGGATACTGAGAAGTCTCTGAAAGTTTAAAATTATTTTTATACTGAAAACATTATTAAATTCACTATGAAATGAACTCTTCAAATACCCTATAAATGTTTGTGTAAGGAATTGCTGTTTTCCCCTCATGTCAGCTATCCTGGCCTTTTTTTTTTTTTTTTTTTTTTTTTTTAATACCTTCACTTCTTAAGCAAGGCTTGCAGCCTCCTTCATGGTCATACCACAGGAATACTCTTCCTCTCAGACCTCTATCTTGGTTAAATCCTAGGGGCTTAATTTTCCCTCACAGTGTTATAGTCAGCTTCTACAATTACTCTTGAAATCTTTCTCCAATGTGTAAATATGTTAATAGAACTAAAATACAACACCATGAATGTATAATTTAATATAATTTAAAAACTGATAGTGAGCTCAAAAAGAATTCAAATCAACATTGTATATGTCTGTAATTTATGTTATAAAAAGAAATAGAAAGACGCAGATGTAGAGAATGGACTTGAGGACACAGGGAGGGGGAAGGGTAAGCTGGGACGAAGTGAGAGAGTGGCATGGACTTATATATACACTACCAAATGTAAAATAGATAGCTAATGGGAAGCAGCCACGTATCACAGGGAGATCAGCTCGGTGCTTTGTGACCACCTAGAGGGGTGGGATAGGGAGGGTGGAGGGAGACGCAAGAGGGAGGAGCTATAGGGTTATATGTATATGTATAGCTGATTCACTTTGTTATAAAGCAGAAATTAACATACGACTGTAAAGCAATTATACTCCAATAAAGATGTTTAAAAAAAGAAATAGAAACATTCAAAAAATACATAGAAAACAAAACTAATGATCTAAGCTATAATTTGGAAATAAAACTATAAATTATATTAAGAAATAACAGAAGTGAGGGGGTTCTTAGTATGAAGAGGGGGCTTGGGAGGTGACAGATTGATTAATATAAACTAACGAATACATTTGAGAACATATTTAGCTAGGAGCAGAATTTAAAAGTTCTTCCTGTCTTTTCCGTGGTTAAATTCATTCAATGATTTACTATTCCCTTTGGCAAGAATTACAAGAATAATGTTTTCTTCAGTTATTCATTGTGTCATATATTCCATCTATGGTGCTCTTTATTTTAGCAATAATTGTTTCTTACCTATTATTTCTGCTTATTTCTCCTCATGATTTCTTACTTTGGTTTCATATTGCTAAAATGTTCTCTTGCCTCTTTTATGTGCTTACTGTGCTTGTTTTAAAATCTAGGTCCATCTACATTAATACGTTTGCTACTAGGTAGCATCTATAATCCATCTGTTTGTATCTTAGGTATTCGTCTGCTTTAGTTTACGTTTGTTGGGGATACTGACTTTTTTGGCTGAATGTATATGAAAAAGGCCAAAAGCTAGAGGCTGATCAGCAAATGAATACCTCAGATGTAAAGGACAGTTCAAAGAAAGATGACTGAATGAGTTATTAGGTGAAAAACCACAGGTACCACGTACCACAGTAAATCACTCCCATTTTGTATCATCTCATCAAACAACTATTATGCTCAACACATCAGCTTTACATACTCAGGAAAAAGCACCTTTGCAGGAAGCATTGTAGCTTACCGTGTACCAGCTATGGAAGTTTGGAGAAGAAGAAAAGTTAAAAGCTCATCAGTCCTTACTTGTTTTCTCTGCTACTCTGCCCAAGCATGAGTTTTGAGCTACCGTGATCTCACCTGTATGGATATCTATTCAAGTGACTGTAGCTTTGCCACAATATTTGCAATAAAGGAATAAACACTGCTTTTATCCAATGCAAAGAGGTAGAGAGCAAGAGAAATTTAAACCATATTTTTTTAAAAAAAGGGCTTCCCTGGTGGCACAGTGGTTGAGAGTCTGCCTGCCAATGCAGGGGACACGGGTTAGAGCCCTGGTCTGGGAAGCTCCCACGTGCCGCGAAGTGACTGGGCCCGTGAGCCACAATTACTGAGACTGCCCGTCTGGAGCCTGTGCTCCGCAGCAGGAGGGGCTGCGACAGTGAGAGGCCCACGCACTGAGATGAGAAGTGACCCCCCCTTGCTGCAACTAGAGGGAGCCCTCACGTGGAAATGAAGACCCAACACAGCCATAAAATTAATTAATTAATTAAAAAAAAAGACTCATAACCTTGGCTGCTATCATTTTAGATTCTGTGTTTTCCTTCATTAGCTTCTCTTGGGTTGAACTTTGAAGAAGGAGACTTCACTGGGGGCAAATCCACCATCTTGGCAACAGCCCAAACTGCATACCCCTCACTAAAATGAGAAAAAAGCAGCCACAGGTTTTAGGTAGAGATCAAGAGTTCAGATTTCAACATGCTATATTTAAGTGTCTTCAGCATATGAGTATTTTCAAGTCCAAGAAACTCAATGAAATCATGTAGTATGTGAGTGTACCTACAGGTATTCAAGGACAGAGTTTGAGGTACCCCAATATTTAATACCCATAAAGTTTAGAAAATGGAAAACAATCTAGCAAAAAATTATTAGAAAGAGTAGGCAGTGAGGTAGTAAAAATGCCTGAAGGGATTGGTATTATGCAAGGTAAGGGGAGAAAGCATTAAGACACAGTATCATAAGTATCAAATGTTGTCAAATTATCAAGTAAGATAAGGACTGAGAATTATACATAAGGAAATGGACAGAATGAATAGGCCAGAATGAACAGAGTGAACAGACCACTCTTCCAAAGAATTTGTAATTAATGAGAAGAAAAACTGGGTTGTAGATAGCAATGTTAACTCAAGGTGGTTGAAGATGGGAGATAATACATTTTACGCTGAAGGATAGAACCAGTGAAGAAGAGACCACTCAAAGGAGAGAGGTGGATTAATTTCAGGAGGAAAATCCAGTGCACAAGTAGAATGTGTATTCTGATGACTGACTTAACTGATGGGAAACAACAGTCCTTGTCACAAAGTGTGTGAGCATTAAGTATGTGCTACTGTGGTATTATGGATATTTTCAATCTCATTCTAGATTTTACTTTCCTTCATAAATCATTATTTATCCCTCTACTTCTCCTTTTCCTCCACAATATATTTGTTGAATTTAATTTTGGTAGCCCCACTCCTGTTCTTTTCATTATTAATGGCTTATATTTATTTTAATCAACATTTTATTGGGTTCAATGGAGAATAGGTTAAAAAAAATGTGATCCATTTACATCTGGTTACCATACTGACCACTGATTATATTCCTATTTTCCTAATACACATACATAAAATCTAAATAACAGATTGCTAAAGAGATTTTTCTAAGGTAACAAAGTTACTAAATTGTATAACTGAAAATTCTGAATGTATCTATGTGACTCCATACAGAAGCTGCTTTTCAACTAATTGAATAAAACTCATATAAATAAAACTGGCACTGCTTTCATTTCATTTTCTAAATTCTTGGAAACTACTCAAACATTTAAAAAATATATTCTGTATCTATGTATAGTATCATGTGATCTGCAAACAGTGACAGTTTTACTTCTTCTTTTCCAATTTGGATTACTTTTATTTATTTCTCTTCTGTGACTGCCATGGCTAAAACTTCCAAAACTATGTTAAATAATAGTGGTGAGAGTGGATGAGAGTGTCTTGTTCCTGATCTTAGAGGAAATGGTGTCCATTTTTCACCACTGAGAATGATGTTGGCTGTGGGTCTGTCATATATGTCTTTTATTATGTTGAGGTAGGTTTCCTCTATGCCTACTTTATGGAGAGTTTTTATCATAAATAGCTGTTGAATTCTGTCAAAGGCTTTTTCTGCATCTATTTTGATTATCATATGGTTTTTATCCTTCAATTTGTTAATATGGTGTATCACATCCTAAAGATGCTACCAGAAAACTACTGGAGCTAATCAATGAATTTGGTAAATTAGCAGGATACAAAATTAATGCACAGAAATCTCTTTCATTCCTATACTAATGATGAAATATCTGAAAGAGAAATTAAGGAAACACTCCCATTTACCATTGAAACAAACAAAAAATGCCTAGGAATAAACCTACCTAAGGAGACAAAAGACCCATATGCAGAAAATTATAAGACACTGATGAAAGAAACATGATACAAACAGATGGAGAGATATACTATGTTCTTGGATTGGAAGAATAAACATTGTGAAAATGACTATACTACCCAAAGCAAACTATAGATTCAATGCAATCCCTATCAAACTACCAAGGGCAATTTTTCACAGAACTAGAACAAAAATTTTCAAAATTTGTATGGAAACACAAAAGACACCGAATAGCCAAATCAATCTTGAGAAAGAAAAAGGGAGCTGGAGGAACTGCACTCCCAGACTTCAGGCTATACTACAAAGCTACAGTAATCAAGACAGTATGGTACTGGCACACAAACAGAAATATACATCAATGGAACAGAACAGAAAGCCTAGAGATAAGCACACACACATATGGTCACCTTATCTTTGATCAAGGAGGCAAGAATATACAATGGAGAAAAGACAGCCTCTTCAATAAGTGGTGCTGGGAAAACTGGACAGCTACATGTAAAAGAACGAAATTAGAACACTTCCTAACACCATACACAAAAATAAACTCAAAATGGATTAAAGACCTAACTTTAAAGCCAGACACTATAAAACTCTTAGAGGAAAACATACACAGAACATTCTATGACATAAATCACAGCAAGATCCTTTTGGACCCACTTCCTAGAGACATGGAAATAAAAACAAAAATAAACAAATGGGACCTAATGAAACTTCAAAGCTTTTGCACAGCAAAGGAAACCATAAACAAGACAAAAATACAGCCCTCAGAATGGGAGAAAGTATTTGCAAGTGAAGCAACTGACAAAGGATTAATCTCCAAAATATACAAGCAGCTCATGCAGCTCAATATCAAGAAAAAAACAACCCAATCCACAAGTGGGCAGAAGACCTAAGTAGACATTTCTCCAAAGAAGATACACAGATTGCCAACAAACACATGAAAGAATGCTCAACATCATTAATCATTAGAGAAATGCAAATCAAAACTACAATGAGATATCATCTCACACATGTCAGAATGGCCATCATCAAAAAATCTAGAAACAGTAAATGCTGGAGAGGGTGTGGAGAAAAGGGAACACTCTTGCACTGCTGGTGGGAGTGTAAATTGATACAGCCACTATGGAGAACAGTATGGAGGGTCCTTAAAAAACTAAAACTAGAACTACCATATGACCCAGCAATCCCACTACTGGGTATATACCCTGAGAAAACCATAATTCATAAAGAGTCATGTACCACAATATTCATTGCAGCACTATTTACAATAGCCAGGACCTGGAAGCAACCTAAGTGTCCACCGACAGATGAATGGATAAAGAAGATGTGGCACATATATACAATGGAATATTACTCAGCTATATAAAGAAATGAAATTGAGCTATTTGTAGTGAGGTGGATGGACCTAGAGACTGTCACACAGAGTGAAGTCAGAAAGAGAAAAACAAATACCGTATGCTAAAACATATATATGGAATCTAAAAAAAAAATGGTTCTGATGAACCTAGTGGCAGGACAGGAATAAAGATTCAGACGTACAGAATGGACTTGAGGACATGGGGAGGGGGAAGGGTAAGCTGGGACGAAGTGAGAGAGTGGCATGGACATATATACACTACCAAATGTAAAATAGATAGCTAGTGGGAAGCAGCCACATAGCACAGGGAGATCAGCTCAGTGCTTTGTGACCACCTAGAGGAGTAGGATAGGGAGGGTGGGAGGGAGACGCAAGAGGGAGGGGATATGGGGATATACATATGCATATAGTTGATTCACTTTGTTATACAGCAGAAACTAACACATTGTAAAGCAATTATACTCCAATAAAGATGTTAAAAATCTAAATATGTATTCTGTATCAATGAATGTATCAGATTAGGAAAAAAATAGAAACATTCAATTTGTGCCTTTGACTAAATCATAGTCAGCAGTCCCACAAAATGTAAATGTTGTGGTTGCCCTTTAAAACCAAGTGACACAGGGTCAAAGAAGAAAATTATTATTTATTTGTAATGTCCTAGGCAGTCATAATGCTGGAACTCTACAGAGACATCATTCTTTCTGGTATATAATTAAACACCTTAATGGTAAATCATTCTGGAATGTATCATTATTCCTAGGCCACTACGCCAAAACTGTTGGCTGCTAGGGAACAGCGTGCAGTAGATATACTATGTGCCCAAAGATTCCTTCAAACCAATTCTGACTCCAAAACACTGCATTGTCTTCTGAAGCAGGAAAGTGAGTGATTGAAACCAGTCCTGCTATATACTTGGTCTTGTACACAGTTGTCAACGAAGCCAAATGGCCGAAAAATGTAAGAGCTGCTCAATAATTTGAGTTTATAGAGAACAATGTTTAGACCATCTGCCTAAGAGCACAGTATCTAAATTCCTTTCTTTCAGTTGCTGCTTATCGATGGAATATTGTTCTGCTAAAAGCAACTCAAAAATTAAATCAGTCATAGCCACATATCCAGTCAAAGCAACTGGATTGATGGGTGCGGTAATGCCTCCAACTTTGTTTAAATTAATTCCCATTTTTCTTTTCTTTTTTTTTCTTTTTTTTTGAGGCAAGGAATATGACTTTATTTGGAAAGTCGGCAGAATGAGAAGATGGCAGACGAGTGTCTCTGATAAACCATCCTCCCTGTTTTTCTAATAACAGTATTCAACTTGTTTTAAACATGAGAATATTTTGTTCAAGCTATTTAGAAGCTTAGTTATATGTGTATGTGGTGGAACACAGTCGTGCTTCAAAGACTGTGGAATCACATAACAATTACAGCAAATTTTCTAAGTTTTTCAAAGGTCAAGAATGACTGAAAAGTTACCTGGAAATGGGCAAAGCTACAGGGAAAGTAACTAGAATTTCTAATGACCTTTACGCCAATAACATGAAAATTATAAAGTGTTTACTTCTTTTTACTTTTCCATGTGGATACACTTTTGAAAAGTTTCAAACAACAATATAAAATGTAAGGAAGCTCACTGGGGCTAGAGCCCCAGAACTAGCATTAGAACACCCACAATGTGTGCAGAAAAAGCACTGTCAGAAGAAATGTGCCACAGGCACCTGTGTGATGAAAAGACAATCATCGATTCTATGAACCGGCATGACAGTTTTATAATCCCAGCTTGACCATTTACTGGATGTGGAACACTGGGAAATTCACTTAAATTCTTGGGGCTCTAGTTTCCTCATATCTGTATAAGAGAATGCTTCTGAAGATTTAATGAAGAGACGTGGGTAAAAGCCTCTACCATAGTACCTGGAATGAATTGTATTTTCATCGATCCAATAAGCATTTTATGTTTTTACGTATATATACATATAGCCAGGGTGGCAATGCTTGCCTTGTTCGACCTTTCTAAATCCATTGGTGCTTACAACAGTTAAGAGGATTTTTAATCATACTATTTATTGTTAGAATTCAAAGGTCAGTGTCCCTAAACAACCGTGGTCATTGTTTGTTACATTTAAAAACATGTATGAAGAGAAGCCACCGCAATGAGAAGTCTGTGCACCGCAACAAAGAGTAGTCACCGCTCGCCACAACTAGAGAAAGCCCGTGCACAGCAACGAAGACCCAACGTAGCCAAAAATAAATACATTTATTTAAAAAAATAAAATAAAAAATAAAAATATGTATAACAGAAATAGAAATTATACTTCCCAGTATCGCTAAACTCAAAGTTATTCGGGAAACATCTAAGTAACTCAATCAAGAATACACATTTAAATGCATTTGATGTGTTTAAATTAACCTCTAGCTTCTTTAAGCAGAAACAAAAATAGGGCAAGTGAGCTTATTTTGATATTTTTTCATATGAAATAAAGGTCATAACCAAACTAATGTGCATTAAATATCCAAACCTGAGGAAAATGTTTCTGTTTACTCATATGTCCACGGGTCAATTGGAAGGTCAATTTTTGATCCTGTGAGAAATTATATTATTGTCAGTATCTGGTTTACAGAGCTTAATATGCTTACATTTTTGGTAGAATTCTGTTTATCAGCTATAAGACTAAAACCTATTTATCACCTTAAAAATTGGTTGAGTCTGAGTTGTTCATTCTCACTGGTAAGCGATGGTAGGACAAAGACAAAATCAGACAGGCCATGCTGTATAGAGTTAACGAGCTTCAGATTTGCTCTGAGATACCTGCCCCCTTGCCAGGTGGCCATAATGTAGGAAGTTATTGCTGGGACCACTGACAGGACCAGGAGGCAGTTACTGGGTTGTTTGTTTGTTTTTTTTTTTTTAATTTATAGTTGCATTGGATCTTCGGTGCTGCACATGGGCTTCTCATTGCAGTGGCTTCTCTTGTTGCGAAGCACAGGCTCTAGGGTGTGCGGGCTCAGTAGTTGTGGCATGCGGGCTCAGTAGTTGTGGCACGTGGGCTCAGTAGTTGTGGCTAGCTGGCTCTAGAGTGCAGGCTCAGTAGTTGTGGTGCACAGGCTTAGTTGCTCTGCAGCATGTGGGGTCTTCCCCAGACCAGGGATCGAACCCATGTCCCCTGCATTGGCAGGTGGATTCTTAACCACTGCGCCATCAGGGAAGTCCTGGCAGTTACTGTTCCTAACACACAAAACCACATCTAGAGAGAAATAGTGTATAAAAAGTTAAAGATGCTTAGGATCAATTGTTTGGCTTGCTTTGTTTTTATTAATTTATATTAAATATAGTAAAAATTCATATGTATATACAGCCTCATCTACGCTGCACTGAAATCATGTGCTAGTCTTTCATCAATGTAAAGTGTTAGCATGAATTAGTCTTCTTAAAACAACTAGATTTTATAACATACTGATAATCTCATGGAGGATAAAATCAATGGGATAACACTGTTAGTCAAATTCTTGAGGATATAGTGAAAAGAAGTTGGAAATTACAGCTGTTTCAGTTGCACTGTTTGTAAACCACATGGATTTCAATGGAAGAAGCCGCCTGAATCCATACAGAGGTTGTCATTGCTGCTTCTATGAACAGTCAATGCTAGCTCAATTTTTATCCATGTTTTCAACCAAATAACGTCTCAACGTGACTTCACCTAACTGAAATGCAAGGCAGATTTGTTGTTTATAGCAAGCAAAAATTCACTAACTGTATTACAATTCATCTATTTTTTCCCCCATCAGAGACTTATTATTTTTTAGGATACTACAAATGAAATCTGAGCTGTCCATTGAAGCCTTACCTTCCCAGATGCCAGTCTTTTAAAGGAGAAAGGTAGATGCCTAATCTCTATAAATAACCTTTTCTAGTTTTGCTGTTCTTTCCAGTTGAAATTTCCTGGTTGAATTTTTCTAGTTTAATCAGATGCCCTCCCCTAGCTCCCTGCCTCTCTGCCCTGTCCACTGGAGTAGTTACCCAATTGGAGGTGATAGACACTGCCTCTCTCAGTAAACGTGGTAGCTTCTAGAAGGCAGAGACAGATCCACTCCACCTAGCAAGGGAGTAGGCATATAGGAGCAACTTTGTAAAATAAATGAGTATATATATTTACTGTGGTAAGAGCCCCACCGACATTTGTGAGTACGTAACTGATTTTGTAAGTGGCCATCAGCGGGATCCAATTCATTCAATAACAGAGGTGCTAGGAGTACAGTTCAAACCTTTCACTCCTCAGGGAGAGGCTGGAAGGTAGGCACACCCTCCAGAAGATAGCGTGCTCTGCCGGGGCGGGGTTTATAGCGAGAATGCGACTCAGCTTTTCCTACCCTTTCCAACGTGGCTGTTTTCTCATTTACTCACGTGTAGGCATCACTCAGCTAGTTTCTGGATTTCTCCCAGTGAACAGCGGTGCGTAGGTGGACATTTGGTGTGTCCTGGGAGGGGACAGTTCAGGAGCCCCTTAGGTCACCATCTAGGTCCCTCCCCTCAGCCTCGTCCTAAGGTGTGGGCCTCATTGTGGTTTTGATGTGCATTTCCTCAGTGATTAGTGACATCGAGCTTCTCTTTGATGTACCTGTTGGCCATTTGTATGTCTTCTTTGGAAAAATGTCCCTTCAAGTCTTTAGCCCATTTTCCTATCCGTTCCTCTGCAATTGAGTTATACAAGTTCCTTTCATATTTCAGAAGTATGTGATGTATGCGAAAAAGGTGGTAAGTGGTTTGCGAAGAGTCTCCCATTCCATAAGCTGCACTTTCACAATGAAAGAAAGGATGAGTGGGCAAATAAGTGAATGAGTGTTGCCTAATACAAACTGCCACTTGCCATCTGCCTCTAAAAGGATTAGTTCACTGGCCATTGCAGTCGTTGTCCTTCACAACACCCTGAAAGGAGTTCAGGGTGCAGATCAGGAATGAGGCCCTCTGAGCTCTGGAAAAAACCGGCAGAACAGGCCTTCAGATAGTTAGATATTTTCAGGAGAAGATTTTCATGAGCCCAAATTCTTGCATCCTCTCATACCTAGAAAAGCACTCAAATCATTAACGAAAATACCTGCTCCTGAGGACTAACCTTCTCGTGACCAGCAGCAAAGCCTCTGCTGAAATGTGTGCTTGAGTGCATGTCCCCAGCCTTCCCTGAAATCGTGTAAGATACTGACCTTCCCCCCACCTCTTTGGAGCAGTTCCTCAGAGCTATCTGAGAGGCTATCTCCCAGGCTACAGTCCTCATTTTGCCTCAAATAAAACTTAATTCACAACTCTGTTGTGCATTTTTTTCAGTTGACAGTGTTAGCATAAAAAATGCTATTTTCCTTTCAGCAGGAAGGTCAAATTCTATACTTCTCTTGATCCCTGTCTTTGCTAATGCTTTTTTCCCCAATTGTTTCTCAAATTACTAGAAAAAGAGGCTGAGGATAATTAAAATAACAGTGAAGACAGTAAAATAAATCTTTTCTGTAGAAATACTGTGTGAATTTCATCCACTCTGAACTGGCTCTTTGGCCAGGTTTTTATTAAGCTATGTTGCCAAGAGAGGGGGAGGGGGAGAAAGAGAGAGAGAAAGAGGGAGGGAGGGAGGGAGGGAGGATGGAGATACATGCGCTTAGGAAGACTGTCATCACTATTAGAGTAATAGAGCAACAAAATAATGGACTCTTCCCTAAGGCATATGGTAGCACACTGCCTTGGGGACTGTTTGCACTTACTACACTGACTTTATATGTTAAGCATGTGACACGGTAATCAGTTTTACAAAAATGCCCTTTTTCCCATTCCTTTTGTTTGTTATTGATCAATTTGAAATACACCACTTGCATTTTAAATGACTCTTAAGGGCTTCCCTGGTGGCGCAGTGGTTGAGAGTCCGCCTGGCAATGCAGGGGACACGGGTTCGAGCCTTGGTCTGGGGGGATCTCACATGCCGCGGAGTGGCTGGGCCCTTGAGCCACAACTACTGAGCCTGCACATCCGGAGCCTGTGCTCCGCAACAGGAGAGGCCGCGACAGTGAGAGGCCCGTGCACCGCGATGAGGAGTGGCCCCTGCTCACCACAACTAGAGAAAGCCCTCGCACAGAAACGAAGACCCAACGCAGCCAAATAAATAAATAAATAAATAAATTTAAATGACTCTTCAAGTATGGATGGGGCTTTTTTTTTTTTTTTTTAGCTTTAGGGTTTTGTTTTATTGTGAACAATGTCTACTAGCATCATTACATACAGATCCTCCAAATCAATTACTTCTATAAAGGAAGAGAATCTTTTTTTCTGTGATAGATTGAGAAGAGCCATCCTTCATCACTCAGTGTTCTCTAATGAAAGACTCACAGTACAGTAGGTGGGCACTGGATCCAAGATGACTGGCCTTCAGTTCATTAACCTAAAAGCTGAGTTATTCTCACACATTCTTAGAGTCCCAGCCCGCCTTCAAGCAAATATTTGATAGCAAAAAACTAGCCATGAAGATTTAGGGTAAGAATTCATTACTGGCATTAAATATAATAAATCCATTTGATAATATATCATCAAGTGTTAAAAATAATGGAAACTAAGTGGGACTTGTCAAAATAGTTTTTTAAATGGATATTTTTTGAACTACTTGCTTCAGGTGTTTTTTTGGTCATTTTTATAACAAAAAGTAATTCAACAGATCTGATCAGTCAAATTAGTTTTCCACGTTATTAATGTGAACTATAAAACTTTTACTACATTACATGATGGATTTAGAAGATCTAAAACATTTTCAGGGCTTCCCTGGTGGCGCAGTGGTTGGGAGTCTGCCTGCCGATGCAGGGGACACGGGTTCGTGCCCCGGTCTGGGGGGATCCCGCATGCCACGGAGCGGCTGGGCCCGTGAGCCATGGCCGCTAAGCCTGCGCGTCCGGAGCCTGTGCTCTGCAAACGAGAGGGGCCACAGCGGTGAGAGGCCCGGGTACCGCAAAAAAAAAAAAAAAATTCAGAGACAAGATTCTTTTTTTTTTTTTTTTTATCATTTGATGAATGGCAGAAAGACTTGAATATCCATTTCTTTCCACTTCCTTTTAACCAAAATGGCTTTAACTTCGCCTAGACCCGACTAAACTTTATACAGGCTTCTTCCTGACTCTAGGCCCTGACCTCCCCTTTTCTTGGAACATTTACTTTAGAAAACTTGCTGCGGTAAATTCTCTATCCCTTTGAAATGTAAATCTTCTCCCAGCCTCCTGCAAGTTTTACAGCTCAGAGGAGTCGTTTTCAAGGACCAGGGAGCCAACTCTTTGAAATGTCATCAAGAAAGATCAGCCTCCTCCCCTAGTCTCTGTGGGAGGGTAAGAGCCTACTTTCAATAAAGGAAGGTTAGAAAACAGAGATAGCCTAGTCACACTGACCAACCTCTGTCCTCAAGTCCTTCAGTACTTTTCTATTAGTTCACCCATTTAAAAATCCTCCCACCCTTTGCTTCAGAGAAAGTGAGTTCTATGTCTCTCCCATAGTGTGATAGTCTTGACGCCTATTGCAAATCTATTCTCAGGGCTACTTTTGTTTTGTCTTGCTTGTAATTACACTTTCCTTTTTTTTTTTTTAACCTCAAGAATATTTGAACCTAGAATCCTCTGATAAACTGAACATCTTATAGAATTTGACAGAGTGGTATCACACAGGTAACATTTCCTCTTTTTAAAAGTTACTAAAAATGTAACTTTAAGTGATCATTTGTAGAAATTTTAGCACAATGCCAATGATTTTAATAACTTTCTTCTATGACATTTAAGTACTTAATTTATTCATTTATTTTTGGCTCTTGCTGAGAAAAAAGAGCATTAGTATCTCCATGATGAGAAGTATGCCATACAATGACAGTTTATAAGTGGAAATCCACACATCCCAACAAGCATAGAAGGGTCTTCGGTAGCAACCTGGACTGTGGTTTCTATCCTTCTAATTCTAGAGAAAAGAGACCATGCAGCAAAGGCTATACAATAAAATAGAAGTCTTTGCTGTGTGATACTTTCTCTGAATTCCTAGGTTGGTTCTCTGGGTATCAGGAGGCCATCCTTTCTTTTATTCCAGCCCAAGTCAACACCCATCTTCCAAAAAATCATCAGACACAACAACTTTTAGGTGAATTTTGTTGCCACCTCAGTCTTGAAATATGGGAATTTCCCCCTGCCTCCCTATCTGGCCTATCTTTCTAAGATTTTCTGTTCACAGTGGATGTTTAATCAATCTATGGCTAATAAATCCTGGTAGACCACCTTAAAAGAAAGTGATGACAGTGAGATACTTTGGTATGAAAATAAGTTAAATACATAAACTTCATAATAAATGTTCTGAATTTTCTTGAATAAAAGGTACAAAAAATGTTCAACATATGCTAATATTTACATGGGGTTGGTGGAGATAATTTAGTATTTGTGAGCCACTATGTGTGAGGCATGTGCTTGTACCTTACATACACCTCCTTTAAATTATGATACATTTTTCAAGGGATACTAATAAAATGAAAAGTAAGTACAATACAAATTGAGATTGAAATTCATGGGTAAAAAATTAGATTTTGAAGAGAGTATTACATATGCTAGAATTCCCTTAGGCTACATATACTAAGTCAGCCAGCTTTCAGGCAGCAGATGGAACACATAGGCACTGACATCAGTGGAATTCTGCCATTGAATTTTTGACAAAGACAAACTATTCAACAAAGAAGTCTTCATCATTAGACATTTGTGCCTTCACTGTTGGAGAAGAAAACATATTACATCATGATTAGCGTGCAGTATCATTAAAATGATTGAATGGGCCTTATCAGCTTCTTACTCTTAATTTTCTGGGCACTGAGGGGTGTGTGCAAGTGTGAAATGGAAAGCCATAGCAATTGCTGTGTGATTATATTTTCTAAGTGTAAAAAGTGGATTTATTTCAACCTTTTCATTCTTGAACTGAAGAGTTCCTGTCTCTCTAAAATTATGCAAATATTTGCCATTAGGTTTAAACATCTTAGTCGTGATGATTTTACAAACTAAGTGAACACAGAAAAGCTTCTGTAGTCTTAAAAGGGCATTTTTAGTCATTTGTCATTAACTGGTAAAAAAGAAAAAAAGACACAGTTGAAAATTTTTTCCACATTAATCTAACTTTTCTTCCCATATTGACAATTTAGTCTTTAGTCAGTATAACTCCCAGAATTTCAGTATCATATGCAACAAGCCTGGCAAAGTTCTATTCTTCCCAGGCAGAACTGATCAATATTTATATACAAAATTTTTAATGATTGTTATGCTTTCTGCTAGCCTCATGAATTTATGTGAAGACTAATTAGAAGTTGAAAAATGATTGAATATGGTCTTTTATTGAGGTGAAATGGTTTTGTTTCAGGGGGTGCTTTCTGAATACACACTATGAATCTAAACAAAATGAATTTTTTTTTTTCTTTTTGCGGTACGCGGGCCTCTCACTGCTGTGGCCTCTCCCATTGCGGAGCACAGGCTCCGGACGCGCAGGCTCAGCGGCCATGGCTCACGGGCCCAGCCGCTCCGTGGCATGTGGGATCTTCCCGGACCGGGGCACGAACCCCTGTCCCCTGCATCAGCAGGCGGACTCTAAACCACTTGCGCCACCAGGGAAGCCCCAAAATGAATTTTTAGAGGAGATGTTGTATAGTATAAAGGGCAATTAGAAAGACAGAAATTACTTAGTTTTGGTGCTTCAACAATGAATTTATCATTTAATCTAAAAAATAACCCCATAAATATTCTAGATGTCAGTTTTCTATATCTGAGAAGTACTTGCAGTAAGGTGACTTTTCAGAATTTCTCAACTGAAAATTATCCAAACCAATGTGGCAGTGAAGCATGAAAAAATAACCGAGTTTCATTCAATTCCTTCTTTATCAAAGAAAATGTCTCCAAATCTACGTGGAGTTAAAATGCTAAATTTAAAATACCCACATTCAAAATTCTCAAGATTGTTTTGGGGTTAATGTCACCTAATTATATGCTCATATCTTATGCATTTTATCTACAGCAACTAAGCCCTCTAGCACTAAATTATTGTAATTTATTTAGGCAACATATGTTGCCCATGTAAGAAACAGGTGCCTCAAATGTCAAAAATGACAATATTTTACCTAGGAACTGTTCAGATTTCAAATTTCAAAAATTTCCTTTTCCCATTAAATCATGACCTATTTTTCCTTGATATTGTCCCTCTGAACCTATAAATTTAGACACTGTCTGGCTGTGAATGATTCTACTCATCACCCTCATTGCTCTCTAAGATTCGGAACTTGCTTCTTTTTTTCTCTTTTTGGATTCACTCCCTTCTCTGAACCTAGCACCTTCAATTGTTCCAGATAACAACTCCCATCTTGCAGTTCAAAGTTCCTTTAAACTCCACTTCCCATGATATATTTCTGGATCATCAATAGACCTGTCTAGCCAAAGATTGGAATTAAAAAACTCATGGGCTTTCATAATTGTCATGAATTATATTACCTTGATGATGCATAATTTAAGTACTGCCTTTTAGAGATGCTTGCTCTGAATTTGCCCCGCATCCCTACACACCTATAAACTCAAAGTCAACTTACATAACTAGGCTCACATAAGGAAAATAAATCGTCTTTGTATTTCCTGTTCATTGCTCTCCACAGTAATATTTTTTCTCACCAGTTTAAGCTATTCACTCTGAGAAAAGAGAAAACATATGAGAATCAGAGAACTTGCTGAAAAACGTTTCTGGAGAATCAGAGAAAATTTCTGATAAAGGCTAAAATTTGACTATGTAGGGACACGAAAGTATAGAAAATTAAAAATAGATTACATGCAATAGTTGTTATGCTTACCTAATGATATAAATTTTTATACTGATCTATATCACATTAACGTATATTTTATTACCATTTTTGCATAGTAAAATAAAACTGGACCTAACAGCAGAGGTCACTATCATAATTAAAATAAAGTGCATATGGAAATATACTAAGTAAATATGTCATATAAAAGGTAAACACAGCAGTGCAGTGGTTAAGAATCCACCTGCCAATGCAGGGGACAAGGGTTTGAGCCCTGGTCCAGGAAGATTCCCACATGCCGCAGAGCAACTAAGCCCATGCGCCACAACTACTGAACCTGTGCTCTAGAGCCCACGAGCCACAACTACTGAGCCCACGCACCTAAAGCCCGTGCTCCACAACGAGAAGTCACAGCAATGGGAAGCCCGTGCACTGCAACAGAATCGCCCCTGCTCGCCACAACTCAAGAAAGCCTGCACACAGCAACGAAGACCCAACATAGCCAAAAGTAAAAAAATAAGGTACACGCAGTAATTTAACTTCCTGGTTATCTTATGTATAGAAAGGAATAAATACCATCTAAGATTATGTTTCAACAGGAAATTTTTAAGAAACATCTTTTATTATGGGATCATAACAAGATTCTTAAATATTCTCCATGATTATATTTGATTCTTTCTATTATTCAAAAGCTTCACACTGTATCTCCAAACATCAGCTCACTAACTTTTCTCTGAACTACATCATAGAATGGAGAGGGATGGAGGCAGAAGTGGGTGAATAGGAGGCAGCAGGTGAATAAGAGGAATAAGAGACAGCAGGGAGAAAGGAATCATATATCTTTTACACTTCACTGAAAGTTTTCTAATTCTAGAATTGATTTCACATTTTAAAGTTCACCTGAAATCAAGCAGAACCAAAACAATTTACAAATATAGAAGCCTGAGTATTTGAAAACAAGATCTATTTGCTTTGTATGTGTAGGCATTCATCCAGTTATTTCAGTATATCAACAGTTTATATATAATAACTGACAAATGCTCTTTCTTTTATATAAAGTTCTTTTATTTTACCTAAATATGTTAGATTATTATGCTTTTCATTTCATGTAAATAATTTAAAAGAAATCAAAGAAATCACTGCATCATAAACAGATAAAAGTCATATTTATGCACTAACTTCTACTGATCTTGCTCTGTAGAATCACTCACCACCTCAGTATCAAGAAAAATAGCCAGTATCCCTAATAAACTTTGTTTACTTCTACAGTTTTTAAAAATGTTCTCAATTTATTCACCAAGACATTAAATTGAATGAGATAGAAGCATTCAGCTTCAAAGTCCCTTTTCCCCTTGTTATAGATTAGACCTGGTTCTCCAGTGGGTTGCTTTCTCATCGTCCTCCTCCCTCCTTTTCCTGGGCTTACTGGGCTGAAGTTGTGGCTGGGAAAGAAGAGAAAGATATTTCCTCAGCTGACTCGGATTTGTGAGCTCCCTGTTCTCTCTTACAGTGACCAAAATTGCTCTAGATCTTGGAATTCCTTGCTCTCATTTGGACTAAGATTACTTAATTCTCAACCACTTTGAGCAGATACACTTAAAGCAAGAAAAACTGTATTATCCTCGCCATGTGAAATGGGATTATTTCCTCTCAGCTCTTTCATGCTTCCTTTACCCCACATCTCCATGTCCTAGCAGCATCGTTCACTCCAGTCCTGTGGCTTACTAGAATTTATCCAAATATATTTATAGGTGCTTGCTTTAGTTAAAGGGATGGAGCATCAAACAAATCTTCATGGAAGAAAAGAGCGGGAACTGATAGCATCTACTCACAAATTCTGTATTTTTCCAAAACACTACTTCACCAGCTCTCCTCCACCCTCTTTTTTTTGTTAAAGGTATAGGGAGGGACACCTGAAATGGCACATTTAATCGTCCGTCCCAAGTTAAGGCTGGACCCTCAGCTATTAGTGCTTTGAGCTTAGACGGTGGAACAACTTAACACATTGCCAAACCTCAGTTAAAATAGGTGCTAAGAATTACAGTAAAATTACTATGTAAATGAACTAAATACCATGGTGAAATTAGTAGTGGTCCAATTGGACTATAAGATCCCAGAGTAGCAATCCAATTATCATAATTTTCATATCTACAGCCCCATGTGCAATTTAGACAAACTGTCTATTGAAAAATGTTTAAGAAAAAAGAATGGTTTTGAAATTATTTTTAGAACCATATTTAACTGGAGAATTTTTGTTCACTGATATGTTTCTTGAACATTTGTGTGAGCATTTTTTAGAAGTATACAATCATATAACTCTCAAGAGCCTTAAGAGTCACAAAAATTATCATCAAATTATGGGAAATTCCATAATGATGATGATATAATAAGTAAGATGGAGTATTTTGGAAGGAAATCACCAAGAAAAATAAACGCAAATCATACCATAGTTACTGGTTTGCTTTATTTGATCAGACCACAACAGAAAAACAAACATGTATGATTATCTATTTGTTAAATAACAAACACAAACACACAGAGAATATCTGTGCTAAGAATATTTAGAATCATAGCACGAATGTAAACTTTTAGGATATATTTTGATCTCTTAATTTTTGACTTTACCATTAAGCCTATTTGATTGCATGAAATAAAACCTACCTCATTATTTAAAAAAAAAATACTTATGCCATCTTAAATAAAGAGAGCACAAAAGTAAGATATGAAAAGACAGGGAACAAAATTAGCTGTCTCATTCATTTGTAGCTATTTAAATGGCTTTGTGAGAATGGAATGAATATAATTATTTCAAAAGACATAAAAAGCATTTGACAAAATTTAACACCCTTTCACGATAAAACACTAAAAAATCTAGGTATAATGAATAACTTTCTTAAACTGATAATGGGTATCTATGAAAAGCCAATAGCTAACATCATAGTTAATGGCAAATAATTTGAACATTTTCTTCCTAAGTTCAGGAGAAAAGGATGTTTAATCTTTCCACTTCTATTCAAATTTGTGCTAGAGGTTATAATCAGGGTAAATATGAAAGAAAATAAAAGTCATTTGGACCGGAAAAGAAGATTAAGCCTATCTCTATTAGAGAATGACAATCTTTTTTATAGAAAATATTAAGGAATCCTTTAAGAAACAATTAGAACAAATAAATTCAGTAAAGTTTCAGTGTACAAGACCAAATAAATTCAAAATTTTCAGTGTAGAAAAAAAGAATTGTTTTTCCAGTATGAATGAACAACCCACAAATGAAGTTTAAAAAAATTGCATTTACAAGAGCATCCAAAAAAAACAAAATACTTGGGAACAAATTCAATAAAAGTAAAAATTTTGTATACTGAAAACTGTATACTGTATTTTGTATACTAAATATAGTTAAAAGTAGTTAAAGAAGATCTAAATAAGTGAACTCATCTCTTAATTATGGATTGAAAGACTTATACTGTTAATAAAGAAATACTTCCTAAGTTGATCTATAGATTTAACTCAATACTTAACAAAATACAAGGTAGATTTTATGCAGAAATTGATAAGCTGATCCTAAACTTCACAGGAAAATGTAAAGACTCACAAGAGCCAAAGCAATTTTGAAAAAGAACAAAACTGAAAGACTACACTTCCTGATTTCATATTCACAACAAAGCTACAATTATCAAGACTGTATGGGGTTGGCATTTAGATAAAACATATAGATCAATGGAATAGAATTGAGAACGTCCAAGTATGCCTTTATATTTATTAATTTTTTGAGTAGGATATTCAGACCATTCAATGGCAGAATGAATACTCTTTTCAACCAATAGTGTTGGGACCCCTGGCTATCCACATGGAAAAGAATGAAGTAGAAAACATACCTCACACCACACACACACAAAAAAACAAAGGGAATCAGACATAAGTACTAAAACTAAACAAGTCTCAGAATGCAACTTTGAAGTAAATTTTTTAATTTGGCGTGAGGCAAAGCCTTCTTAGATATGGTGTCAAAAGCATAAGCAACAAAAAACAGATTAGGCTTCTTCAAAATTAAAAACTTTTGTGCTTCACAGTATACTGTGAAGAAAATGAAAAAACATTGTATAAAATTGGGAAAATGTTTACAAATAGTGTATGAGTTAAGGGACTCATATTTGGAATACACAAGATTTTAACAATAACAAAAATACAAAGAATACAGTTAAAAAGTTATTTGTGGGAAAAGGATCTGAACAGACAAATGACAAATAAGAACACGAAAAAAATCTCCATATCATTACCAACAGGGAAATGCAAATCAAAACCATGATGAGACACCAAGTCAACACATTTGAATGGCTATACACAAGACCATAGTAGAAAGTGTGGATGAGGATGTGGAGATATTGGAACCCTCATAACCTGCTGGTAGGAATATAAAACGATGCAGCTACTTTAGAGTACAGTTTGACAGTTGCTCAAAATGTTAACAGAGCATTCCTATGACCCAGTAATTCCTAGATATTTACCCCAGAGGTATGAAAACATGTTCACACAAAAACTTGCACACAGATGTTTACAAAAGCATTATCTATAATGGCTAAAAAGAGGAAAGCTAAATACCATAACTGTTGAATGGATAAAAATGTGGTATACCCATCCAATGGAATACTATTTGGGAATAAAAAGAAATGGAATACTGATACATGCTATAATATGGATAAACCTTGAAAACATAATGCTAAGTAAAAGAAGCTATTCATGGGCTTCCCTGGTGGTGCAGTGGTTGAGAGTCCGCCTGCCGATGCAGGGGACACGGGTTCGTGTCCCAGTCCGGGAAGATCCCACATGCCGCGGAGCGGCTAGGCCTGTGAGCCATGGCCGCTGAGCCTGCGCATCCGGAGCCTGTGCTCCACAATAGGAGAGGTCACAACAGTGAGAGGCCCGTGTACCGGGAAAAAAAAAAAATAGCTATTCACAAATCACCACATATTGAACAGTTCCATATATATGTAATGTCTAAAACAAGCAAATCTATAGGTATAGAAAGTAGATTAGTGGTTGCCTAGGCAGGTTGGGAGTGGGGGGTTATAGATTGGGGGTGTTGTGGAGTGGTGGGGGAAATTGGAGTAATGAGGTTTCTTTTGGGGGTGATAATAATGTTGTAAAATTAGATTATGGTAATGGTATACAACTCAGGAAATATACTAAAACCACTGTATTATATACTTAAATCAGGAGAGTTGTACAGTACATGTATTATTCTCAAATGTTTTAAAAAGGATGTAATAATAATAATTTAGAAAGAACTGCCAGCATTTCCAGTAGGGTGTTGAGAATGCATCAATCACTCAAAATTTGGAGGTGAGAACAAATTACCTGCCGACCTTTCACTACTTAAATCACCTCACTAGATTTACTCTAGTTAGTTTATGTTACAAAAATTCAATCAAATTATGGTTATCATGACTCAGAACAAAAAATATTTTAAAAGATGGCTGGGCTGCATTTTTATTTCCACATATAAGAAGCTTAGAAGTCACCACTCCTCTCTGACAACACATAAAAAGCTGAATAGACTAAAAAGTCAATAACTCTTCATAAGAGAGAGAAAGATCAGGGAAAACTGCTCCCCACAAGGTTGGAGAAGACAGAAAGACAACAGATACAGGGAGTCAGGGCTTACTGGAGCAGAGACTCATAAGAAGAAACTTCCATGGAAATCAGTGTCAGAGTAGGAAAATCTGAACTGTAATTGACAAATTGCTGGACGTCCCGTGTGGACAAGTCTGAGAGTTAAAAACTTCAGAAGGACCCCACTAGTATTGTGAGGTTAGAGCTCAATCAGGTTGCCACAGTAGATATCAGAGAAAAGTCCTCCTCTACTTCTGGCAGGGGAGGAAAAGAGGAACCATTTTGAAATACTCAGAGCACTCTGTTCTTCTTAAAAAGGTCTGCTTTAAAGGGAGACTAGTTAACCTGAGGCTAACCTACGGGGGTATTATCAGAGCCCTACTCACATGGGGGAAGGTAAATACCCAACTCAACCTAGCTCTAGTGTTCTGAGTGGAACCAGGAGAATACAGTTATCCCCTGGTATCCTATGGGGATTGGTTTCAGGACCCCATATGAGTACCAAAAATTCTACAGATCCTCAGGTCCCACATACAAAATAGGTAAGTACAGTAGGCTCTCTGAAAAAGCAGGAATAAAGGTAAAATCAAAACTTTGATTTTCCTTATTCTTAATTGATCTAACAGATAACAGTTTGTTCAAAATACTACTAAAAATGTAATGAATTGTGTATGAGGTATACATATATATGCTTATGTATGCTTACAGGTATGTGAAATTAATGGGAAGAATGATGGGATTCTAAGAAGAATTAGGATTATTTTCTTGCTACAAGGTACTCAGACTACCAGTGAAGTACATAGTGCTAATCAAAAGTGGACATAGAATAACTATAAATGGATATTGCAAACTCTAGGGCAACCATTAAAAAGGGTAAAAGAAAAAGTATAATCAATATGTTTAGACAGGAGAGAAAATGGAATCATAAAATGTACAATTAAAACCACAAAAGGCAGAAAAGGAGTGGAAGATAAAAATAGGAACAGAGAAAAAGGGCAACAAACAAAACGGTAACAAATGTGAGATATTAATACAACTATACCAATAATCACTTCCAACATCAGTTGTCTAAACATATCAAATAAAAGAGAGACTGGCAAAGTGGATTATAAACCATTATTCAACTATATGTTGTCTGCCTGAAATACACTTTAAATTTAAAGATATACACAAATTCAAGTAAATGGATGGAGAAAAATATACCATGCTAACACTAATCAAAAGAAAGAGGGGTAGTTGCATTAATTTCAGATAGAGCAGAGATCAAAACAAGAAGTTATCAGGGAAAAAGCATGGTATTATAAAATAATAAAGGTGTAAGTTCTCCCAGAAGACATAAGAATCCTTAATGTGTACACACCTGAAAGCAGTGTCAAATTATGTGAGTCAAAAAAAAAAATCTGAAACAGAATTTCAAAGTGAAATAGATGAATCCACTATCATAGCTGGAGAATTCAACACCCCTATAGCAGAAATGACAGGTCCACTGCGCAGGAAATCAGTAAAGACATAGTTGAACTCAACATCACCAATCAACTGGATATAATGGACATCTAGAGACTACCTCATCCAACAACAGAGTACACATGTTTCTCAAGCTTATATGTAATATTCACCAAAATGGATCACATTCTGGTCCATAAAACACACCTTGACAAATTTAAAGGAATAGAAATCATACAATATCTGCTCTTGAAAAAAAATGCAGTTAAAATCAATGATAAAATGCTAACTAGGGCTTCCCTGGTGGCACAGTGGTTGAGAGTCTGCCTGCCGATGCAGGGGACACGGGTTCGTGCCCTGGTCTGGGAAGATCCCATATGCCGCGGAGCAGCTGGGCCCATGAGCCATAGCTGCTGAGCCTGCGCGTCCGGAGCCTGCGCTCTGCAACGGGAGAGGCCACAACAGTGAGAGGCCCGCGTACCACAAAAAAAAAAGCTAACTAGAAAATCCCCAAATACATGGAGAGTAACAATACAATTCTAAATAACATGTGGGTCAAAGAAGAAATCTCAAGAGAAATTTTAAAATATTATGGACTAAATGAAAATAAAAACACATCTTATCAGAGTTTGTAGGATGTAAAGTAGAGCTTAAAGGGAAATTTATAGCACTGAAAGTTTATATTAGAGAATAAGAAAGATCTAAAATCAATCTACTAAATATCCACATCAGGAAACTAGAAGACAGCAAATTAAACCTAAGATAAGCAAAAGAAAATAAGAAATTAGCAGAAATCAATGAAATTGAAAACCAAAAAATCAATAGAGGTAAACCAATGGAACCAAAAGCTGGTTCATTTAGAAGATCAATAAATCATCAAGTCAGGCTAAGAAAAAAAGAGGAGGACACAAATTATTAGTAACAGAAATGAAAGGTAGCACATCACTACAGATTCTAAGAGCATTAAATGGATAATTAAGGCATACTATGAACAACTGTATGGTCACAAATTTGATAACCTAGATGTAATAGAACAATGCATTGAAAGACGCAATCTTCACCCAAGAAATAACAGGCAATCTGAATAGGTCTATATCTATTAAAGAAATTAAATTCATAATTAATAAATTTCCAAAACAAAAAGCATGAAGCCTAGATAGGTTCACTGGTCAATTCTACCAAAATTTCAAAAAGAAATTATACCAATTCTGTACAATCTTGTGTTTGCCGGGGCTGGGGGAGGGAAGGAATGAACAGGCACAAACACTTTTTAGGGCGGTAAAACTACTCTATGATACTGTATTTGTGGACAGGAGGCATTATACACTTGTCCAAATCCAAATGCACAACACCAAGAATAAGCCTTGATGTAAATCATACATTGAATAATTACAATGTGCCAATGTAGATTTATTGACCGTAACAAATGTACCACTCTGATGGGGGATGCTGTTGATAGGGTAGGCTGTGCATGTATGGGGGACAGGGGCTATCGGAAATCTCCACAGCTTCCCCTCAATTGTGATCCAGAAGTTAAACTGCCTTAAAAACAAAAACAAAAAAAACTTCAGAAATATCAAACCAAAAAACCAAAAAACCTCATCTTTAAAAAATAGCTAGTATTGATTGGGCTGGCCAAAAGTTCATTTGAGTTTTTCTGCAACATCCTATGATAACCCGAACGAACTTTTGGCCAACTCAATAAAATATGACTGCTGAATGTACCTCTTCATTTAAACCCATGAAACCTGAGTAAGATTGACTTAAGTGCTCAAATTCACTAGCTCAGCTTCTGACAAGGGATCTTGGGCTATACTCATGATCTGGGTGAATTAGATGGGCTGATATGCAAAACTTCTTAGGATTGTTAGGTACGTGTGCTCAGGGGCCACTCTGGCATAGCGCTGTGAAATCCCCCAAATTGAAACTGAGAGGCTAGAGTGTGGAGATAAGTATGCAGAGTATGAAGATGCTGCAGTGAAAGGCACTAGAATGAAGGTTAAGTTATGAATTAGAATGTGTGACCAGAGAGAATATTCTGCCATCTCTTTGCATTTACCTGAATGCCTTACTAAGAATAGATATTATATATGAACTGGCCACTTTGGCCTTACCATTTTTACAGGAAGTCGTAAACTAATTCCACTCTTCTGTAGTTTTAAGTGTTCATTATATATATGGAATGTTTGAATAGCCCAACCCTTCCTAAATAGCCAATTTTAAGCAACATGTAAGCAATACAGAACTGGTGTAGGACAAATGTAATTGTTTTTTTTTTTATGGCAAAGCATGGAGTAGAGGTTTTGACTGTAAAAACTACCTTTCTGGTAGACTTGTCTGGGAAGTTTATAAGGTGTATGGTTTTTGTATGTTAATAGTAGACTATCAAAAATTAAACAAGGTATCTCCTTCAATCACCTCAACTGTACCTGACATGGGAGAGACTATATAGGAAGTGTTCAGGCCAAGGGGGCTCATATGCCATTATAGTCTTGATTAAGGTTTTCTTTTCTTTAGTAATTTTGGAGTCCAGTCAGAACAATTTGCATTCTGGGGGAGTGAATTTTGGTTTGTGTTTACTGTAACACTGCAAGGATATTTGAATTTGCTTCCCTGTTGCCATAATCTAGTGAAGATGGTCTTGGGCTTCACAATCATTCAGAATAGTTTGTCATGAAAGCTGACACAGAGAGTGAAGCATTGAGGACTGTGGTCATCTAGGTGACAAACAGAAGCTCTCTGGTAAACACAGCTTACATCCAAGGCTTAGCTCCAACTGTGAAATTCCTGGAGCAGCCATGGTCATTCTTCAAACTCTAAAAAATACTTTATGTCCCACCGACCCTGTCACTGGGCAAAAATCTCAGAGACTAGCAGGCTGTTCAGGTTTTTTATTTTGGAATTCTGTTGATCCCTGTTCCCAAGGGACAGAATGATGCCTGAATATAAATGAAGGCTGAGCTGAACTAAGCATTTAAAGTTTTACAGAGGACCGTGGCTTAGGCACTCCTACTAGGTTCTTATCGACAGTCACTGTGGTGTTGTAGCATATGCAGAAAATATGCACAGATCGGGGTCTTCAGCAAATCAAGTAAGGCTACCAGCAGAGGGCTCTGGGGCTTTGCATTCAAAAGCTGCCTAATGTAGCTGTGTAGCTCAAGTGAAAGACAATTGCTAGCTTCTTCCTGGAGGGGAGTTGATACTTCTGTGACCCTGGAGGGCATTAGAAAATTCTGAGGTCAGAAATCCTGATCTGGGTGAAGTCAGAGAGATTTGCGTGGAGGGAGAAAACAGCCCAGCAAAATTCACTGTTGAGGTATATTCTTAAGTGGAGCTGAGGAGGATTGCACTAGTTATGTCAACAGATTGTGTCACTGCTGGTACAGACAACAGGGCAGCCCTCCAAAGACCTCCCTTCTCTCATCACTTGGGTTCTCTGATGAGAGATTCTGGATTGAGAGTACACTGTTCGCAAATCAGCAACAGGGCATGGAGACAGTAAAAATGATGAAAGGAGGAGGGGGTGAGTTTACACAGAGTGTGGAATAGTAGAAGGAAATGAGTGTAAAAGCCTTACAAGGAGAGTTTGGCTATTTACCATATCTTTAGCCATAGGTAATGGCCTTGCTCTAAGGTCAGTCAAGTGAACTGAGCTCACAGACAATAAAATAAGAACATCTGGTGCACTCAGTTATGGATGTTTCCATGAGAATTTGGAGAATTAAAGTGACCACAGGGATACTCACCTTAAAGCCAAATTTCCAACTCAGAGTGGGATTTGAATGCTAGAGTACAAGCCTTAGGTCCCAAGACCCAGACGTGAGATACAGTAGCACTCGTGCTCAGCCATGCTTAAGCGGTTTGAGAGACAACTCATCCCCTTCCCACCTACTATAACCATCAATGTAATTAAAAAACAAAAAACAAACAAAAAAATCCTTTCAATGTCAATAGGCAAATGAATCACTTGAAAACTGCAGTAGATAAAATGCCCTGAGGACATCAACCAATGCAAAGCTGACAAATGGCTTAGAGTTTAGCTTTACCAAAAACCCCTAAGGGCGGGCTACTATGGGTATAACTGGGATTAAGATTTATTCTACCCTAGATCAGTAAAGGAAAGTTCCCTTAAGCACCAGACTTACCCTAAAATTCAAGAGGCAGCGCCACTAAAGGCAGGAGGGGCACCGAGTAGATCTATTAATTTTGCTTTGTTCAAACTCCTTTTCACGATCAGTCAGCTTTCTTGAGCATGTCTATTGTTTCTTACAAAGTGAAACTGAATATGAAAGTTACAAAGAAAGCATCCCCTGGTGCAATGATTCACGGCACAAACCATGCTGGTAACAATTATGTGGCCTCATCACAGAGTATAAAGGAGGACATTTGCATATATACAGCATGGGTCCTGGTAGAGCTCTCCCTGGACTCTAAAATTTGAGCCTGAGTTGCAAACACATTTTACGTTTGCTCATTTGGTGAAGAAAGCAACCTATTTCTCATTTTCAGTGCTTATTCGTTTCTACTGTGCTGTTGTTTATGTTCCTTCACATGATCTTGGCAGAGTTCTGAAACTCCCCAAGGGGTAGAATATTATTTTGAGAAAATATTTTGGAGGGGAGGCAGATTGATGAATAAAATATGATCTTCGTTTTCTTTGGCCATGGGGTGTGTGTGTGTGTGTGTGTGTAGTTTTCAATATGCAACAAACACATTACTTTTGAAATAACTTTTAAATGAGGAAGAATGCCCTTTTCAAAAATAAACATTATTTAGGTACTAATAGAACGTCAAAAATTCCTTCATGGTATTTCTCTCCATATTGATCCCTAAGCTTTACCAGTTGTGACTTAACTTAGGAACAGACCGCTTTGGGTAGAAATCAATTATCCTGAAGCATGTAAGGATAAACATTCCCTACTGAATTTTTCTTTTTCAAATTAGCTATCTTATATGCTTGCTAGCAATAATATAATTTCACTTTCCCTTACTTTCAACCATGCAGAATTGGGTACATAAACATTCCAACTATTTTCTACCTCCCAACTTTATATTATATAGGGTTGGCCAAAAAGTTCCTTCTGGTTTTCCGTAACATCTTAAGTAAAACCCGAATGAACTTTTTGGCCAACCCAATACACATAGCATTATCATTAAAAAATGGTTTATTACTGAGTGATTTTGGTTACATCTCCTACAGCTTGCCTGTCCTTAGTTCTCTTCTTCCTTCTCTGTCCTTCTTTCCCAAAAAAGTAGTAAAAATATTGAGAATTTTTCAAGCACTATTTCCGCATCTAAGGTAAAAGTCAACTCCACCTCACTTTGTAGACACAACCGTCAATTTCATGCTAAAAGCTTAAGAAATTATACCCTTAAAGACTGGTTTAATTTTGTTCAGGCTGGCTTGATTCTTATTGGGTGCTGCTTGATTTCCTTGATGTCTAGTATTTAGTGTGTGTGTGGTATGGGGAGTGTGGGCATCTCTTTTTGACACCATTTGGTCAACTTACCTTACAAAAATCACAGTTGATGTTACAAATATAAGTGCAGCAAGTGTACAGCATACTCAAATCTCTCTCTCAATTATTTATCTCCACCCTATTATTTGAATCCGGAGGACATTAACCAAAGCTCTAGGAGATGATTTCACATACTGCTGGTGAAAAATTGAGTCTTCTGTTGCAGACACAGAAAACCCACCAATTCTGGTAATTTTATTACCAGCAAAGCTTTAGCAAAGCATTATCAACCTCTGCAGCCAATGGAGCGTCTCATCAAATGTCAATAGCAGTGCATTCCCCTCATTTAAGGATTACATCATCTGCTGCAGAGACAGCCTAACATTTTTCTACCTTGAGAAATAAGACCCAAAGTATCTATCTCTTAAAATTTGATGATGAAGTAAAAGCGGGGTCCTTCATGGTGCATCTGACCAAAGACTTTTCTTTTCACTGATATGATTGTGGAAGATTAAAATGCCTAGATACAATTTGCATGTTTGTGTGTGTTGGTGGATTCAAGTAATGTTAGAATATTATTTAAGCCATAACATTTGCTATTGAAAAGCACTTAAGCTATGAGCCTTGTCTAAATTTATAAGGGCACTTCTGAAAAATAACATACAATACAAAAATCAAATGTACTACCTAGTTGATGGATGTCTGGCAGCAAGATGACGAAGCTTACTGTGATTGTGCTGGGGCAACGATGTTGATCATTTTGCAGTGCTTTCTGTAATTACTGAGACTCAAACACTATTTTACTCAGCCATGTAATAAAGTAAGGGAGCTTAATTCATTGGGGATTAATAAAGCCTCAGGAAACATTAAAAAGTTACTGAACTTTTAAGTATAGATTATAGGTCAGGGTAGGATACTACTTATTCTTTGAGGAACAAATGAATACTTTCTAATAAATTACTACTATACCAAAATGTTAAGAACTTAAGCTGTTTTTAAATAATAAGTTTCCAGAAGGGCCAATGAATTTTAATTTAACTTGGAATTAGTATTATAAATATATTTCAATAATTAAAGTAGCATAGACTCAGATTCCAATCATCTGGGGTATTGATTATACATGCAGTATTATTTATAAAAGACACTAAAAAGGAAAACAAACTAAATGCTCCTATTTCAGCATCTTCATAGGAGCCTATGACTGTGTGGAAGAGTGTTTTTGCATGTTTGTGTGTACCTGTGTGTTTTTAGGGAAGTAGACTGTGAAAGTGTTAAAGTATTTGACAATTTACTTATATCCCATATGCAAAGAAGCTCTAAAATGAAAATAAACTAAATGTTACTTGTCATAACTTTTTATGTTTTTCTTGATGAAAACTGAAGAGAGTTGGCTGTATGTAATGTCACTTAATTCCCAGGTTATCTTTAATTTTCTGGGTTCAAGATTTTTTTTCTCCCCAATAGTTTAATCACTTTAACTTTTTCTCCTTTGGATCAATAATAAGTTTTCTAGATTTCTCCATGAAACTCTAAAGAGTTGTGCACAAGAGAGATTTATCTCACTTTGGAAAATGTCCTTAGCTTGTTCACTGTACCTCTGACTTGGACTCAATATTTGGCTCATTAAGGTTTCTAAATATTTTCATATGGATTGATGTCTAATCTCTGACTTTCCCATTACTGTAATTATTATCAGTGGAAATCCTGGGCCTAGGATTGATGTTGAAACTGTGTGAGGGAAGGCAGTACTTATTGAGCAGGAACAGTGGTAGCAGTCATGTCATAGAAGAGGGCTATTTATCCCTAGACAAACTAAGACAGAACTCAGCTCTGTGAGACTGAGACATGGAGATCCAGCCATGACCAAGGCCAGGTGGGGCTGTACCGTCAGCAGGCAGTTGGATTAGCTACAATGTAAGGCCCTTTCCAATGCCAAGACTGTATTTTTAAAATACTGAAGTACAGGGAGTGATATCTGGACCAGATAATTTCAAGAACCAGAACTGGTATAAGACCAAGACCACGTGCTTGGCATCCGAAGGGTCAGGTGGTGGTTAGGTGCATATGACCAGATGAAAGACTCTTGTGGTTTTGGTCAAGGTCTTTGAGGAAGGGAAGGGAGAGCTTATAAAGAGCACTGAGGGATAGACTCACTGGTACTGGGTGTTGTGACAGTTACAGGCAAATAGTACGGAAGCAGATGGTATTTGTTCTTACCATTTTTCACTTTGTTTAAAGCAAGCTAATTAAATTTTGTTTCCATAGTCCACAAGGTTTTAGTTAAAATATCATTTGTAAGAGAAAGGTAACTAAAGTCAGTTATTGACAAAAATTTTTAAAGGGGAGCCATACAATAGACAGCTTTCTTTTAGCTCTGTTTCTGTGGTCTCTTGTGAAAAATAATCTGAGAGTATCTTTAGTGCTATTTTACCCACAAAAGCCTATCACCCAAAATCAAACAACACAAACAGTTGTTTGGGAAATTAGGGTCCTTCTCTATATAAAAATTTATAGGCAAATAAAGTCACCCTGCCCTGTGCTTCATTATGTTATTTACTGTCATGAGTAAAAGTAACATGATCAGGGTTGTAACCATGATCCTACAGCCTGGATTGCATTGGACATGGCCATGATGGCATGTGCATAAGCCTCTTGTACAGAAGTCAAGCCACACTCCAAATTATCTCACAATGACACCAATTATAATTGGAGGTGGAGGGACTGTCCTGAAGGATTCTATGGTTAAATCCACTCACAGTGAGTTTGTCAGAGTTGTTTTCAATGTCTGAGAGTCTCCATAGTAATCTGAGTCTATCCTAACACATCATGGTGTTTATTCAAATCATTTGAAATATATGCAATTTGCCTATGCTCTCAAAAACCTACAGCAAATAAAACCCTTATTCATTTATCATTTTGATGAAGCAGGCTTCACAGAAGCAATTCCAGGCTTCTTCCCTGCTGCTCTATGCTAATGGTATCATTTGGTAATGGATGAAATGCATCAAATGGGAGAAGAACATCAAGAAAAATTTCAGCCTGCCCCACTGAGCTCATTTTGACCCACTATACTCTCCCTCTGCATGAGGAAGGCACTTTTCACCCAAGGAACCCCAAAAGCCCATTTAATAATTACCTTGATATATACACATTCCACCATTTACCTCTGCATGTGACCACCATCTCAAAACCATAAGGAGCTACTTTGGATTGAAAGACATGTGGGACCCTTCCATCAAGAAGTATATAGCAAATTTTCTCCCTGTTAGATACTGGAGGTGTTACTCAAGCCCACTTTTAGCGGCATGGCTGAGGACATTACCTTTAAAGAGCACTTGGTTTCAGCTGGATGTGTCCAAAGGAAAATGATTTTAAATCAAATAACAACAGGGTGTAGAAAATCTTGCTATCTTATAGATCTTGAGGCACTGTAATTTCAGGACACACTAACATCTTCAGTGCTGATGAGAATAGTCTCTAATAATCATGTGCCAGAGAGAATTTCACATTCCAGTTTTAAAAATTGAAGAGGTCAAATATAATGTCACAGATATGAAAGGAATACAAAATTTGACCAAAGTGGAAAACCAATCCATCTAGATTTTCTCAAATATAATTTATTTTCAAATAGTCTTGGAATGAGTGTGAGGATCATAAGCCTTGCTTTTCTCCCATCCTCTTTGTTCATATTAAAAAGCTAGAGTCAGATAAAAAATGGTTAAAAATTACATATGGATCTGTTATTTTGCTGTATTATCAATACCGGCCAATATACATGTTTGATTGATTTTTGCATCAGTGAAAATTACTTTGAGCACTACCATATGTCAAACTCTTGTTCGGCCTATTGACCACCACTCTCATCTTGAGGCATCCGTTAGACTGAATTCCTTCAGGGAGTTCTGTTCCACGTCTCTTATACACATATCATCTAATCTCAAATCTCACTATTCTCCTCATTCATTCATTCTTCACTTTATACATAGGTATGAAATGCTATGTGTTAGTGGTATACTGTAAATACTGTACAGACATTTGTGAACAAAGTCTTTTATAAATTAAATAGTCTCAGTTCTAAGGGCAGTGAGATGGCCTGCAACACAAGCCAAGGGGACCTGAGCTTTGCAGCCTACCTCAGCTGACGGAGAGGGAAGAGTTTCCACAGAGTGGCACCAGGGATGGAGTCCTCCTCAGCTGGCTACATGACATGCTGTTCAGCACTGCATAGTAACAGTTCCCACAATCATCTCAGAAATAAGGTTACTTTTATGAATTGAGCTGTATAATTACAGCTGTGTAGAAGGAAAGGTAAAGAAAGGGATGGGCCAACAATGAATGTCCCAGGGAGTGGGGTGAAATGGGTTGCTGATATTTAACCGGTATAGTTTGTTTTGCAAAGATGGAAAATTTCCAGAGATCTGTTGCCCAACCCTGTGCATATAGTAAATAGTACAGTATTATACACTGAAAAATGGTTAAGACAGTAAATTTTATGTCATGCTTTTTACCACAATAAAAAATGAATATCAAAAGAGCACAGAATTATACTGATAGGAAGGCTAACGAATATTAGTACTTGTTCATAGGTGGTGTTACGAGCTGAATTGTGTCCCCTATAATTTATATGTTGAAATCCTAAACACCAGTACCTCAGAACAGAACTATATTGGAAGATAGAGTCTTTAAAGAGGTAATTAAAATAAAATGAGGTCTTTAGGATAGGCCCTAATTTAACTGCTGCCTTTACAAACAGAGGAAATTTGGACACAGAGCACGTGCATAGAGGAAAGGCCATGTGAGGACACAGTGAGAAGGCGGCCGTCTGCAAGCCAAGGAGAGAGCCCTCAGAAGGAATCAAACCAACTGACACCTTGATCTTGAACTTCTAGCCTTTATCACTGTGAGCAAATTTGTTGTTTAAACCATACACAAACCAAAAAAGTGCCCTCTGATATTAATAACTCCTATTTAGTAAATGATTTACTCTTTGTTAGGCACTGTTCTCAACTCTTCCTTTAATCCAGAGTCCTAGGAAGTAGGTACTATATTTTATTACACAAGGGCAAAATATAGAAGGAAGGCTCAAATGTATTCCACTATGAAATTTAAGTTATTGTTTATAGACTTTTAAATAGTTGTATAAAAAGGTGGAATTTTAAAGATTGTATGTAAGGTAACACAGGATATATACCTATATATCATATATATATCAATATATCATATGTATTAATATAATATTGCATACTTAAAAGGAAAAACAACAAATGTTCTCCTTTAAGTGGTCCCATCAGCTGAAGTTCTCTATTTATAGTACATTTGGATGAGACAGCTGTATAAGCAATTACAATGTTACTTTTCTAGCTGTTTCGGTAATCAGTAACTCCCAGTGAGTTAGAAAATGGGGTGATACTTCTGCCTTTTAAGCTCTAATTGCAGCCAGTTTTTGCAGACTGTTGAGCTTGTATGAATCTCACCTTTCTGCCCTGCCTTCTGACTCTTTGTTTTGACTTAGAATATGATCAGAACACGTGAGCTTTGATAACAGGTGTAATAGAAAACATAGGTACTTATATAACTCTTGTAATATCCTGAAGTAT
Source organism: Mesoplodon mirus (assembly GCF_964341445.2). Lineage (NCBI taxonomy): Eukaryota > Metazoa > Chordata > Mammalia > Artiodactyla > Ziphiidae > Mesoplodon > Mesoplodon mirus. Next base: position 79,242,437 of record NC_138989.1, read on the forward strand.
TTCATGCAGTTTTCAAATTTATTTTTAAGAACTGAAATTTTCTAAATTGTTATTTATTTATTTATTTATTTAGGTACGCAGGCCTCTCACTGTTGTGGCCTCTCCCATTGTGGAGCACAGGCTCCGCGGCCATGGCTCACGGGCCTAGCTGCTCCGCGGCATGTGGGATCTTCCCAGAGTGGGGCATGAACCCATGTTCCCTGCATTGGCAGGCGGACTCTCAACCACTGCACCACCAGGGAAGCCCTAAATTGTTTTTTTTTTTTTTTTTTTTTTTTTTTTTTCTCGTACGCGGGCCTCTCACTGTTGTGGCCTCTCCCGTTGCGGAGCACAGGCTCCGGATGCGCAGGCTCAGCGGCCATGGCTCACGGGCCCAGCCGCTCCGCGGCATATGGGATCCTCCCAGACCGGGGCACGAACCCGTATCCCCTGCATCGGCAGGCGGACTCTCAACCACTGCGCCACCAGGGAGGCCCCCTAAATTGTTTTTTAAATATCAGTAAGAAGACAGATGGAATACAACTTCATAAGGAAAATGGTTGCTATAAATTTCTCATTTTTCTTATTTTTCATTCGTCTTTCAAAAGTTTCAGCTGTTCCCCAATATCCCCACCATGTACATTCTCTTTCTTTAACTGTTCTTTTCCTTCTAACATATGTTGTAGCACATTACATTAGTGAGAGACCATTTGGTTACAAGGGGTGGATACCCTGTCAAAATAGCTCCATCACAAGGAGAGGTTGTGCTTGAAGATTAAGGGGATATTTCTTAGAAATCCAGAAAAACATGGTAATTTCTGCCAAAAATCAGCCAAGGTAGATTGACTGCTTACCATACCTATACATCCACCTTTGTAGATAACTTTAGAATTAAAGAAGCCTCTTTCCTTTGGGCCTACTTGTCCACCTAAATACCCATTCCAGCTTCCCCACAGGCATCTCTAGCTTAAACAAAGTGCAAAACACACACACACACACACACACATCAAAGGTATTTAAAACATACAAAATAATTTATTCAGAAACTAAGTATTTTTTTCCACTCAGTACCAAGGAAAAAATAAAGGTCCAGAGTTTCACAGCAAATAAAGTTTTAGTAAAGACTGAGAGGAAATAAGTTGAAAGTCACATGACCTGGAAGGAAGAGCATGATGTTTATCATCCTCACTTCTATTCACAGAGTCTAATACAGGAAAATGATAGAATGATAATTGGTACATACATGTGAAAAGTTTTTAAAAATGTCATTTCAGAGTTTCTTTCATCACAATGTCTCTAAGCATAGAAATTTGGAGCAGAAGCCATTTTTAGAGGATAACACTTGAGTAGCCATCTTGGTTGGAAACAAAGAATCAAAAGTCTTGATGGAAAGGTTGGAAGCAATTGGTGTTAGTTGCTCCACAGAGTAGAAACGGACCTTTTTTCTTGTATAATTGTGAGGAAAAATACTTTTTTCCTTCTCCTTTTGTAAAAAAAAAATATATATATATATATTTCTGGAAGAAACTAGACTTGGGAAAACTGTCTCTAAAAATAATCAAGCAAAAGGCCATGGTCACATGGTGGCAGGCAGGTTTCACTAGTGAGGCTCTCAAACCATCAGAAAGATCTCTTAGATAAATTAGTCAATATGAGTGGTGCCTGTAGAACGGGGTGGGAAGGTTGGGGGGGTGGGGCTCTGTTTACACTTGGGAGGAAGAAGTAAGGGAAAAGGTCAACAGCTATTAGGAGCTCAGGTTTTAAAATGAGACTCAGGAGTACATAAAGCTAAGCTTTGTGCAGCAGTTCAGAGCAATAGAAAAGTTAAAGGTCAAGAGAACGTAAGAAAATCTTTCCTATGATTCCATAGGAAAATCAGAGATCACAAAATTTCTCACAACAACATGGAAAAAATGTTTAAATATAAGCATGAAACTCAAAAACTTCAACTTTTGGGAATCTTAGTACTATGATGGTAATATAATATTAATCTTACACCTTGGGTTACATTTCATCTTTTTTCTCTTGTTTTTGTAAAATCACTGTACTTCTTACCCTGATATATTTATTGTCCTTAGAGAAAATTAGATATAACGGTTCAATGGGTCATTGGGTGGTAAGTTAATTACAATAAACCCCTCTCATCCTGGAAGATCCATCAGTATCTCCTCAGGTATAAATATTCAATACTTATTTTGAACATGAATACCTTTTTTTCTGCAAAACCTCAGCCAGCACCACTATCTGAAGGTTTATGGATACTCGATCCACAATATCACATCCAACTAGAAGATTCATTTCACAGCAAAGGAGGTATATAGGAGATGGCCCATGACCATGAAATTCACTTATTGTATCATGTACCAAGACATCCAGAAGTAGTTAACTTCAGAGAATGCTAAAGTAGCCTACTAGAGGTACATCTGAAGCACCAGCATGGAAGCAACTCTCTGAGTGCAATGAGTATCACTTTTCAGGATGCAGTATATGTACATAATAAACCAGGGCCATCGCACTGTATCTCAAGTAGAACATGTTCATGGTTTCTAGAACCAAGGTGTGGAAACAAAAGGGGGCTCCATTCAGCAACTCCCAGTTACCCACCATGGTTCCAACCCTACAACTCTGGGCTTTACATGGGTGAATTTCCATCGGAGAACTGGATACTTCTAGAATAGCAATGTGTATGTGAAATGAGTTCCATCACCCTAGAGATCTTAGGGAAAAAAAGGTGAAAATGTAAAACTTAGAGGTGATTAAGTCATGAGTAGAACTAGTTTCCTTATATAAAAGACACCAGAGTGAGCTCCATTAGCCCCTTCTGCTACCTGATGAAACAAGGAGACGTCTGAAGAGGGCCTTTACCCAAACATGCTGGCACCTTGATCTGTTAATCACCAGAACTCTGAGAAATAAATTTGTTTTTGTAAGCTACCCAGTATACAATATTTTGTTACAGCAAGTTTGATCAAACTAAGTCATGTGCCAATGACTGAAGAACAGGAGAAGTAGTAGAAATCACAGCACATGCCACTAAGTACCAGATGTAGCCCTTGCCCCAAAGCCTTTATGTTACAAGCAATTACAGAGATAAGGCAATAAAAGGGAAATTTAGAAGTGACTAAAAGTAACTGGGCACTGAAGACCAACTTAAGTTCTACAATAGAAAAACATTTTTGTTCTTAAACCTCATATTTTTGGCAAATGATTTTCACTGGTTTTGTTATTCTAGGAAAAGTAGAATTGTCAATTTACAGAATAATCAAATTGAAGGTCCTGTTCAGTGACCACAGAAAATCTCTTAAAATTAAGGCAAATATTAAATAGACACAAATATTAAATAGACCGCGATTGGATTGTGGATCATTTGGTGAGTCAGCCCGGTCACTTATATTTGAAATTCAAAGAGAAAGCAGGAACCAAATTCTCAAACAGTGAAAAATGGTATCAGATTGGCTTGTGATCTTGCAATATAAGACTGATGGGGAAAGCGATGGATTTTTCTGAAATACAATAAACGGGTCATTTTTAAATAGATCAACCAAAGTATTTCTAATACTCTACTTTTAAAATCATTTTTAGTGGGAGAGGAGCTATTCCACAGAGAGCTTAAAGTAATTTAAATACTATTTTTTCACCTTCTGAATTGTATTAATCAAGTATGTTTCATTTTCCTTAATAATGATTTAGATAATATAACTCCATATATTGAATACATGAATCTTATCACCATGTTAAAACTTTTTATCTTGACTTCTGTCTTTTTGCTACTAAAATTCAATTGTATGTTTGATTTTTAGAAATCCTTATGATTCTATTATCACTGTAATTTTTCCTCTCAGAAATTTAAAATTTACCAATGAAAGAATATTTGTCCTAAGTTCTACAGCAAACTGCAAAAATACTTTAATGTGTTCTTTAAAAAGTGTTTATTTCTGTTTGATTTTAATGCACAGCATTAGATCATCCTCCTGAAAAAATTATTTGTAATGAGTGACATTTAATATAACTATAAATATAAATCTGATTATTAACATTAGTGCAATATTGCTTAAATATTTTTTCTTAACCATGTGCAACTTTATGTCAGGTATGAGCCTATTCAATCATTGTTGCTACATGCTAGAAGCTTATATTAATTTCTATAATCAAGTGTATTTGTGAAACAAAGCCCATTTACTTGCAATTACAATATATTTTATTAATAAATGATTAAAGTCTGTTTCCATCTTTATGATTGATAGAAAATATAATAAATGCATTAATGGACTTTACAAAAAGTCTTTCATATGTTAATATAGTAGCATATTTACTTAATAGATTAGTTTTAATGTATTAATTTATGAATAAATATGTTTTGTGTTATGAGTAGACTTTTAATCTTATGTACATTTTGTGAAACCAGAAATATTTAAAGTACCATTTTTGAATTACCACTTTGCATCTTAAATATTCTGTGTTCGAGTCTAACATAAAGTAAAGAGATTCGGGGCATTGAAGTATGCCTTAAACTATATGGTTTTAAAAAGAACTGTAATTGCAGCTGACTAATACATGACAGAAATAGACATGCACATCTGTGTTCTATAAAAGCCATAACTACATATATTTTCAAAACAAAAATGTGTTATACAATGTGTTTTACTGAGATTTAAAAAGAGATACTTTAAAGACCTTTCAAAACATGTTTCAGAATGTCACTTTTTTGTCAAGGGGTAGGGTGACATACATCTGAGGAAAGTGAATGAAAATTATTTTGCCAGTTTCCCTATCCATCCTGTCGAAAATTTTTGCTAGTTTCCCTGTCATATCTGTGAAGGTTTATTAAATATCTGGAAACTCGACTGCATTTTTTGTATGTTTTAAAGCAAATTACTTTGAGTGTAAAATCCATAAAATAATTTCCATGATGATTATGACATTTTAAAATTTCAGTGGTAAACTTAAAAATAATTTGATTACACAGGTTGTTAAATAAATAACATTGTCAGTACAATCTAAAGTTTCCAGGAATAGGATTGATTTCTTTGTTCACACCACCAACATTTACTGAACACTTGCTTGGATCCCAGAGGAAATAAAAGATACACAGTCTAAGTGACATAGATCAGTGAATAAAGCAAACAATAAACAAGAAGATTTATACCACCTTCTCCCTAAGAGTAGGAGCCATGGTGGTCAAGAATTTGGGATTCTATATGTATTTCTTGGGCTTGTCAATAATGTTTCTCTTCTCATAATTTACGAGATAAATTTTAACATATCATGGTGGAGTAGGTGATTCTCAGGATAATGCATATCCTCTGGAAGGGATTTTGGATGTGTAACAGGTTGGGTTCTCTTGGAAGCCATCCCTGGGACGAGGGAAGGAGTTAGGGAGTGCCTTTGGGACCAGTAACTGCAGAAGCAAGGAGGAGAAAGCAGGAGAGGAAGAGAGAGAAGCAAAGCCAGGGTACCAACCCAACTGCTGCCTGGGGAGAACCCTTCACATGGTGCTCTTGAGCTAAAGTAGCCTGGGAGGGTTGTCCAGAGTTGGGCCAAGACTACCAACTCCTTAAGACTCCTGTCTGCATTTATCCACATAGCTCAGTCATGGGATGTTGGCTGCTCAGAGGAGTGTGAACTTGAGTGAAGTGCAAGTTTGAAGCTGAAACATGTATAGATGGGACTGAGAGCTGACATTGCCTTAGCAGCTGGGCAACAGAACTTCACTGAAGGAGGACGTAAGGGCACATCACACCATCTCCACAGACTGTAATTGGTAAAAGAGCTCTTTGAGGATTGGACACTTCCATTTTTCCCTTTCTTCTTATATACTGGAAGATCACAGACAATCCCAATACCTTTTCATTGTCAGAGCGATTCTTTCAGGCTTCCTATTCAAATTATAAGCATAGGTGACCCAGCTGACTCACCATGTGATTCACAATCCAGTCAAGGTCTTTCTTACAGTTATTCTATCATTTCATCAAATAAGACTGCAGTGCTCAATGCTCTCCCAAAGAAAACAAAATAAGTAAAAGTCTGAATTGTGTTTTTAGATCAGAAGTAATCAAAGAAACTTTTAGATATGCCACATTTTATCATCAAAAGGTTAAAGAGAACGTATGTAATTTAGTACCATAAAATTACATATGACATATGATGTTGGACTTAATGTTTGAATATACTGTTTCCTTATATGTGGGTAAAAAGCAAATTAATAAGTAGTCTGTATTATCAATCTTTTCAAGATTCTTATTTCAAGTCCTAGACCATCTATTGCCATTTAGCAAATAATTGCAGTTCACCAAACTGTTTATCATTCATAAAATTAATGACTATTTGATCTCTTTGTTAATAACAGTTTTAATACCTGTATTATTAATGAATGCACATTTAAATGTGGTCTATGAATTTTAAAGTATTTTTACAGACATATGTAAAGATAAGTATTTTTTCATATGTATTAAAAAAGAGCTTGAAGATTTTGACAATAGGTTATATAACAGAAAAACACTTCTAAAAATTGGTTATTTAGTCCAACTAATCTTAGGAGCAATATTTTGCTGTGTCAATGATTCTTGTTGCTTCCTATCAGTAAAATTATTGTCACCATTTCCTGATTTGACAGTATTATCAAGATACTTAGATATCTATTTATGAAAATTAAAAATAAGCCACCTAGAATAGTGTTGTATTATTTACTTTTAGTAATGGTAATTTATTTTCAATCTGTCTTATATATAATTTTCTTCTGCATTTTCAGAGAGCGTGCCTGTTTGTACTCTTACACAGACTTGCTCTATACCAAATGTTTCTCTAGAGAAACGTGATTAATCGATTTCACCTTTCCCAACTAACAACTGACTCAGTGTAATCTCCTGATATGGATCACTCCCATTTGACAGTCACACTGATGTCTGAAATTCTTTTAAACATCTTTTGCATAGATATCGAATGAAGGCAGATTAGTTTTCAAAATTCATGGCAGCTGCTTGCTTCAAAGTGTTTTGCAATCTAAGACAGAGTATAAAAATAAGACATACTAGTCCTGTTCTTTTAAATGAGGATAATTTGCACAGTTTAAAAAGATATTATTCATAATAGAATTTTCATATTCTAAGTTTGTAAAAAATATTCATGCTATACCCTGAGATTCTAAAAACTTCTTTCAAATAACTTTTTTCTCTAAACTTTTTCTTCTAAAAACTTCTATAACTTTATAATCCTTTTCTGAAATTCTATTTTATAGAAAATCAATCTTGTTTTATTCATGTCAAATTAATACATTAATCATTTACTGCAAATCCTTTACACAGAAGAAAAAAGTAAAAGTTCACTTTTATCTTTCTCAGACATGGATCATAAGTTTGTTTTTTTAAAGTTCTTTTCTCATATAATTTGTTTCATTATGTATTTACACTTATGTTTATGCATCTCTGTATCTATATATCTAATTTGTTTTTACTTTCATAAATTGGATCAAACTATATTGTTTATAATTGTTTCAATTAATAATACTTGTTTTCTCTGTCATAACGCATAGACATACCATATTCTTAATGGTTGCATGGTATTTTCCAGTTGGGACACAGCACAAAACATTAGTAGTTCTAATGATAAATAATAAGTCTGTTTCAGTTTTTGATGTTTTAAACAATGCTTCTATTTGTACCAGTACAAAATTTTTCTTTCATAAACAGGCATTTCTGTAGAACACATTAATAAAAAAGAAACTGCTAGGTCAAATGATACTCCACTTTCCCCAAAGCATCTAAAATGTCTAAACGTATTTGTGAACCTCCTTCTGGAACGAATACACATTTTCTCTCAAACCTTTAATAACCACATTACAGTTTTTTCAATATTTTATTTGTTGAAAATATTGCATTTTGTATTTTGATTCATACTTATTCTAGTGGATTTTAGCATCTTTTATTTTTTCATTGGCCATTTGTATTTCTTGTGTAAATTGCCTTGTTATATAATGTGACCATTTTAAAAACCAGATTGTCGCATTAATTTGTATATACTCTTTATATATCTTGCACATTAATTTCACATTCATGTCAAAGATCTTTAATAGCTTATAATGCTATGTCACTTTGTGTATATTTTTTCAAATATGTTTTAAAACATTTCTATATATTTAAATCTGTCACAGTTTTGTGCTTTACACATTGTCCACTTTATGTCATATTTAGAAAGGCTTCCCCAAAATAAGCTTTTCCAGAAAAATTTAAAATGTCACTTCATTACATACTATATTTCTAAATATATTACATATTCTTTTTCTTAATTTTTCTGCTCTACTGATTTGCTGATTCTGGTACCAACAAAATATAATCTAAATTATTTTTCTTGTTAATGTTTTGCCTTAAGGGATACAAATATGAATTTATAAATATATCAACAAAAAAGAGATTAAAGAGGTGCTATATTTACATAAAGCAAGACAAGTGAAAAACAATAATACGTGGTATATAGATTAAAATTAGGGCTTCTGTGGTGGCACAGTTGTTAAGAATCTGCCTGCCAATGCAGGGGACATGGGTTCGAGCCCTGGTCCGGGAAGATCCCACATGCCGCAGAGCAACTAAGCCTGCGCTCTAGAGTCTGCGAGCCACAACTACTGAAGCCTAGAGCCCGTGCTCTGCAACAAGAGAAGCCACTGCAATGAGAAGCCTGTGCACCGCAACAAAGAGTAGCCCCCGCTCGCCGCAACTAGACAAAAGGCCACACGCAGCAACACAGACCCAATGCAGCCAAAAAGAAATAAATAAATTTAAAAAAAAAAAAGAAAAAAACGACTCCTAAGGACTTCCCTGGTGGTCCAGTGGTTAAGACTGTGCTTCCAAAGCAGGGGATGTGGGTTCAATCCCTGGTTGGGGAACTAAAATCCCACATGCCATGTGGCATGGACAAAAAATAAATAAAATAAAATAAAACTAGACTTCTAAGTTGTCAAATTCAAGTTTGGCAGGATATAGGTAATACTTTTTCAGTCTCCCCACCAAATTCAACCTTAATGGGTTTAAAAATATATGAGGAAATTAATAATATATACAATGGAATATTACTCAGCCATAAAAAGAAATGAAATTGAGCTATTTGTAATGAGGTGGATAGACCTAGAGTCTGTCATACAGAGTGAAGTAAGTCAGAAAGAGAAAGACAAATACTGTATGCTGACACATATATATGGAATTTAAGAAAAAAAATGTCATGAAGAACATAGGGGTAAGACAGGAATAAAGACACAGACCTACTAGAGAATGGACTTGAGGATATGGGGAGGGGGAAGGGTAAGCTGTGACAAAGTGAAAGAGCGGCATGGACATATATACACTACCAAACGTGAGGTAGATAGCTAGTGGGAAGCAGCCGCATAGCACAGGGAGATCAGCTCGGTACTTTGTGACCGCCTGGAGGGGTGGGATAGGGAGGGTGGGAGGGAGATGCAAAAGGGAGGGGATATGGAAACATATGTATATGTATAACTGATTAAATTTGTTATAAAGCAAAAAAAAAAAATCCAAAAAAGAAAAAAAAAAAGAAAAAAAAATAGTAGTAAAAGGGAATGCTTTTTAGAGCTATGTTTATAGATGTGATTTCCTTTGGTTAAGAAGTCATCGTTTTTCAAATATTCGACTGTCTAATATTTGACTATAAGCAAAATCCTGACTATCCAAATGACTGTACTTTGTCTTTTGCTTATTTTATTAATAATTTGCAAAATTTCTTATCTACACTGTCTTGATAGTGAGTTTCACTACTATTTGATTAATGTTACTGTTACTTCATTTTGTAAATCTTTGGTTTTAAAATAAGAGAAAACAAAGAGAAGATATACTGGAATTCAAAACCGGAAACTATTAAACCAACTGCTGAAGTTCTCCTCGTACAAATTTTTGAAGTTATGATGAAATAAAATTTAAGTAACTGAAAAAAGGGAAATACATAAAGAAAAATGGGTCAAAACCACAGAAATTTGAATGAAAGTGTGGACTTCTGCACTTTATGTTTTGTGTATTCAAATCAGGAATGAGATTTAATGCTTCCAATAGAAATCAAAGAAATGAAATTTAAAATGTATTGTGTCCTCAGCGTTACAATGATAGAGATGAGTTTGTAATATATAGTGGCTAAGGGTGGGATACACATGCATGGGATTAGCAGTAAAAATAAAACCTCACCATGAAGTAGGTATTAAAATAACTGTACAGGTAAATGTTGGGACATATGCCCTCTCTCACCAAAAATTAATAATGTAGCTTTTTCAATATACTTTGATAATTATTTTATCTTATAGACAAGAAAACATTTCTGACACTTAAAATCAACCATACCTATGTTATAATGATGATTCATTGAGAGTGAAGGCTGATGGTGGATAGAATGCTTTTGAAAAGTAGGGACTGAATCCTGATCTCACCATGTAATTAGCATGTGAACTTGGGTGATTTTCTCAAAAATGGCTGAACTTTTGTTGGTTCACCTTTAACATTAATCATCAGGGCAATTTTGAAGATTAAAGAACATATGCAGCATGTCTGGAAATGCTTTCCACCCAAGGTGGCTGCTCCTCGCAGCATGGCTTTCATGGGGTCCTGGGCATTTTCCTTCTCTCCCCATCTTGTGCCTTGAACTCTGGTGTGGGATTTCAGATGTAGGAATATAAAGATCTCATTTTGCTGTGTGGTTGCATTTTGTTGCTGCTTGTTCTCCCTCATTTAATTTTTTTGTTCCCCTCTCATGGTTTAACTCATTTAAATATTTCTGAGTTTATCTGACAGGTAATCACTATGACTCTCTGAGGTCCAAATGGGAATTTACTGAGAAGGTTTTTTCAATCATTCAGTTCACAGGTCAACTAGACACGTGTGGTTCGGGTCCTGATATTCCTGCATATATAGTCTTTCAACTTCCTTCCCAGAAGTCCTCTGAAAGAGGAGGGAGGTTGGTTATTGTAGGACATGGGAACAACTGTGGGTATTGTATTCAATATAGGAGAGAGGAAGCAAAGCAACTAGTTAAATAAGAACTACTTGTTCCATGTGAAATTAGTTATGTCAGGGCCCTAGAGGGCAAGAAAGGATTCATATTACATTGTACCCCAATATGCTTGAGCTCAGGGCAGTAATTTTTTTTTATTGGAGTATAGTTGCTTTATAATGTTGTGTTAGTTTCTGCTGTACAGCAAAGTGAATCAGCTGTGTATATACATATACCCCCTCCTTTTTGGATTTCCTTCACATTTAGGTCACCACAGAGCATTGGGTAGAGTTCCCTGTGCTATACAGTAGGTTCTCATTAGTTGTCTGTTTTCCATGGGGATATTCAGACATAAAGGATTAGGATAGGATTACTCTCTGCATATAATAGTTGGTTGAATGTGTCATTTTATAATACTCTGAATGAGAAGTAGGCAAAAATGAATACAGTAAGGCACTCAATTAGTAATTTACAGTTTCTCTGATATCTTGAAAAGCAAAATCATGTGACTTTGGTTTCTGTCCCTTTAGTCTACCTTACACCTCATGACTATGTCACAATTCAAACTATTCCTAGTCTTACAAGTGAGAATATATGTTCTGATGTATTCTTAGAAATTAAGAACTTTAAAAGAATTTAAGAGTTTTAGAAATTAATCTTGATTATTCACATTTATAAATTTCTTTATGAGAAGTTTGTATTAATGCTAAAGAGTCAGCCAATGTTTTAGATTTTTGTAGTTTTGCTTTCTCATATGTACTGTAACATTTACATAGTTCCAGGTGGATCAATGTCTTAAAAAATGAAACCACAAATGTATCAAAATAAGACATGGCTGAAAGTTTTGTATAGTACCTCTAGTTATTTAGCTGTCCTGCTTAATAAACTTGTAATGACACATTCATGCACTATAATATCAAGTTCAAACTCCAAGTGTGTTATAGAAGATTCTTTAGCTATTCTATTCACTCCCTTTCTCTTATCTGCTGTGTGTCCTTAAGAACTGCTCACCTTTAGGTAATTAAATGTTACTAACATCACTTTTGTAAAATCGATTGTATTACAGTTAATGTTTTTGCTTTCCCAACTCATTAAAGACCAAGGACTGCTTTATTTCTGCCTAGATATGCCTAATACATAGCTTAAATACATGTTTAAGTAATGTTTGAAAATATATTTTCAAAAAAATGGCTTGGAGAACAGAGCTTTTCAAGAACTCCAGCTTCACTATTATGCTGGTTTTAACAAATATGCATTGGCTAATCTATAGAAAGATATTGAACATGGTTTCTACTGTAGAGTTGGAGAAGAGAATCCAGACTGAAAGGCAGACTGTTACCAAGTACCCACACATTCTAAAGTGAGTAGAAAACAAGTCTACACAAGCATCAAATGTTACAATGAAGGTGGTTATTTAAAGATTCATTGTAATATTGATATTGGCTTAGTGGGGAAGTGAGAAATGCTGTAGCTTTCCCCTCCCCATCATGGATGAGGGCATTCCCCACCTCCAGGGATAACCAAGTAGAGGGACATTTACAGGACAAGTGGGTAACACTCTCTCCAGAAGAATACATGCTGAACTGCTAAACTTTTAGGCCCGCCCTTTTTTTGTTGCTACAGCAGCTTGGGAAAGGATATCCAACCAGAGCTTGACAAGTGTCCTCCAGGCTGCATGTTTCTTGCCTGGATATTTCATAAGTCATTAGGTTTGCTGGAGTAGACTGTTTTAGCCGAAGAAACCACTTTTGTGCAACGTGCTTGGGAAGACAATGTCTTTTCCTTTCACACTGTTTCCTATGCCCTTGGAGGACATGGACAAAGACCTTTCTGTGGCTCCACATGGAGACTGAGGACAAAGCAGAAGGGATGGTTTTTGCACAGGCATTTGCATGCCATGTAAGGTAACCTCCTTCTAGGAGGGGAATTAGGGGCTAACAAAGATTTAGAGGTTAAAAATTATACATAAGTGGCCCTTCTAGGATGAGGTCATCATTGGAAATGTGTGCTAGGGTGAAGCTGAAAATCTACAAGATAATCATGCACAGGGTATGCAGTGGGCCACCATATAAGCAGAGGCCAGTAGCAGGTGAAATCACTAGTAGCCCAAGAACATGGGGTGTCTCCACAGCACTGACCAGTAACTGGTTAAATAAGACAATCGAAGTCCCACCCATTTTCCATTACAATGAGGGAGTAAGAGCCTATACTTTTCCATCCATTTCAAAGACAGGGGATGTGGAAAACTATTTAAAAAGCTTGCTATGCTCACCTCTTATAAGTAGTCAGAGCAAACCCTAGACACTGATGTTGAGGGTGGCTGGTAGAAAAGGGTTATAAATTACATGAGATCAATTAGAAAGGACCACATTGTACACAACTTTTTGTTGAAAGTGATTGGAGATACATGGACTTAACCTGAGAAATCATAAAAAAATGGAAAAGATTCAATGAAACATGACTGAAGGAGTAATTAGAGAAAAAACCCTCATATATGTACCTCCACTTATTTCAGTGTATTTGCTAAACTGGATACATGTACATGATAATATCTATATATGAGCTTTAGTTGCTATTGAATTTTAAATTAAAAAAAATTTAAACCATAAATCATTAAGCCACATATTTTGACATGAAATAACAAAGCTATTAATTCTTATGATTGTGTTCAAATGATAGACTAAAAATTGTTTAGCCAAACTCTTGTGCTCTATGTGTTTCAACAACTATACTCTTATTTGTATGCATGTGTTATTAACAAATTTAATCTTCATTAGTCACTTCTAGTAAGGCTAGAGACATTGCTGTGTGATTAATTAATGACCAATCAACAAGTAATTTCTAAGCATCTACTTTTTGCATATTATAACTTAAAATCAGTGTAACTATACAGTAAGCCTTTATTTTTTTATTTTGGTAAGACACCGTAACAATCCAATACATAGTTCAGACAAAAGTGGATAGGATGTTCTCCTACAGGAGACAGGGGAGTTATACAGAAGATACAAATATTCAGCTTTCCTCACCCCCATATAGGCTTCTTTACCATAAGAAAATACAGAGTATGAAAAGTGCTTCCTGTGTATTTTCCTTAAACTCCTCAAAAATAATGCAAAAGGGGAGGACAAAATGTCAAGAAAAAGACTACAATACTTTTAGATGCCTGAGAGCAGATGAATAACTAACTTAGATATTGCTGCAGTCAAAGAAGGTAGGTGAACACTTCAGGGAAGAAGAAGAAGCTAGGAGGATTTAGAAGGGAGGATTTTCACCTCCTTGTGAAAATTTGTAAATTTTTTAGTTCAGCACTTTTTGTGATAATAAAACTATTTACTTTACATCAAACAAACCAAACGTCTCCAAATTTTTTTCCAGTAACAATCGGAACACTGGCCAGGCAATGTGTCTCATTATAACATGACCCCGAATTTCATGTGATTCCAATGTTTGCACCCTGCCCGCTGCTTTATGGCAAAGCATTTTCTTTATTTCCATCTCTACTCCATTCCTTCTTTCACCTCACCTGGAGGTCTAACTGCTATACGGTTATTATGGCGGAAGCCAAAACTTATTTATGTGGCTCCACCACTTCTTGAGACCCGTCCAGAGGACAGCAGATCTAACTAATATTTTGTGGCCTGTTTGATCAATCTTGGGGAGAGAAAAATTAATTTTTAAAAGTCACATTTAAGTGATTTTATGATTTCTTGACAAATATAAAGTTATTTCTTATTAATTATATATTGAAAACTGGAACTTAATCACCTTGCATATCTAAACAGCATACCTTTCTTTTCTTACTCAAAACAAATTAATTCTTAAAATATTCTGTATACATTTCTATTTACTGGCTCTTCTTTTCCTCATATCTCCTTAAAGTGAAGTAATTACTAACAAAGCTTTAATAAATCTATTTGATGTGTCCTTATCCACAGACAACTTAAAACCTATTTGGGATGGCCAGACAAGTGAAAATTATGATCATAAGAATTTTGTATGTATCATCCTCAAATACTGATTATCAATAAAAGGCTAAATTCTGTCACACCAAAAATTAGAACTAGGACAGTAAATATTTATGTGACAGCTGTAGAGTACTGAGTATGTGATCTAAATAAAATTAAGGGAAAGATGGGAATTGGGAATCACTGGGGGAGACATTTCCACAGAAGTATAATCTGAGTTGGATAATAAATACAAAAATACCTCAGTTTAGGAACAATCAATTATAAAAATGAAGCAGTAATATGATAATAGGAACATATTTTATGGTACTACAAACATGCACTGATGTTTTTGCTTTAGTTGGTATATTAAGTTAAAAACTGAAAATGCTTACAACAATTATTTTGAAATATTACTTTGTTGTTTAAAAATGGGACGAAGTTCAATTCATTAGGACTAAGAACACATGCTACTTTTTGAGAGATATATGAAGTAATCTAAAGTATCTGCATTTCCTTGAGTAAAATTTTATAAAACTTTTCTTGGCCTCAGTTATATTTTCTGAAAAATGGGTCAGTAATAAGCTGTATAACTGTTTCAATGTTTAAATAAAATATTTTAAAGTGTAAGGCATACTGCAGACACTAAATATTAAACTTTATCTTTTATAATTTTATATAATGGTATTTTTTCCAAAATTAATCATATTTTAACTCAGTAAGGATGAAAGAAGATTATACCAGTGCAAGTTAGTATCTTGTGAGGCATTCTTAAAAGTAACTGGAAAAACTCAGAAGGATGACTATCCAAATCTGGCTCAGAAATATGATATAAAAAAACTGATGATGTGAGTTAAAACTAGCTGGGGTAATTATGCTGTGGATCAACAAAGCACTATGACTTCAGCATTCCCTCATGTGAGAAAACATACACAGAAACTCTATATGCTGAACTATTTCATTCAAAATGTGATGACTGTACAGACCAGTCTGCCAAAGCACAACCGTTAAAACAAACAGCATGACATAGTTTCTGAGACAGAAGCAATGTGAATGAGTAGCACGAGAATTAAAGGATGTGAAGATAAGGCAAGGAGTCTTGGAGCTGTTTAAACTTAATTTCCCAGCTGTGGTAACTTTCCTTAAAGCACATTTTAACAAATCAAGTAAATTTCCAGATACCATGAGTGTGCTTTCTATATATCACCTGGGGAATGTATAAATTATTTCAGACTCATTTTGGCATCAAAGACGACAGACCTGTATCAGTCCAAAACACTATTTCAAGACATAGTACACCCCTGCGGTATGCCTCAGCAAGGCAGTGTATTTCATCTATAATGGTCAGGCATTAAGGACATGACAGTTAAGACCTATTGCCAAGAAAGTCAGTGCTAAGCCATTCTAAGTGAGTTTGCTGTTTCGATTCAGGTTATTTGACTATGTAGAGACCTTACATATCAAAGGCTTAATGTAATACAGTAATAACATGTCAACTTTCACCAATGACATGACAAAAACTGACACAGCATCAGTTAACAGTTCTTAATGTAGAAACAATAAAACATTTTTTACCTGTGAAATAAATTCACTGGAAATATAGAGTTACTGCACTGAATTATTTTTTAGGTCTTTGCTAAGCTGGATTTACTATATAATTACATAAATCCAACGCTTTGGGAATGCAATCCAAAGCCTGGAATTTTTGCTATGGTACAGCCAATGAATATAAACTACACGAATGAATATGAAATGTTTTTACTCTCACTGGCTGAATTCCTATATTTGTATAATAAGGTTAAAATCAATAAATGCCATAAATAAAGTGAAAACATTACACAATCATTGGCCAGAAATGGAGAACTGGACTGCATCTCAGTGCTGAGCTGGGCTGCCACTGCTGCTCTCTTTCAGATGCAGTTCTCCTAAACTCTCTTCCTGGCCCTTTAGCCCTGAGCTCATCTTCTCTTGTTCTTAGGGACTCACAAAAATTCCTAGAAAGCTTTCTGACTTATTTAAAATAACAAATCAAGGGCAGAGAATACGGTAATGATATTATAAAAGCCGTGCCAGAGTTCCCAATACTCTCTCCTTAATTGAAAAGCTAGGAAATTCAAATATTACTGGTTTCTGATGCCAGAGTAAAGATAGTTCTACTCCACCAGCCCCTCTGAATCAAAGTGGAAAAACAAACAAGGTAAAAACAAAATGGATATATAAAACTTAAATTTAAAAAAATGACAACACTTACAGTCTGCACTTGAAACCAGAAGTGTAAAGAATACTGAGAAAATTTGGACCAAGATGTATTGATAATATGAGCATCCCCTCATACCTGTTTAGATGTCAGATGAACACATATATCCCTAAAAGTGAATGTCACAGTTTTGAAACAGGCACCAAATGATGCTTGGATTACAGTGATTAGATTTAATGCATTGGGACAGCCAAGAAAAAAGGGATATCATAGAACACAAGGCAAAGTAGAACTTAAGGAGGTAGTGTGCTGTCAAATATTTTCAGGCTGTACAACCTGGCACTCAGCTTCACAGAGATGGCTACAAATGACTGCGGCCACAGGAGAAAATGGAAGCTGCCTTTGCCACATCACAGCCCTGGAAGACCGTTAAGACAATTTACTGTGAACCACACTGACCTGCTAAAGATGGGAAACAAAAGAGATGGACTTCTGGGGCAGAAACATTTTCTATTCAGGTTCCAAAGTCAGTAAGTCTGAACACAACTTTGAGATCATACTGCAAATACCACACTGTTACTCAGCAAATAGCACATCAAATTCAGAGATGAAAATGAATCAAGCTATTGGGAAGGTATAGAAGAGAACAATGAAAACATCATAGATATAATGCCCCCACTGGAACCAGCCAAGAAAAAGAATGAAATCATCAATGGTGTTATAGTAGACACGTTTGAAGAGATCATGTAAATAAAACTTGGTGAAAACGATTGAAGAGACATGAAAAAACTCTAATACACATACTTAATATTTATAAAGGGGGAAAGAGAATGACAGACTATTCCAAACATTCTATCTAAGTGTCCATCCGCAGATGAATGGATAAAGAAATGTGGTATATATACACAATGAAATATTAACCATAAAAAAGAATGAAATACTGCCATTTACAACAATGTGGATGGACCCAGAGTATGCTTAGTGAAATAAGAGAAAGACAAATACTGTATGATATCACTCATAAGTGAGATCTAAAAAAAAAAAAAAATACAAGTGAGTGTGTATACAAAACAGAAACAGACTCAGAAAACAAACCTGTGCTTACCAAAGGGGAGAGGGAAGGGAAGAGGAACAAATTAGGGGTATGGGATTAACAGATACAAGCTACCATACATAAAATATAATAGATAAAAAAGGATATAGTATATAGCACAGGGAATTATACACTTTATATTGTAATAGCGTATAATGGAATATAAACTGCAAAAATACTGGATCATTATGCTGTACACTTGAAACAAATTACAATCAACTATATTTCAATTAAAAATACTTTCTTGATATAGAGAAAGCTTAGACTCTGTGGATCAAAAAAGAATACTGTCCAAGAAAAACTGATACAGAATGAACAATAAGACATGACTGATAAACTACTGAACTCCAGTAGATAAAGAAGAATCTCATGAATAATCAGTCAGAAAAACCAAATCAGCTAAAATGTATCCAAAGCTTTATTTCAAAAAAAAAATAAATACAATCAGGCAGATTTCAACCTAATCTCCATAAACCCTCTTGAACATATGATAATGGAGGAATATCTATGTGAGTAAAATAAAGTATTAAGCATTCATGTGATATCAAAATATAATTCATGTATTACAAACCACGAACAGTTTCAACCACACAGAAACTCAGACAATAACACCATTATCTTACGCGTAAAAAAAAAAAAAAATCTTAACGAAAAAAATCCTAACCAGTAAAAGCTAAAGTTATAACAGCAAGATTAAAAAAACAAGTGGCAGAGGGCTGTGCCTCTGAGGTGGGAGAGCCAAGTTCAGAACACTGGTCCACAAGAGACCTCCCAGCTCCACATAATATCAAACAGTGAAAATCACCCAGAGATCTCCATCTTAATGCCAAGACCCAGCTCCACTCAATGACCAGCAAGCTATAATGCTGGACACCCTAGGCCAAACAGCTAACAAGACAGGAACAAAACCCCATCCATTAGCAGAGATGCTGCCTAAAATCATAAGACCACAGACACCCCAAAACACAACACCAGACGTGGACCTGCCCACCAAAAAGACAAGATCCAGCCTCATCCACCAGAACACAGGCACTAGTCCCCTTCGCCAGGAAGCCTACACAACACACTGAACCAACCTTAGCCACTGGGGGCAGACACCAAAAACAACGGGAACTATGAATCTCCAGCCTGTGAAAAGGAGACCCTAAACACAGTAAGATAAGCAAAATGAGAAGACAGAGAAACACACAGCAGATGAAGGAGCAAGGACAAAACCCACCAGACCTAACAAATGAAGAGGAAATAGGCAGTCTGCATGAAAAAGAATTCAGAATAATGATAGTAAAGATGATGTAAAATCTTGGAAATAGAATGGAGAAAATACAAGAAACGATCAACAAGGACCCAGAAGAACCAAAGAGCAAACAAACAGTGATGAACAACACAATAACTTGAAATTAAAAATTCTCTAGAAGGGATCAATAGCAGAATAACTAAGGCAGAAGAACAGATAAGTGACCTGGAAGACAAAATAGTGGAAATAACTACGACAGAGCAGAATAAAGAAAAGAGAATGAAAAGAATTGAGGACAGTCTCAGAGACCTCTGAGACAACATTCAAAGCACCAACATTCGAATTAAAGGGGTCCCAGAAGAAGAGAAAAAGGGACTGAGAAAATATTTCAAGAGAGTATAGTTGAAAACTTCTTTAATATGGGAAAGGAAATAGTTAATCAAGTCCAGGAAGCACAGAAAATCCTATACAGGATAAATCCAAGGAGAAAAACGCCAAGACACATAATAATCAAACTATCAAAAATTAAACACAAAGAAAAATATTAAAAGCAGCAAGGGGAAAACAACAAATAACACACAAGGGAATCCCCATAGGGTTAACAGCTGATCTTTCAGCAGAAACTCTGCAAGCCAGAAGGAAGTGGCAGAACATACTTAAAGTGATAAAGGGGAAAAACCTACAACCAAGATTACTCTACCCAGCAAGGATCTCATTCAGATTTGATGGAGAAATTAAAACCTTTACAGACAAGCAGAAGCTAAGAGAATTCAGCACCACCAAACCAGCTTTACAACAAATGCTAAAGGAACTTCTCTAGGCAGGAAACACAAGACAAGGAAAATACCTACAATAACAAACCCCAAACAATTAAGAAAATGGTAATAGGAACATACATATCAATAATTACCTTAAATGTAAATGGATTGAATGCTCCAACCAAAAGACATAGACTGGCTGAATGGATACAAAAACAAGACCCATATATACGCTGTCTACAACACACCCACTTCAGATCTAAGGACACAAACAGACTGAAAGTGAGGGGATGAAAAATGATATTCCATGCAAATGGAAATCAAAAGACAGCTGGAGTAGCAATTCTCATATCAGAGAAAATAGACTTTTTATTTTATTTATTTTTTTTTTTTGCGGTATGCGGGCCTCTCACTGCTGTGGCCTCCCCCGCCGCGGAGCACAGGCTCCGGATGCGCAGGCCCAGCGGCCATGGCTCACGGGCCCAGCCGCTCCGCGGCACATGGGATCCTCCCAGACCGGGGCACGAACCCGCATCCCCTGCATCGGCAGGCGGACTCTCAACCACTGCGCCACCAGGGAGGCCCAAAATAGACTTTAAAATAAAGACTATTACAAGGGACAAAGAACACTACATCATGATCAAGGGATCAATCCAAGAACAAGATATAACAATTGTAAATATTTATGCACCCAACAGAGGAGCACCTCAATACATAAGGCAAATGCTAACTGCCATAAAAGGGGAAATCGACAGTAACAAAATCACAGTAGGGGACTTCAACATCCCACTTTCACCAACAGACAGAACACCCAAAATGAAAATAAATAAGGAAACAGAAGCTATAAGTGATACATTAAACAAGATGGACTTAACTGATATTTATAGGACATTCCATCCAAAAACAACAGAATAGACTTTCTTCTCAAGTGCTCATGGAAAACTCTCCAGGATACATCATATCTTGGGTCACACATCAAGCCTGGGTAAATTTAAGAAAATTGAAATTGTACCAAGTATCTTTTCCAACCACAATGCTATGAGACCAGATATCAATTACAGGAAAATATCTATAAAAAATACACACATGGAGGCTAAACAATACACTACTTAATAACCAAGAGATCACTGAAGAAATCAAAGAGGAAATCAAAAAATACCTAAAAACAAAGAAAATGAAAACATGACGACCCAAAACCTATGGGATGCAGCAAAAGCAGTTCTAAGAGGGAAGTTTATAGCAATACAATCCTACCTTAAGAAGTAAGAAACATCTCAAATAAAACACCTAACATTACACCTAAGGTAATTAGAGAAAGAGAACAAAAAAACCCCCAAAGTTAGCAGAAGGAAAGAAATCAAAGATCAGATCAGAAATAAATGAAAAAGAAATGAAGAAAATGATAAGATCAATAAAACTAAAAGCTGGTTCTTTAAGAAGATTATCAATTTTGTTTAACCATTAGCCAGACTCATCAAGAAAAAAAGGAAGACGACTCAAATCAGTAGAATTAGAAATGAAAAAAGGAGAACTGACACTGCAAAAGTACAAAGGATCATGAGAGATTACTACAAGCAACGATATGCCAATAAAATGGACAACCTGGAAGAAATGGACAAATCCTTAGAAAAGCACAACCTTATGAAATTGAACCAGGAAAAAATAGGAAATATGAACAGACCAACCACAAGTACTGAAATTGAAACTGTGATTAAAAATCTTCCAACAAACAAAAGCCCAGGTACCTGATGGCTTCACAGGAGAATTCTATGAAACATTTAGAGAAGAGTTAACACCTATCCTTCTCAAACTCTTCCAAAATTTAGCAGATGGAGGAACACTACCAAACTCATTCTACGTGACCACCATCACCCTGATACCATACCCAGACAAAGTCGTCACAAAGAAAGAAAACTACAGGCCAATATTGCAGATGAACACAGATGCAAAAATCCTCAACAAAATACTAGCAAACAGAATCCAACAGCACATTAACTGGATCATACACCATGATCAAGTGGGGTTTATCCCAGGAATGCAAGGAGTCTTCAATATATGCAGATCAATCAACATGATACACCATATTAACAAGTTGAAAGAGAAAAACCATATGATCATCTCAATAGATGCAGAGAAAGCTTTTGAGAAAATTCAACATCGATTTATGATAAAAACCCTGCAGAAAGTAGGCATAGAGGGAACTTTCCCCGACATAATAAAGGCCATATATGACAAACATAGAGGGAACTTTTGCCAACATAATAAAGGCCATATATGACAAACCCACAGCCAACATCATCCTCAATGGTGAAAAACTGAAACCGTTTCCACTAAGATCAGGAACAAGACATGGTTACCCACTCTCACCACTACTATTCAATATAGTGTTGGATATTTTAGCCACAGCAATCAGAGAAGAAAAAACAGTAAAAGGAATCCAAATCAGAAAGGAAGAAATAAAGCTGTCACTGTTTGCAGATGACATGATACTATACATAGAGAATCCTAAAGATGCTACCAGAAAACTATTAGAGCTAATCAATGAATTTGGTAAAGTAGCAGGATACAAAATTAATGCACAGAAATCTCTTGCATTCCTATACACTAATGATGAAAAATCTAAAGTGAAATTAAGAACACACTCCCATTTACCATTGCAACAAAAATAATAAAATATCTAGGAATAAACCTAAGGAGACAAAAGACCTGTATGCGGAAAACTATAAGACTGATGAAAGAAATTAAGATGATACAAATAGATAGAGAGATATACCATGTTCTTAGATTGGAAGAATCAATATTGTGAAAATGACTCTACTACCCAAAGCAATCTACAGATTCAATGCAATCCATATCAAACTACCACTGGCATTTTTCACAGAACTAGAACAAAAAATTTCACAGTTTATATGGAGACACAAAAGGCCCTGAACAGCCAAAGCAATCTTGAGAAAGAAAAATGGAGCTGGAGGTATTAGGCTCCCTGACTTCAGACTATACTACAAAGCTACAGTAATCAAGACAGTAGGGTACTGGCACAAACACAGAAATATAGATCAATGGAACAGGATAGAAAGCACAGAGATAAACCCATGCACTATGGTCACCTTATTTTGATAAAGGAGGGAAGAATATACAATGGAGAAAAGACAGCCTCTTCAATAAGTGGTGCTGGGAAAATTGGAAAGCTATATGTAAAAGAATGAAATTAGAACACTTCCTAATACCATACAGAAAAATAAACTCAAAATGGATTAAAGACCTAAATGTAAGGCCAGACACTATCAAACTCTTAGAGGAAAACATAGGCAGAACACTCTATGACATAAATCACAGCAAGATCCTTTTTGACCCACCACCTAGAGAAATGGAAATAAAAACAAAAATAAACAAATGTGACCTAATGTAACTTCAAACCTTTTGCACAGCAAAGGAAACCATAAACAAGATTAAAAGACAGCCCTCAGAATGGGAGAAAATATTTGCAAATGAAGCTACTGACAAAGGATTAATCTCCAAAATTTACAAGCAGCTCATGCAACTCAATGTCAAAAAACAAACAACCCAATCCAGAAATGGGCAGAAGACCTAAACAGACATTTCTCCAAAGAAGATACACAGATTGCCAACAAACACATGAAAAAATGCTCAACATCACTAATCATTAGAGAAATGCAAATCAAAACTGCAATGAGGTATCATCTCACACTGGTCAGAATGGTCATCATCAAAATATCTACAAACAATAAATGCTGGAGTCAGTGTGGAGAAAAGGGAACCCTCTTGCACTGTTGGGAATGTAAATTGATCGAGTCACTATGGAGAACAGTTTGGAGGTTCCTTAAAAATCTAAAAATACAACTATCATATGACCCAACAATCCTATTACTGGACATATACCCTGAGAAAGCCATATTTCAAATAGAGTCATGTACCACAATGTTCACTGCAGCACTGTCTACAATTGCCAGGACATGGAAGCAACCTAAGTGTCAAATGACAGATGAATGTATAAGGAAAATGTGGCACATATATACAATGGAATATTACTCAGCAAAAGAAGAAACAAAATTGAGTTATTTGTAGTGAGGTGGATGGACCTAGGGTCTGTCATACAGAGTGAAGTAAATCAGAAAGAGAAAAACACATACCGTATGCTAACACATATATATGGAATCTAAAAAAATAAAAAAAATAAACATAAAATGTTGATGAAGAGCCTAGGGGCAGGACAGGAATAAAATGCAGATGTAGAGAATGGACGTGAGGACACCAGGAGGGGGAAGGGTAAGCTGAGACGAAGTGAGAGAGTGGCATGAACTTACATACACTACCAAATGTAAAATAGCTAGTGGGAAGCAGCTGCATAGCACAGGGAGATCAGCTCAGTGTTTTGTGACAACCTAGAGGGGTGGGATAGGGAGGGTGGGAGGGAGACACAGGAGGGAGGGGATATGGGGATACATGTATATGTATAGCTGATTCACTTTGTGATACAGCAGAAACTAACACACCATTGTAAATCAATTATACTCCAATAGAGATGTTAAAAAAAATAAAAATAAAAATAAGCACATACTACCAACCTTCAAACACACATGGCAAAGTTTCAATGGATTTTATTTATTCTTTTTGGTTACTATTTTTTTTAACAATTCTTTGTAAATGCTGTACCTTGGACATTTTTGAAGTTGTCAAAACTTCACTTTATGATAAAAGTTATCTCTTGATTGTAGTGCACAGAGGGATTTCAAATGCGATGTTTTATTCATTTTTTCAAAGTCCAAAAGTCCCTTAGAATCTCTAAGCGTTTTATCGTTCTCTCCTTCTAGAAGTTGGCAGCTGTGGCACTCCTCTGAATGAGACCCTTCCCCTGCTTCATTCTTTTCACTCCCCACTTCACTCTTGAACCCCCCCAACCCTCTCTCCAAGCTCCTTTCGTTTTAGAGAATCTAACTTCTAAATGGGATTTCAGTCTGACAACAGGAAAAAGAACGTCTTGCTTGAAGTTGTTTTTCACTTTAAAGGATTCTTTAGTGACAACCTTTTTTCTCCAGAAAAAAGAAAATTCCAAAGGTGAAAGGTTGTTACTATACACTTGAAAGCATCAATTTCTGTTAGGAATCAAATTATTCTCATATTTTTTACTACAACTAGATCATACTGATAGTGGTTGACTCTTGTAAATATTTATTCAGAACCATTTGAAGTACATAAATATTTTGGTTGGAAAAGTTATTTCTATATAAATAATTCTGTATAAAAATGTAACTTGGAGTTTAGATTTTAAACTATGTAAACAACGTGTTCTCAGATTCAGCAATTTTTGGTAGAGGAGGTTTTTTTTTTTTAGCATAAAATAATACTAAAGTGTTTTTGAACCACTTAATTCTGTGGAGGAGGGAATTCTCTAGCAGAGGACATTTAGTCTTTCCCTTCTTTACATGGTAAAGGTACAAGGATCTGAAAGTCTCTCTTAGCCTGGTTTTCTTACATCACTGTGAACCTTTGTGGAACCAACATCTAGCATTTAAGAAAAGCCTAGAGAAACTTGTTATGCATAGAGCTACAGGACCCAGATTTTTACTTTTAATTATATGAAATGCTGCTTAGCCTGGATATTTTATTTTCCTACCCCCTCCCTAGTAGTCATGGCTGATTTTAACTTTATTTGGAGCTACGGCAATGAACCCCAAAGGGGACACACTGAACTGTTTCTTTAAAAGAAACCATGTATTGCCCTCAAAACTGATTTTTTTAAGAACTATTAATATGTTTCCTATTCCATAGGGATCACAAGGACCTGAAAATTCAGGGCTGTATTTGTTGCCCATGTTTCCTTCCACAGTATCTAGCATGGGTTTCAGCATACTGTAGGGTTTCAGTATTTATGGACTAATTAATCATTGGCTTAAACTGAAGTGTTAAACAGGTGAAAGTGCAGTGAAATTGGTATTCTAATCCACTGCTGATGGTAATGCAATTTAGTACAACCTACTTAGAATGTAAAGCTTAGCTGAAGGAACCATTAAGATGTTATGCCCTTTGACACAAACAACCATTTACTTAAGCATTTATCCTATAGGAATAAACCTCAAAAATCAAGATCAATAACAGTTTAATATATTAAAATCTTTGTTTTAACTCAAAAAGAAGAAACACTGAAATATTTAATATTAAGGGAATAGTTTGTTAATGTAATTATGTTAACATAATTACCTATTATACAATTACTAAATTTATATTTATGAAAATGATATAAATTGAAAAATAAAACAAATATTGAAAAAGAAACGTGTGCATACTATTATTATAATTTAAAATGTAAGCATATAGTCAAGAAAATTGAAACTGAAAACCTTTATAAGGAGAAGAAAATATATTTTAAAAGTATAAACACACATGTTAAAATATTACAGAAAATGTTCTAAGAGTGTTCTGGGATGAAAGTAGCACTTACTTTAAACTGGTTAATTTTATTATTTGGGTTTTTAAAAAACTTTTGGGCTGGATTCATTGTCTGGGTTGTTTTAGAGCAGACATTAATTGTCTTCATTCAAAATGGTGACCATTCAAGAATTCATGTGCTTCTCAATAGTTACTCCGGCTATCTGAAGCAAAATTTTATTTAAAAAAATACATTTTAGAGAACTATTTATACATTTTTTTTCCTTTCGAGCAACTACTGTGGTAGGTATTGAGTAACCTATATTGTTTGGGTTGGTCCCAGACAAAAAATTGTCTTGACAAACCACACCGTAATTACAGTAACATGAAGAAATAGGCACTAAAATAAAGGACAATATTATTACTGACTTCAAATAAGGAAACTAGGTTATTTTAATTGAATGCTTACATTATTCAGACTAAGCAAATAATTACTCTAGTTCCTATTGTTAGTGTGGTTACAACTAAATTACCTAAATAAACGTAGAGCACTAGGAACTCTGTGAAGGTAGTACATCACATTTGGAAGATGTATAGATAGATGCTTTCACTATTATGTTCAAAACTATTTATCAAGCTCCAAAACTTGAATGATTCAGTGGGTGCATTTTAACGAGGTTAAATGGATGTCCCTTTGCCTTTGAGAAGGAAGATCTCATGAGCTCTAATTTTGTTGGCATGATTATTTTTGCATTTTAATAAGGAGTGAGAATTAGAATTGACAGTTTCTGTCTTGCTAGGTTGTTAATATGAAGTACTTTAAGAACTAAAGGATGACATGCTTGAAATGAAATATTCCAGCGCCATGGATGGATAACCAAGAGTTATCAGGTAGGGACTGGTAGAAGAATTTTGTAAAGCAAAGCACCACAATGTCAAAACTTACAGAGGCTTTAAACCACTAGGCTTATTAGGAAATAGTTAGGGATTTGGTTTGGTTAGGCCATAGAATAGAAAGCAGGAATGATAGATATTAAGGGAGGAGTTACAGGGAGAGGTCAAAATAGAGAGTGTCTTTTAGACCATGTGCCCAATTTGTACTTTGTTACTTACATCACTGCCTACAGGATTTATGTATTTCACA
This sequence comes from Mesoplodon mirus, assembly GCF_964341445.2. Lineage (NCBI taxonomy): Eukaryota > Metazoa > Chordata > Mammalia > Artiodactyla > Ziphiidae > Mesoplodon > Mesoplodon mirus. The sequence goes on from NC_138989.1 coordinate 79,270,150, forward strand.
AGTAATAACGTTTAAACAAGGAAACAATAACTAAAGGAGGAACCAATATATGGGTTTATTTTGCCAAATAAGACTTGAAAAGCATACAAAAGCAACAACTATGATTTACCAGCTCTTCTCACCATATTGATTTCCAAGAAGTAAAAATGACATTATAGAATAAAAGATACACTTAACTTCGATGTAGAAAACTCGTAACATTTTCCATATTTTTCTTATGGAGACAACACTAACCTATTGAGCACAGAAAAAGAATGAGAGAGGTAGAAGGAAATAAGACTATAAGGTATTTGACACACAAAAAACTGAATAGAAGCTATCGTGTTTATGATCGTCACCTACTTTCTGCTTCCTGCTTGTCTTCAAAATTTTAATTTACTCCATTCTAGAAAATTTACCAGGGGTCCTCTGGGAGTTATACTAACAAGAATTACACTGTCAAACATTTAGGGAGCCATAGTCACCTATCGTTTTCCTCTTCACCACCACCACTATCTGCCATGAGTCTATGAGAGCTTATCACATCATGTCATTTATCTCTGTGTAATTCCAGTTACCACCTAAAGATTCAGAGTTCCAAGATTTCCTTCTCTCTCAGTTACCTTAAATTCTGCATATCCTCATTTGAACTGTAGTTTCTCATGCTTAATTTCTGGAACCCTTTCCCTATGACCATAAGGTATTTAATGACCCACCATTGGCTAAACTTTTCTTATGTTAAATATTTTCTTAAACAATTCTGTTCTTGTTATAAATGAAAACTGGCTCTTAAAATCTCTGCTTTTCCTAGAGCCCTTGGTGTCTTTTTTCTTTTTCTCAAAACACTTGTACCTTTGGAGAAAGAGGGGAAAAGGGACTGCATACTCTCTATTGTTGTTTCCAGACTAAGTTCCTACCCTCCCTTCCTAAAACCACCACCTCTGTACCTCATGTCACCAGACCATGTCACCCATGACCCATCATAGCTATCGTCTACAAATCCATAAGTAAGTCAGTCACATTCATGGCTTTAGCTCCTAACTTCCTCTCCTTTTCTCCAACACTACTCTGTCTTCTTTCTTTCAATGATCTTATTCTTCATCCCAACCAAATAAGTCATTTATATTTTCATACTCCTCACATTGTCAGGCCTCATCCCCCTATAATCACAATTTCACACAAGACAGTTTGGGATCACCACCTCTTACCTTTCCAATTCAGTCCCTTAGTGTCATGACTTCAGTAATCCTTTAACCTAAAAGAAACCCGATCCACTGAATCTACTAAACTCCTCTAATCTGTTATCTTTCTTCCTTATTAAAAACCCATGGTAAATTATTTTAACTTTATTGCATAGATCTTCGGTCTTTCTTCATATTTATTTGGGAAAACAAAAACAATTGTTAACTTTGAATATGGCTGGAGAAAATTACGGTATGGAATAGATTGGTCTAGCCTGAAAATCATGACCACAAAGGGCCGTGAATCCCAATGCTGACCAGCAATCCTACTCTACTTTCCCGAATTATTTCATACCTTCTCTAAGCAAGCCCCAATACCTCTCTCAGCTGCTAAGTTTATGTATTTCACTCAAAGAAAAAGGAAACAAAATGAGAAAAAACTTCACCAGGTTTTCACCTCATATATCCACAAACCTTTATACATGTAAATCTCATGTAAGTGATAATCGCTGTTCCTTTTTTCCTTTTTATGTCAAATCCTTAAAGGTATGTTTCCACTCCCCTTTTACTTTTTCAAGAACAGTACTCTGTCAATCCTTTTCTCCTCTCATCATAAATTTTTTTCTTCACCATTCAGTTGTTTCCATTTGAGCTAATACTTGCTCTTATTTCTCAAAACTTGTCAAGAGAGTTTTTTACCTTATGTGCACATTCAAATACCATCTAATTCTTTTCCCCCTTTAGCTAGTCTTAAAGAGTTTTTAAACTCATTGTCTTCACTTTCTTTCCTCTCATCCACTCTCACAAACATCCACATGTCACCAGAATTACAGAAATTATGTAGTGATCTTCTGCCTGTGGCCCCCAGTAGGCAATTCTCAATTCTTATCGAGCTCATTGTGATATTACCCATTATTCTCTCCACCTGGAACACTTGTTCCACGTGATTTAAATAACATGACATCTTGTTTCCTTCTGTTCTTTCTCAGCTTACTTTGCTGAGTTTTTCTTTTAATACTCACCCTTAACTTTGGATTGTTCAGAGTCAAAATTCTTGTACCTATTTTCTTATTTATTTGCACTTAGTCTCAGAGTGATATAATCCATTTGCATAGTAACACTGATTTCCTGATAAACAACAAATTCTGTCTCCAGAAAAATTCTCTTGTGAGCTTCAAAATCATGTTTGGTATCTTCACTTAGTGTTTAATAGATGTATTTCACTTAATATACCCTGATGTTCTAATGTTTCTTCCAAAACCTGGTCTACCAACTACTGCACCATCAGTTACTGGCAATATCATCCTTCTAGTTGCACAAACCTAAATTCTTAAAGTTACCCTTTCTTCCCAGAGTTCATCCCTTTCTTCAGAAAACCCTACTGTGTCTTTTTTTTTTTTCTAGGCATATCCAGAGTTTAATCTTCACCAACTCCACTGCTTCTACTATTTTCCAAGTCACCACTATGTTTTGCCTGGATTATTAATAATGACTTTTAATTGGTTATCTTGTTTCTAACTAATCTTGTCTAAATGATTCTCAAAGTAGAAGCAACTGTTAAAAGTTAATAAAATCTTTTCATGTATCTGGTTAAACCCTGTAATAACTCCTTATTTCTGCCTGAGTAAAACCAGCTTTCTTAGAAAGTCTTATCTGTTGGCCTCCATTACCCCTCAGACCTCATTTGCAGCCTGTTTCCTTACTCTCTGGTTTCTCTAACATCACATTAGATGCTAAAAATGCATCTGACAAAACCCAAAACTATTAACAAACAAGGGATAGAGTGAAACTATAAACAGTCTCTGAAAACCTATAGTTAAAATCATACTTAATGAGCAAATAGTCTATGCTTTCCTCTATGTTCAGTCAGCAATAAGACAGCTTATCTTACTGCCCACCATCACCCCTTCTATTAACAGATCTAATGAAATTATTCAAGGAAACAAAATATAAGGTATAGAGATTAAAGAAAACAAACAATTTTCATTATTTTGCAGAGGATATAACTGTGTCCATATAAATCCAGGATTTGTGAACAGGGTTAATTCATAAAATTAAAGTGGAGTTCAGAGAAAATATATAAAAAGCATATATATTTTTATATATTAGGAATGTGCAATTAGTAAAAATAAAAAAATACAACACCACTAGCAACAATCAAGTATCTCAGAACAGTTATGGAAAGATGCTCAAGACAACTTCCCTAAAAACTATAAAATCTTCCTAATGAGACTAAATATCTTAACAAATGAAGAGATATACTATGTTAATGACTTAGAATGCTCAATATTGAAGTTATCTGTATATTCCATGCAACTTCAATAAAAATATCACAGGAGATTTTTTTTCGGTAGAAATTGACATGGTTTCTAAAATGTAAATGGAGAAGCAAAGGGCTTAGATTAGCCATGGCAAGTTGGAAGTAAACGTTCAAATATGGATGACTTACACTACCAAATATTGACATTTTTTACATTTACTAACAGTACATTATTGGTACGAAGTTCGACAAAATAAATTGACGGAACACAATAGAAAGGACAGAAAAAGAGACATAGGTATGCACTATCGCCTCATGCTGATGAAAACACCACTAAAAATAGGAAAAGACGACCATTTTAAGAACTTGTGCCAAGTAAACTGGGCATTCATCTGGAAAAATGATCCTGAAACTTTAGAGAAAACCATATAAAATTTTCAATGGGATCTAAGCATAAAATTGAATGGTAAGTCAATAAAACTTTTAGAAGGGAACATTAAAAGTATTTGACTTTTATATACCAAAAATTTAAAAATATTAACCATAAATATAGGATTAATTGAATTTGTTAAAATTACCATCTTATGTTTATTAAAAGATAATATTAAGATACTGAAAATGCCAGTCACAGGGTAAAATTGTTCATATCCAGGATACATGAAGAATAACTACAAATAAAGAGAGGTAAACCAACTTAAAAAATGGCTAAATGGGCTTCCCTGGTGGAACAGTGGTTGAGAGTCCGCCTGCCGATGCAGGGGACACAGGTTCATGCCCCAGTCCGGGAAGATCCCACATGCCACGGAGCAGCTGGGCCCGTGAGCCATGGCCGCTGAGCCTGCACGTCCGGAGCCTGTGCTCCGCAATGGGAGAGGCCACAGCAGTAAGAGGCCCACGTACCGAAAAAAAAAAAAAAAAAAAGGCTAAAGACCTGAAAGTATAGTCCTTTAGACAACACTGACATGTAAAAATTAATGGGGCTTACACTTAAGATACACATACTCTGTTGTAAGTTATATCTCACAAGAAAAAAGAACATAGCAAAAAACTGGAAAATTTTTTCTTTCTATGTTTTATTGAACCATCCTCATGTAGTCTCCAGGATACATTAAATAAATAAATTTTCTAATTTTGTCCACACACCACTGTGTGTTCTGAATATACAATCTTTAGCATCCTACCACAGATTCCATAAACATTTAAGCTTGATGCTTTGTTCTCGAAATGGTTTTAATAATTCTTCCTTTCACTTAATAACATATTTTCCAGTCACTCACTCAGCATATCTTTGTATTGCTCATTAACCTTGTAAAAGTAAACATTAATAATACTGACATAAAAATGATGTATAAAAATTCAAACAGATTTAAACTAGAGGAATTGACTGGTATTGTGAGTTATGAAACTTCTTATCAAAACAAAGAAGCACACTTTAAAGTTCAGTGTGGAAAGGAAAGGAGGAATTGATTTAAATTATTTTCACTTGTAACGTAAAAATATTCTTTTATTTCTGTTCATTTCTAATATATTTTTAGCTCTGTTTAAGCACCACTCCATTTGTATTTTTAATTTCAATTATCTAGAAAATGCTTCTTTTCAAGTCTATGAGCTAGTAAGTAAAAGAAAGATTTACTTCATTCAATATACATGTTCTTCTCTTCAAGCATAAAAGTTTTGACATCTTTATTTTTCTGGAATTAAAGTTTCTAGAGTGTGGGCATTGAATACAGTGTCCTGAATATTTTCCTTACGAGGTTCAGGTGCCCTTTTGTATTTTTATATAAACACAACAACCTATTTTGTGGAAAACTTAAGAAACGCAGAACATGGGGGAAAAGCTTTATGCCATTACCCCTAAAGATAATCAATTAACAATTCAGTGTGTACTACTTGATATAAGAAGTTATAAATTTGAGAATATGATCACAATTTCTCAGATTAGAAGTTTCAATCCAACTGGAGCACCTAGAAGTTTTCTGTGATTTAAAAAAATACTTAAAATGTAACAATGTATATTCCTGAGATATCTTGCCTAACTTTAAGTACAGACACAACTATTTCATGGCCTGGAAATCCACTATGTTGCTGTCAGCATACATGACACAGATGGTTCTCAGACCTTGTGGTGCTATAAACCACCTTGAACACCTAGTGAGACAGAAAGACACTTTGTCCAGAAACATGCAGAATTTTGCAAAGCACTGCAGAGGACGTGCACTGCCTCGCCCCCAAAATCTTTCTCATTAATACCAGTAAAGATTCAAAACTCACTCTCACAGCATATTACAAATCAATATAACATCTCTCTTCAACATATTTAAATGTTAGAATGTTATGTTCTATAGATTATATATCGGTTCTCACACGCATTAAAGGATATTTTTTTAACTGAAAACTCGAAATAGCTTACTGAAATGTATTATGATCACTATACTGAGATAAAAAATAAAGTTCTCATATAAGATAGAGAATAGAGTTGAAATGTGTCATGTTTCTATGTAGAAATAAGGATTATCTTTTGTAGCAGAGATTTTGTACATGTAATTGAGAATACACTTTAGTTTCAGAACTCACTGTCTTCAGGTGACAAACTCATCCATAATACTTTAATTCTTTGAAAGCAGTTTATATCATTCTTCGAAGACAATTACCATTATCAAGAAATTTGAGGAATTTATTATAATAAAACTTTAATACAATTGAGAGTTTATATTAGTATAGTGAGTAAAGGATAAACATGTAGGTCTCACAGTGGCAAAAGAGTTTAAAAATATTTGAAAATAATTTTAAATGGTTAATTAGGAAGAAGAAGATTTGAGTAACTTTTGAAGTTTTGAGATTTCAAAGGTAAATGATTGTGAAATCACAAGTGCTTAATCCCTAGAATCATCAATATTATATATAGATGAATGGATATATAGATGGATGGAGAGTTGGATGAATGAATAAATGTGTGATTGAAGAACCACTTTAATTCAGATGTAAAATCTGAAAGATGAAAAATATTGAAAGAAGATGAAAAGTTCAAACATGACAATGTAATTGATCAATAATATATCATTGGTGACCTTTCTAAAACACGTTTCAATAGAGTGACTCTAGTAAAAGCCTGATGGGAAGCAATTAAATTTGATCAATTTACAGGCAAATCTACTTCATTCCTTTCCTCCAATAATTTAAGAGGAATGAAAATGGGATGATCAGACATAGTTATTTATTTTAGCTAATTTATTTTAGCTAATGAGAGTTTATCTTCTGTCTTTAAAAAGTTCTTGCCCCTTCTGACCATTTTCCTACTTCTTAAAGCCTCCACTTCTTTTGTTATAAAAATCACACAATACTTATAATTTTTTTCCTATTGTTCTTATTGAAAAAGCTATTCCCTTCTAATTTGGGGCCAAGACTGTTTATTTTGAGCTTACGATGGATGCTCCAAGTCATGTTCTAGGTAGTTTTTTCCCGTGATACAAACCTGTGCTTGTTTGTTCTAAGAACTGGATTAAGAAACTCAAGAGGAAGTGAAAATCTTTCGGTTGAAAATAATTATTAGTGAGCATCTAGTAGATGCTGGGCATAACAAGAAAAGCATCAGAATTCAGAATAACCTGAAAGCAATTCATATGTATTCTTCTCTTTTTTTTCCATATGTATCTTTTTGCTTCCAATACTCTGTTCTATCTACCTCTTACAGGTACTCCTTTCCCTCATGGCAACAGATCATGGATGAACTAACTCAGTCTTATCCTTCCCTGAATCATTCTCCTATCTCTGCATTGACAGTTATTACCAGCGTAAGCAACAACAACGTCTGGATAAATTAGCTAGGAGGTATATATAACATGGAAATTCAGGAAAAATTACTTAATAATTTATTATTAATCTGTTATCCCACTACATATATATTACCACTTATTGTCAAGATATATCCATTCCCCACATCTGAGATCACTTAATCACTCTGCCTGCTTTAATACTGCAGTCATCCTAACTGAATTATCTTCCTTCAGTTTATTTTAATACTTTCAGGCCAAGCACTTATCTTTTGTTTGTGAAGTCTTTTTTCTTAGTGATTATAAACCAGATTAGACTTTCCTGTTTATGAGCTCATGGACTTTTGGTTATAGAGAACAATTCAGGACTGGAATTCTCAGTATGCTGAGTAACTGGGAGACCAAAATCATTTCCCCCCCTGAATTGATTAAATGCTTCTTTAAAATAACATATATATATATTTTTACTTGAAGTCATCAAGAAACCCAAAATACAGAGTGGATCCTTAATTAACATTTGCAGGTCTGTTGATAGATTGGTATTACTCACCAATTATATTTTTGAAGTATTATTTGTTACAAGTTTGTATTCAAATGTATTTTTGATTATATCACAGTCAATATGTAATTGACATATAAGTATATATATCAATTAATATAACACTTTTATCGTGATTCCAATTTCCCCTTAATGCTGTATCTTTTAACATTGAAAAAAAAGACGTTTCAAATAAGACCAGAGTTTAATTAAATGTAATACAGCTATTTCTAAGACATAAAAGTAACCCCTGTGTCTTGAATGGGTAAATAAGATATTCACAAATTCTTCAAACCAATTTTGTTTTAGGAGTAAAACCATGTGTGTGCTATGCAGAAACCAGTCTACTCAACTTATGTTAAAATACCCAGTTGTAGCTGGTGGTGATAGTGAATTAGTTAGCTGTTCACTACCTCACTGTTGCTGTTTTTGCTGTTGGTTCTCTTTGGATGTCGATGAAATCTTTTGATGAGGTTAAAGTAATCTTCATTTCCAATATATTTCAGATGTATATACACACATATATACATACACATATACAAATAAATACAACATAAACATACATATCCAGAGACTGAAAAATAACAGTAAGGGCTTTTTCCCCTGATTTTGGATTTAGTTTTCCAATATTGGGACTTCTTATTTTCTGCAGGTTAGATATTTGCGGCTTCTACTGCAATTCATGCCTTTAACACTCACTATTAATGGAGATGCTTTATAGCTGAGAAAAGTTTAAAGGCTTGTTTTAGTTCAGAAAAATAACCTTACTAGGGTTGCTGATCACAATTGCATCTCACCTACTCAAACCTTTAGAGTTTGTGAAATTGAGCTGAGAGTTCTAGTAGAAAATGTAAGCTTTATAACAAGATTTAATCTTTCTGCAAGCAGCTAGTCCAGAAATACCATATCAACAGCTGTTCTCATGGAATATTAGCATTTCAGCTTCTGGCCTCAGCTGCTTCTCAGAATTGCAAAGAAATGCAAACATGGAAAATGTTCATTTTTAACATTAGCTCGAGTTTGAAAATCAGGGTACATTCATCGGTCCCCAAAAGTAATGGATGCACATTTCTAATTATTTTATTCCTGAAGTAATGTGCGACATATACATAACTCAGAATATCCTTGTTAACTATAGAAAAAGGAGAAAGACATATTCATCATTTAGCAGCATGATTTTCAACTGTTGCCATAATGTGGGTGTAGTCTTTGCATGCAAGACAAAAATGCAATGTAATTATCAATATTACCATACTTAATTTCATATTTATCCTCTTGTATTCATGACTAAAAAATAGAAGCTATGAAACTGTAGCAACTGTGGTAGTATTTAAGTAAATAAATTCCCTTTCCAGTTTGAATAACATGGATGATCACAACAGAGACCAGCTCCAAGATGGGGGACGGGGACGGTGAAGTGGGTGAAAGGATTTGTGTCATAGGTAAAAAATTTATTTTAATTCATCTTTTACTTTCTTTTCCTGAATACTAGTAGCCTATCTAGTCATTAAGTTCCACAAGTAATATGGTTTTCCATTATTATATCAAAATATGCAGCCACTTTAAGACAGTAAGACACATGCCTTCTGTCTGCCAGTTAGAGCCTATTTTGCTAAGTGTAAAGTTCTTCAGAGTTTCTTGATAATTGATACATTTCATACCTTAATATTTCTTATTATAGTGTTTAATCTTTCCAAAGATATGAACATTTTCTTAGGATGAAGAATTATGTTTCCATCATTGTGACTTCAGTAAGTATTTGCCTTGCTCAGATAACCTTCGTATTAACTGTTGTGTTGACCCAGTTCATTTACAATGGATTCAATGCTTTTGAAACTTTTGGGATGTTGGTTTTGTCTTTAAAAAGTCTACTTAAAATGATATTTGGAGAGAATATTTTATTACAGAACTTTAAAAAGAAAGTCAAATGTGAAACAAGAATTTTCATATGGAATTAATGATATATCAATAATTAAGCTGTCACCTTAAACACACACCCACACCTTAAGAATGCCAAGAAAGTAGTGAAATTTTGAAACCACCATCAGTGTGAATTAAAGAACTGTTCTTCTCTTTACTTAAACCCTAATGTGCTCTTGAGAGCTTCTCCACCCAACAGCCCCCCACTTCCATTTTGCCTCCTTTTGGATTGGTGTAATTTTTATGGAAAAATTTTCATTTTCTGTAGGATATTTACAATAGTTCATACTGAAGAACAGCAGCTTTGTCAGCAAAACATCTATAACTATGACTGTTCCTGCTGTATCTTGCATATACCCACTCAAACACTAAGATAAGAGGTTGAGGTTCTTTCCCTTCACTTTTAAATAGTCTCAATTCCCTCCTAATATGTATGAGTGTCTTTTTTTTCCTATCAGAATGATAGCAAGAGAGGGGCTGTTGGATAAGGTTTATGAATTGACTTTTGTAGGAAAAGAAAACAATCTCTGATGAACACTATTTCATAAAAAGCCCCCCATTTTTAAAAAAAAACAACTTTGCTTCCAAGTTTACACTCTCAAATATGAACCTGAAAACTGAGATTTTAGAGTTTAACCATGTCATGCCCATTTATGTTCATAGTAAATGTCTCAAGATTTATATCAATATTTTTAATGGTACAATGCAGACAGTTGAACTGATTCTGGTAGTTATGTGAGGTCATGCCATTTAGATAATTATATGTAAATAAACTAAACTGGTTTAAGTATTAAATTTGAAAATTACAGTTTTTTTTTATCATAGAGATAATAAAAAGTGAGGAGCGATTAGGGCATGGTAGGAGAGAGAGTATTTGAATGTGTAAGAGGTTATATCAGTATAAAGGATCAGGGAACTTTATATGAAGCAGATGATATTGGAAACATTCAATGATAGGATTTTTAGAGTGATTGGCCATTTAAGTAGGATATTTCTAAATAAAGGGAATTATGTAAAAGATTAGGAAAGTTCAGAAATATTAAGGGAAAAAGGAGAAAGAGTCTGACTTAATGGCTGAGTTTTGAAGGAGAGCAGTAGGATATAATGGAAAAATGATGTGAGCCATTTGGTGGAAGGTCAAGCACACCAGGCTGAGCAGTGAGCTCTTGATTTAGAAAACACAAGGCAGGTACTGCTTGAGTTTTAAGGGAAATCTGAATCTACGCAGTATGAAAATCATCCCTCTAGGCACAAAATCCCAATCGTTTCCTACAGAGTGTTCCAGAAGAGAAATACCCATGAGTTAGAACTGAAGCAACAACTTGGCTATGGTCTTTTAAAATTTTGACTCTATTGCTTATAAATGTCATTTTATTGTGAAATAAGAAATCAGTGACAGTGGTCACAGGTGGCATTTGTTCCTCTGCAAAGCAAGAGGAACATCTGTGCATCCTCTTCTTTTAGTGGTCCATTGGGGGAAAAAAAGACAAACACTGAAATTCAAGAGTTCTAAGAAAAAGTACCTAGGGTTGTTGTTTCAGTGAATTATAGCAACCACATGGTGATTTGGTCCTATCCGATTTGTGCTGCTTACATTATCGTAGTTTTTGCTCAGAGTAGAAAACAATTCTTAAATATTCAAAAATATATCATGCATTTTCTAACATCCCACAAATCCCTCAGGAGGAAAAAATATCAGCCTAATAATTTGCAAATTTGTTTTAAATACTAACTTGCTATAGAACTAGAAAAGAGATCATTTCCAACCCTACATCTTACCTTACCCTGGATCTCCAGAGAAATCAATTACCCACTGCTGATGGCTTCCCTCTGTCTGCCATAAAGTAGGGGAAAGCAAATCCAACTTGTAGATTAGGGAAGACACAGTAATGACGAGGTAGAGTCAAGAAGGTATTGTCTCAGAAAAGCAGAAGAATCAACAGTAAAAGAGAAAATGGCAAAACATCAACATGAAATAATTCACAGAGTAAATTTCTTAATAGGGAAAATATTCAAGAAGGTAATGTATTGTAAACATATTTGGCACACTTCTGAGTGGAGATGGAGAAGTATCTAGCCACTTACCCATATATATTTAAATAAACAATAAAAACTTATGAGATATTATTAAATATATTTTTATAATAGGCTAACAGTAAAATGTGGCTTTTTCTAATTTCAAGTCTATCACAGAAGTAAGGAAGTGATGTTGGCTTTTAATATTTGCCTTCTTGATATTCCTTATAAATCCTGTGAGGATCAAATTGAATATTTACTATCAGTGGTACCTTCATGGATTTGCCTACCCTGCCTGCAACACTTCTGTTAAAACCTTTCACTGTAGAATTACAAATGCCTTATTTATCACAGTGATATTCCACTGATCTTTGCCTCTAATAAGACATTTTACAGAAGGGTGGCAATGGGCTCACGTTCTTGGAAATCACTGTTATTAAGTTATCCATAATCCCAAAGCAGCTGGCCTGATAGAACAATGGAACAGTCTTTTGAAGATTCCTTTCTGTGTGTCAACCTCTGAAGGCAGCATAATGTCCTCAAGGATGCAGTCTCAGTTCTGCACCTGTGACATCTGTGATTTATATATGTTGTTGTTTCTCCCACAGCCAGGATTCACAGGTCTGGGAATTAAGAGGGTGAAAATAGAAATGGATTCCCTCATTATTGCTCCTAGTGGTCCACTAGTGAAATGTTTGCTTCCTAGTCCCTTGACTTTTGTTTCTACTGATCTAGCAGTGTTAGTTTCTGGGGAGGGATGGTTCTATCAAAGGATACCACAGTGATTCCATTCACTGGAAGTTGAGACCACTATATGTCCCCGTTGGGTTCCTTGTACCAGTGAATCAATAGGTAATTAACGGTGCTAGTGGGCTGGCCAGAGTGATCAATTCTCATTTGGAAGGGAAACTGGGTTGCTACTATTGACACATAACAGTGGTAAAGAGAAGAATGTCTGGAATGCAAAAGATGTGTTAATATAAACCTTGTATCTCTGTATTGAAGTAGCAATAAAGCAAAGGCAATTGTGATTCAACTAGGAAAGAAATGCACAACACCCAAACATGTATTAGGGCACTCTGCACCCACTTTTGGGGAAGATTATTTTCCTCCTCTCAGCTCTACCAGGGATAGTTTCATCCCGTTAGGTGCAAGCACAATTTTGTTACTATCTCTGCTTGGAAGTTAGTCAGGATTAAGGGAGGTGTATATGGATGCTAAGTGGACAGTGCTCACCATATTATGGGCCAACTTAAATTAGAAATACCTTTTCATAAATTCCATCTCCTCTATGATTCTAAATTGGAGTTAGCCATGAGAAAAATATGCATGAGATTTAGATAGAAGACATGAAGAAGTCGTTTCATATAGTTTCAAGTTTGGAGGTAGGTACCAGGTACAGTGACAGCTCACACATGTAGTCAAGCCTTGGCCTCTCCACCTTGTTGGCATGAGGTGCACATAAGCCCACGGGTCCCCTTTTAGCTTCTCTGAGCCCTGATCAAGCGTGGGTTGAAGGGTACCTATTCTACCGCATGACAGATGACACTATAGGAAACATTCTTCATTTGGTTCTCATGTGTCCCTGTTGACTTTTGCAGGGCCTAGCTTGCCCTTATTCTCCTCCACTTCACATTCGGCTCTCCTCCCTACCATCAGCCTCTTTGACCAGATGGAAAAGTCTTGCATATACTTTACCGGCTACCTAAACTGAGTACAGTCTAACTGCCATAACAAATTCCTTATTCTATATTACTCATATCAACATATCATTCTAATGAAACTCTGGTACACAATTTTCAATAAATATTTTTATGAAAAGATTTCGATAACAGTCTTTGGAAGATGTGAATCAAAAAAAAAAAGGAATCACAAGAAGAAAAAGAGCAATAGTCAGTACTTGAGACCAGGGAATTGAATAAAATTGAAATCAGTTGTAACATCTGTACACCACATTTATTTTCTCCACTTTTCTACTCAAGCTATTACTGCTGCAACCAATTGACCAGCATCTGCTTCAGTGCAACACGGATACCAATCAGAACATCTCCGCAGGTGCTCTCTCAGCTCTCATGAACTTGCACAAACGTGGAAGTGGAGTGAGTTATTAACCTTTTCGGGCAACGCTTGCCAAAAGGGTTATCTAGTTATCTGATGGGTAACTGCACTTTTAATCTGTCATTATGGTGGAGAACCCTGAGGTGCATTGTACAAAGCTCTTTATAAAGGTGCTAGTGGGATAAAATCCATTTATCCACAGTGGTGGTCAGCTCAACATTTCAACTCTGCACTAACTGTCCCTCCTTCCCTGTTACGCCCCTCACTGCTGCTTTCCTTTGCTTAGGTGCACTTCCAAAATTAAAGTCCTTGCATTCAAGGTATTTTCTTAGGCTCCACTTTTGAGGGAACCAAGGTTAAGAGAATTGGCTATAAATGTGGCCCTACCAAGAATGTCTTAAAGAGGGAATTCTAGGTCCCCTGATTTGTACCAGAGTCAATAAGGACCTTATGACTAGAGGTGGTGTGGAGCTAATAACTTTGATGTGTAGTTGTTTTACAATGACCATTTGTTTCACTGGTGGTGAACTTGATAAAGTACAGGTGGGAAGTGAAACATTAGTTGGTTCGTGGTGGTACTTGAATGGAACGGGGAAACTGTAATCATCTATAGTGCAGAGTAGTTACCTGTTGATTATAGTTTATAAACTACAAAGGAAACTCAACGTTTAGGCTTGGCAGATATCCTTTGCCAAAGTCAGGACTTTGGTAGAGAAAGAATAGGATACTGAGTCCTGGGACGGTGATATTTAGTCAATAAACCTGAAAGCTCAGATTATCCTGCATGAGATGAGCACTTTCCAAGACAGTATTTGTGCTCCTAAAAATATTCCCTCATCTATCTAGTTAGTTATACATAATCTCCAGGTGAAAAACTTGGGCAGCATTTAAGCAGAGCCTAAGCTGATGAATTCTTTCTCTGCTATGAGAAGACACCACTCTTTTACCAAAGGGTTTTGGGATCTGAAAACAGGTGAACGCATGTAGTAAGTCTTGAAGATGTTGGATCAGACAGGAAGACCTGTCAGGGTGGATACGGGAGAGTTTACTGACATGGATATATATTCCTCTGATCTGAGATTAAACACCCTGTCAATGAGACCTGAGCTATTCCTAATAGGCTACTGGAATAGTTTTGTTATGGACACAGTGGGGGGCTACCATGAGTGACAGAAAATGTAAAAGATAAAAAAGCCTCACAGATGTGGATATGGAGATGTTACAATAGATTTAATGTGTAAAACCATGAGATGCATCACCTGACTATGTTCTTCAGGAGTGATACGAGGGCTTCCGTGGTGGCGCAGTGGTTGAGAATCTGCCTGCTAATGCAGGGGACACGGGTTCAAGCCCTGGTCTGGGAGGATCCCACATGCCACGGAGGAACTAGGCCTGTGAGCCACAACTACTGAGCCTGCGCGTCTGGATCCTGTGCTCCACAGCAAGAGAGGCCGCGATAGTGAGAGGCCTGCACACCATGATGAGTGGCACCCACTTGCCACAACTAGAGAAAGCTCTCACACAGAAATGAAGACCCAACAAACCAAAAATAAATTAATTAATAAACTCCTACCCCCAACATCTTCAACAACAAAAAAAGAAACCCACAGCTTAAAAAAAAAAAAAAAAAAAAGAGAGTGATACAAGACCACTTCCATTGCTAAAGCCATACATAAAGTGGGTTATTAGTTAAGTTAGACAGTAACAGCTTTGAGAAGTAATAACTGGCTTCTCTATGCTGTTGTTGATAGAAGGCTATGCTGCTATGAAACTAGGCTCTCAATATCAGTATATATAAGAGGATTTTAGATCAGAAACTAAGTGTGGTGGTTAACTGATCAAGGCCAAGTGCAGGTAACCACCGTAAAGGCAAGACTGGAGACAACCAGGATGCTTTGACTTGCAGGGATCTTTGACAATGGCTAAGTGACCTGAGGGGTGAGATAGATGGCAAACCACCTTGGATATTACTTGGCTTAGAGAAGCAGAAAGTAAAGACAGAACTGAGAAGCAAATGAAGAGGTCAGCCATAGCAACTGTAAACGATGACCCATCAATCACTTTCCAGATCTAAGTCAATTATCAGACCTAAGATGTTTTAATCAAAGGAGAATCCAGACCTCTTAAACATATACTTATGGATATACATAATGAAGAAATCAGAATACACAGGCCACCTAAAAGCTGTTGGATCTCAGGTTTGAACTGATTCTGATACCAGCAGAACCAAAACACTGATGTTTAAGTGAAAGCATATGGAGGCCTGGTGCTCAACGGGGTTGAGGCACACACATCTCGAAGTCACTCCAAAATGTGTACTCATTATGTGATTTTTCCAATTGTATAATTGGGGTGCATAAGGTGTAACTAGAGAAGAATGCTGTAAACATTTTCTTACTTGTGATTTAAGAACCATTAAGATGGGGAAGGTCAAGTGGAAGTTCCCAAAACCCTCCTCTCCCCCTACCACACAAGCGAAGTCAAAGAGAATGAATTAAAAAGGTTAATGTCCCTATCAAAGAAATAAAAGATGAGGCAGCCATGTGCCCTAAACATCCACATTTAGTTCCCAGTCTGGGTACTGAAAAAAAAATCAAATTGTGCCAGATAATTGTGGAATATCCTAAACTTAAACAGACGGCACTTCAATTGCAGCTGGTACATCAACATATGGTATTGATACACAGATACAGTAACTTAATGCAGCCTCTGGCACTGGGTGTGTGTGGCTATTGATCAAAGTTAAGAACTATCTGGAGAAGACATAAGTGAGAGAGTTAAAAAGTCAAGCCCAGAGAGGTGATAGTCGCAATAATTACGGGCAACAAATTATTCATATTCAAATACAAAAGACTGTGTATCAAAAATTCAGGCTAGAGCTTCCCTGGTGGCACAGTGGTTGAGAGTCCGCCTGCCGATGCAGGGGACACGGGTTCGTGCCCCGGTCTGGGAAGATCCCACATGCCGTGGAGCGGCTGGGCCCGTGAGCCATGGCCGCTGAGGCTGTGCGTCCCGAGCCTGTGCTCCGCAACGGGAGAGGCCACAGCAGTGAGAGGCCCACGTACGGCAAAAAAAAAAAAAAAAAATCAGGCTATTCTATTGGAAGATGGACAAAACTAATTGGGCAGCTTCTTCACAAAAATAGCACATCAACTGGCAATAAATACAAAAATACACTTAAATTCATTCATTACCTAGGAAATAATAAGATCACAACAGGATACTTCTAAACACCCATCAACATTGCCAAAAATGGAAAAAAAAGAATAGTGTTGGAGGGCTGTGCATCAAATGAAATTCTCAGATATCTGTCTTAGTGAGGTATAAATTGGGGGAGGTGCATCTGAGGACTGCTTAGCAGCATACGCTAAAGCTGTACATCTGTAAGCCTTACCACCTAATGATTTCTCTCCTAGGTTCATACAAAAGAAAAATTCCTATAAATATTTAACAAAAGACATGCACAAGAGTCTTTTAGAAGCACTACGTGTAACAGCCTCAAACTGAAGGCCCAAATGTGCCTAAGCAGTTGGCTGAATAAACTGTAATATACTCATAAACAAAATTCTATGGAGCAGTAAGAATAAATAATTTACAACTACATACAGTGACACGGATGGATCTCACAAAGGTAATGTTGAGCAAAAGACGACAGATACAAAGAGGTACTGAAAAAGGCAAAATCAGTCTCCAGTGCTAGATGCCAAGACTGTGGTTTTCCCCCTTGAAAACAGCTGATTTCTTTCCCGCCCTGGCACTGATTATCAGCACACGTCCACTCTGAAAATTTACCAATGTACAAACTTCTGATTTGTTTACTTTGCTCTATTTTATACTTCAAGGTTCCTTACGTGAAACTGACAGCAGTACACATGTACGGTCTTGCCCCAGGGCTGTGTTTATTCCTCCATTTCTGCTACAATATAGTGGACAGAGGTTTTTGCCACTCTATTGTCCTACAGAACATCACGCTGGTCATGATATTGATGCAATCATGTTCCCTGCAATTGCACTAACCAGGAAGTGGTACTCGGGGTAACTCAGTAAGACATACACTGCAGAGGGCGAGAAATAAGGCCCACAATGGCCAAGGAATCTGCCACAACGATAACAATTTTCAGGTTCTGATAGTATGAGTCTGTCTACCTATCTCCTCTAAGGTACAGGGCTGTTTCTTGCACTTTGGTACGACCTCTCCTTTAAGCCTGCTGGGCCACCTTGGACTCTGGAGGTGGCATATATCACACCTGGAATGCTATGCCAATGCATTTATCAGTTGATTCAGATGTCCCTTAGCAAGAAAGGGTTCTGCAGAGCCAGCTGCCTTTCCACTCATGCCATGTGATCCCACAAATCTGGCACTGCTAGAGGTACCCCAGGAGAGAAACTACCCTGTTACATCTCTATTAAGCCAAAAATGAGACTTCTTAGGCACTAACGCCAGGTCTTGCCTCCTCTGGTGGGGAACTACTCATTGCTTTAAAAACAGTGGTCAGTTTGGGCACTGGCCCCTATTAGAGACAAACATCTGGCCTTGGGATAAGAGGCTATGCAGCCAGAGCAGCCCATCCTGACCTGGTTCCTCTGAGATCCATCAGGCCGCCTAGGGCTGCAGCAGAAGCAATCCACTGAGCACTGATGAAAATGCATTGTGGACTTGACCTTGAGAAGGTCCAAAGGCAAAAGTGTGCTGAATAGGTGACTTTGATTCCTTTGTCACCTCTGCTACATCAGTGCTCACTTTACATGTGTAACTTTTTAGGGACTTCTCCATAATAACCACATAAAGGAAAAGAGCATTGTTTACAAACTCATTGCATTACCATCATGCACTGCAGTGATTGTGTGTTATATTTATTCTGCTACGCAACAGGCCTATGAAGGATGGTCCTGCAGGCAATCGTCAAGGGAAATATTTCCACTGAACAGAGCAGTTAGCTGTGTACTTGGTAATTCACCTTATATGCAGGGATGCCAGAGGTACAGAAAGACATGGATTCCTGAACAAATTGTTTAGAGGTTTAGCTAGGAACCAGGAAGAACAAAGGTTAGAAGATTGCAGCCAAAGAAGTTTGGGAAAGGGGCAAAGTGTGTGGATCTCTGGGAGTGGGCACGAAGAGTAGCTGGCTTTGTATCTCTTTTCCATGACAACAAGACAGAATGCCCTGTCGAGGAGGAAGTGTTTAAACAGATGGACAGGATTCCTCTAATGGAAGTCTGCTACCCTCTTTCCCCAACCAGAACAATTTTTGTGCAGTGGATCTGCACACATTAAGAGAGTTGGCCTGACCAGAGTCTTAAAAACAGGAGGCTTGACTAAGAGCAATGGCTCAGCACAGCAGGGGAAGGTATGATGCTGCTTCTCCGCGGGACTTACAGAGCTATACAAGCAGAATTAGGCAAGCAGAGACATCATCTGTGGAATTCATCTCTTAATTTCTGAACCTTAGCGTGGGTTCAGCCTTGCACAGTCCTTACAGCATGATAGACACTGTTACAGTTGCAGTGAGCAAACTGTACAAGCAGAAAGGAGAAATAAGGCTGTACAAAAGGACTGTACAATGCATTTTTAAAACATCTTTATTGGAGTATAATTGCTTTACAATGGTGTGTTAGTTTCTGCTGTACAACAAAGTGAATCAGCTATACATATACATACATCCCCATATCCCCTCCCTCTTGCATCTCCCTCCCACGCTCCCTGTCCCACCCCTCTAGGTGGTCACAAAGCACCAAGCTGATCTCCCTGTGCTATGTGGCTGCTTCCCACTAGCTATCTATTTTACATTTGGTAGTGTATGTATGTCCATGCCACCCTTTGTCCCAGCTTACCCTTCCCCCTCCCTGTGTCAAGTCCATTCTCTACATCTGCGTCTTTATTCCTGTCCTGCCCCAAGGCTTTTCAGAAACATTTTTTAATTAGATTCCATATATATGTGTTAGCATATGGTATTTGATTTTCTCTTTCTGACTTACTTCACTCCGTATGACAGACTCTAGGTCCATCCACCTCACTACAAATAACTCAGTTTCGTTTCTTTTGATGGCTGAGTAATATTCCATTGTATATATGTGCCACATCTTCTTTATCCATTCATCTCTCGATGGACACTTAGGTTGCTTCCATGTCCTGACTATTGTAAATAGAGCTGCAATGAACATTTTGGTACATGACTCTTTGAATTATGGTTTTCTCAGGGCATATACCCAGTAGTGGGATTGCTGGGTTGTATGGTAGTTCTGTTTTTAGTTTTTTAAGGAACCTCAATTTGCATAGGCATCTCTTGTGAACTAACCTAAGGAAAATTGGAACCTATGAATATACCTGTACGTTTCACTTAAAATATCTATCTACCAGATTTCCCTGGTGGCACAGTGGTTAAGAATACATCTGCCAATGCAGGGGACACAGGTTCGAGCCCTGGTCTGGGAAGATCCCACATGCCGCGGAACAACTAAGCCCGTGAGCCACAACTACTGAGCCCATGTGCCACAACTACTGAAGCTTGCACATCTAGAGCCTGTGCTCTGCAACGAGAGGCCACCACAATGAGAAGCCCGTGTACCCCAATGAAGAGTAGGCCCTGCTCACCACGTCTAGAGAAAGCCCACTCACAGAAACAAAGACCCAACACAGCCAAAAAATAAATAAATTTAAAAAGAATCTATCTACCAAGAGGTATTTAGTGACTTTATTTCATTCTAGTTTAAATTTATTGATGCTCATAAATGTTTATTTAGGAAGAAAAATAATCCTACTGCATGCAGCAGTAAGGAAAGGCTGGAGAAGTAGATGGTGTGACAGCTGAATGGGAAAGAGGAGCTAATTACTGCCCACTGCTGTGCCTCACAGCCTGTGATGAGCCCTGAGTGCCCACTGAACAGAAGGAAATCTCTTTCTGTTCCAGGGAAGAATGATTCATGGCTAGGAGAGTGCTTCTCTTTTCTTCTTATACAAAGCAGACAATGCAACTGGGAAGGCAGGGAGAAGGGTGCTATCACCATAGAAGCACAAATCATTGTACGGCCTTGAGGATAATGACATTTTTCATCTATTCTTTCCTCTTCTTTGTTATTGACTAGAATAGTATCTTCAGCTTGTGTGTGTTCTTGTATTATGTTGTGCACATAATGATAATAGTCACTTAAATTACTCTATTTCCAATCATGATAGAAAAATATTTCATACAGGGACTTGTTTCCACCAGGCAACATGTATCAGAAAATAGAAAGAGGAAATCACTGCTTTATAGACTATGTTCCAGATGTCTGGCCAGTAATTGTCTAGAATGTAACACGTGTCAGAGAAACTGTGGATAAGAGTGGTGAGGTAACAACCTGGATCAACAACTCCCCACAAAAAGAAAGCTATTTAACTCATAATGCTCCTGAACCATTTTAATAGCATTTCTCATTCATAAAGGAAAGGGAAGAAAATGATTAGACAGAGAGAATGAAAACTAGTATTAGTTGTGAACCTTCTATATGCCAGACACTTTTGATAGAGTATCCCAGTTACAGGCAAGTGTTGTCATTTCCCCATTTTATAACTGTGAATGTTAAAAACAGAGTTATTGATAACTTGTCCAAGGTCACTTAAAGCTTGTGAATAGCTAAACTGGGTATTTAAGCCCAGTTCTGTCCGATTCAGATTTTCTACTGGGTCTCCTCAGGATGGTCAAGAATTGGATGCCACCTGAGATTTCTTACCGGCTCCTAACACCAGTTCATGGAAAAGATCCTGAGAGTACACATGCATCTTCACCTAAGCTCAGTAACACACCTCTTAAATTCACAACAACCTTTTCAAAACCAGACCATTATTGTTAGGATTCAGACTTGTTCCTGGGGTTTGAAGGGTGTAACCAGGATGGCAGGTGAGAAGCAGAGAGCAACTCTGGGTTCCCTCAAGTGTCCACAACAGGCATCTATTAGTTTTCGTATACAAAATAAAAGTCTGAGAGCTGTGTTTTTGTGTCATTAACAAAAATGTTTTAGGTCAGTTTTCTTACAATGCACTTAGATGAATTTCACTACTTTAATCAGACTGAAGAAAATTTCTTCCTCTGGATCACTGTTTTATTAAAGGATAACAACTATCTAAAATACCACATGGGGGAAGGTAACCGGGTTATTTCTTTCATATTTGCCTCCCAAATTGAGAACTGCACTCCCATGAAAAGAACAACAATCCCTAAGGTATATTTTATTTTTTTATTTTTTTGCGGTACACAGGCCTCTCACTGCTGTGGCCTCTCCCGTTGCGGAGCACAGGCTCTGGATGCGCAGGCTCAGCGGCCATGGCTCACGGGCCCAGCCGCTCCGCGGCATGTGGGATCTTCCTGGACCGGGGCGCGAACCCGTGTGCCCTGCATTGGCAGGTGGACTCTCAACCACTGTGCCACCAGGGAAGCCCCCTAAGGTATATTTTAAACACGAAGAAAGCAGAGTTGATGTCTTGCCTCAGCCTCCTCCTCATTATCATTTTTCCAGCTGTGTAACTGTGATTGATTATCCATGGGGTGATTAAGAATTTAGCTATTGCATTCTGTTTTTCCATGAATGCTCATCAAAAGGAAGAGGCGCTTAGTTAGTCACCACACAGAAAATATGCCCTTCCCAGCACAATCTTACAGTCCAGCATGTGTGACTGACATCAGTGATACCCGAGATGCTATTCTTATATTTTGGCTGCTGAGAGAGTGATGGGAAAACATAAACTCACTTTCATGAACTGGCAGGTACTTAATAATAACAACAACAAAAAAACCCCAGAATTCTACGTGTCAGTGCCTCCCCTGAAGAAAAAGATGGACATTCTCAATACTTCTGTAATTTGCTAACTAATGTTTGCTGTATTTGCCATGGTCACAGGTTCTGTGCAAAGAAGGAAACTACCCATTCTTAAGAGCATAATGGCATTACATATTTTCCCAATTATTTTAGACAAAATATAATACCAAAAAATACTCTAAGAAAACTTATTTTCTCTTTTCTCAGAGTGAACCATAGGCACATTACCAACTTGTACATATTGAAATTATTTTTAAAGAATGAAAGTTTTCATTTACCCTCCTTAAAGCAAAATTCTTCTTTCTTTTTATTAATGGAGACACCAAACATCCTGATAAAAATGGCAACATAATTTATATGCTACAATTTAAGGTTGTCTTAATAAATCATAGGGGAATTAATAAGGTGTTTGTTGCATATGGGAAAAATCAAGACATCACGTTAACATGATATATATTCACACACCCATCACTTTACTGATAGTTCTTATTTTGGACAAGTATATATGTTTTGTTAGTTTATTTGTATACATTCATAATTTGAGTGAATTTTCAAATTAAAATTTTCAAATGAAAATTCACTCTGGTTATTTACAGAGGAAGATCTTACATAAAAAGAAAATTATGAATTAATCCAAAATTAAGAATGTGAAGAAAGATGATTAATGTCTGTGTGAGAGTAACATTTTTAACAAAACATCTCAATTTTTTAGGATAAATTGCCTTCACAATATAT
This sequence comes from Mesoplodon mirus, assembly GCF_964341445.2. Classification (NCBI taxonomy): domain Eukaryota; kingdom Metazoa; phylum Chordata; class Mammalia; order Artiodactyla; family Ziphiidae; genus Mesoplodon; species Mesoplodon mirus. The sequence continues at coordinate 79,293,400 of NC_138989.1, forward strand.
TCAGGCAGATATGAAAAAAGAACACACATTATTTAAATAAATTCAATTAATTTCCCATTTGCATTTTCATATAAATTTTGACTGCACCACCTGAGATTTTTTATAAGGCCAGAATTTAAATATTAAAGTAATTAAGTACTGAGAAAATTGGGAAAGTTTTCTCCGATCTATTAATAATTGTGTTTGCCACCAACCACTGAGCCCAAGTATATCATGCTAGGAAGAAGGAAAGTACTTCCAGCTATAAAAAGTATCTTACATTTTGTAATGTGGTCTCAAATCTGAATACGGGATAATGAACATTTTGTATGCTAGTTCTCATCCTAAGCAAAAGAAAAATATTTATGACTGATTGAATGCTATATTCTTTCCTTTCTTATAGTGAACAGATATTCAGAAGTTAAGGAAATGGTTAGGTAAATTAATTTTTAGAATGGTCCTTAATACATTTAACGTGTAACCTTCAATCTATCAGGCATTAGGTTGATTAGCAAAATTTATATATATTTATCCTACGTACAGTTTTGGGGGGGTGGGTTGTACACACTGGGACTAGGTTACAACTTTGCATTTCTATAATAAAATATGCCTGGCTGCTGTTTTCTATTTCTGTCAACTCAATGTTTTGCAGTCTCACATCTCTTGTAGTAAATTGTTTCTATTATAAATTTTGTTACTTATTGAACTTCCTGAATACTGGAGGTACAGTACATTTAAATTCAGGAAAGGCTAAAAACATATTAGACTATTATAGTTAGCCCTTTCATATAATTGTGAAATATATTTGCTTTCTTTTTGAAGATAAAGCAATTGTACAGATGACATTTTGGGGACCCCTTTTTCCATTGTGAAAGCCACATGATGAAATTCACAGCTGTTTCTAATACCCCAACTGCCAGAGCAGCTACCCCATAAGGAGATGTACATATTTTAGTGCACCTGAACTCCACCTTTGCAAAAACAGGCAGCAAATGTCATTGATCTCTTTAACTGTACTTATCTGAAAGCCAATAGGGATTATAAATATGCATATATTTCCAGCGGAACAATCTAAATAGTGCTAAGAGGGAGTATTAGCTTATAAATAGATCCACTGACTATAAGACAAATTGTGATTAGAGTTTAGGTTCCAAATTTGTCCAAACCAATGACTTTGAAACCAAAAACTGGGGGGAAAATATCATTGTTAGGGTTGTAATCTTAGTATGTATTTCTCCACTAATGTAATTTTCTCATTTATGATAGGTTAATATCAATTGAACTAAACTCTTACAAGAAGCCAATGATCCAGGAAGTATATTAGGTACTAAGCCCTTAAAGATGAGGAAGACACAACTCGTTCCTGAAGAGGTCTAGGTAGTAACAGAGACAAGTACAGACATATAAATAATGTCATTTTAGGGCAGTTTCTCAAGCTCCGTACCTCAGCATTTGGAGCCAGATAATATTTTGTTGTGAGGTCTGTTCTGTGCACTGCAGGATGTTTAGCAGTATCCCTAGTATCTATTCATTAGATTCCAGTACCTATACTCCCCTAATTAAGACAACCCTAAATTGTTCATGACATTGCAAATGTCCCCGAGGGCCAAAAATCACACCTAATTTGAGAATAATTGCTCAAGTTATTAAATGCAAAAATACAAGTGTATAGAAATGTAACCATGCTGCTAAGTGATTTATGCTGGTGTGTACTGAGGGGCAGGGGCTGGCTGTAAATAAAAAGATCCATCAGAGGTGTCTTCACGTTCAGCATGTTTTCTGAACAGCTTCCTGAACTGGGATAGCATCTAGGTCAGCCAGGATGAGGTGAGGCCACGAGAGGGAGGAGATGGAGTGTAAAATAGAAGACATGAATCAGTACAGGGCTTACTGATTCCTTGTTGTACACCGAGTACGGAGGTTTGGCAGAGAACACAGCACGTTATGATGGTCCTATATCATATTAAACACTGAAGCCTTTCTAGGAAACTGGGCAAATAGAAACCCCTTTGGTGATGGGGGGAATAAACAGTGGACATTTTTGTGAGCAAGTCATTTGTTCAGATTTCTGGTTGAGAAATGAACAACTGGCTGTGTTGTGCAGAAAGAATTGGTGGGAGACAGCCTATAGGTAAGATTACAGCTTCAGTGTGTGTAGTCAAGCAGACAGGAGGATCTGGATTACAACAATGTGAAAAGGTAAAGAGAAGAGCATCTGCATCGGAGTGTAACTGGGAAAATATATTAAAATGACTTTGGTTACTGAACATAAGGGGGTGAAGAAAAATGGAATAGCTGGAACATTTTTGGACTGAGTTATGTAGCAGATGCTTCCAGGGCTCACCCATAACCCCTTGGATCCCTTGGCATTTTGAGTATGCTGACTCCCAGCAGTGAGCAACTGGGTCTATTCCAGAGGCATCCCATCTGTCTACAGGAGCCTGCTTGCTGGCATTCACACATAGCCAGATTGCCAGGGAGTTTACATGTGTCCTGAGGTGGCCTTCAACCAATAACTGCCAGGTACAAGAGGGTATATTCTATAGTTCCCCTGCATCTGAGCAGGGCAACTCTGACATGTGGCCTGCACTGTCTCCAGAGTTTCCCTGAAGGATTAAGCCAAAGTTCTACATATCATACTTGATATTTTACCCTTTCTTAGCCTCCAAATTTTTCTGGTACTTCCCCCCCACCCTAATCACAGTTGTTAGTCTTTCCTGAACACAGCTTTTAATAAATTATGTTAACACATATCCTTGTGTCAAGATCTCCCTTCTGATAAACCAAACTTTTTGTATATTTCAGGCATCTATGGGATATTGGAGGTGACCAGTCATCATTTGAATATCTGAAAATGGAGCTCAGAAAAGGTCTGGTTAAAGTTTTTGGTTACATAGGTATTGAGGAAACAATATTTTTAATGCCATTATGGTCTCCTACTATATATAATACTATGTATTAATTCACATTCACTCAAGTCTTTCCATATGCAGAATCAGTCCTTATCAAATAAAAGGTGAAAACAGGTTCTAATATATTATCACCTCTTTTAACAAGAGGTGGGTTGTGAAATTAATATCTGATCATATTTCTAGTACAAGTTTTTTCATTAACACCTCTATCCCATTTTTCATTTGAGCTGGAACTTCCTGATTAACACTGCCATTCATGCATTTATTTGCTTGTTCCATTATTTGTTCATATGTTCATCTTTAATAAGTAGTTGTGACCATCAGTAAAGTAACAGGCTCTGTGTTAGTCACTGGGAAAAAATCATGCATTAAAGACTGACTTCTACATGAAAAGTGACTATGATGTGCTGTATCTGAGAAGCATATGCTCCTACCAATTAGGAAAAGATACATAATTTGTCATATTCTGCCATGGAATATTAAGAAATTACAAATCATACTCATTAAACGCAGAGCGTGACTACAGGTGTATTAGGCAATCTTGTTTTATACATTCAAAAAATATGAAAAAGTTAACACTAAGAAGATGGAATCAACCAGTTAAAGTCTCAGTAGTTTTGCATAAATAGGCTCAGGAGAGACACTTGCGTCTCTCATATGCTTTAGTCAGAACTTCATGGGAATGATAAGTTAGGGGCTACCAAAGTTTTCCAGATAAAACTTGAGGAGTCTGCATAAGAAGAACTATGATCCCCACCGCACTGTGTGTTCCCTCTGCTGAATCTTCAACACTCCCCAGAACTGTACTTTTCATAAGAAGCCTCCCATTAAGTGTTCATTTAATTGAATAATTGCATTTAATTCATCCAAATACTGTTCCAAGGCAATGAAATATTTTATCCCCAAATTAGACATGAAATAAATAGTTTCAAACAGTCCCAGGAAACTAGCATACAATATGTTCTTAGTGACATGTACCATCTTACAGCATTGTTTTCCTAAAAGTTGTCTTGTATTGAGTAAAGTACTAAGAAAATAACATCTATATGCTGTCTACAAGAGACCCACTTCAGACCTAGGGACACATACAGACTGAAAGTGAGGGGATGGAAAAAGATATTCCATGCAAATGGAAATCAAAAGAAAGCTGGTGTAGCTATACGCATATCAGATAAAATAGACTTTAAAATAAAGAATGTTAAAAGAGACAAGGAAGGACACTACATAATGATCAAGGAATCAATCCAAGAAGAAGATATAACAATTATGAATATATATGTACCCAACGTAAGAGCAACTTAGTACACAAGGCAACTGCTAACAGCTATAAAAGAGGAAATCGACAGTAACACAATAATAGTGGGAGACTTTAACACCTCACTCACACCAATGGACAGATCATCTAGTGTTCTAACATGGACTCTGAATATACTTCAAATGGTGGCTAATTTGAGAAGCTGTCAGCTTCAACTTTAATGTACTCTGCATTATGACTGTGTGCTTGGAAGCCTAGAATAGTTTCCTTTTTTAGCATGGATTTATTTTCATTTATATATAATAAAATTATGCAGTTTGTTGTGGCCAAGGGGGAGGGGTTGAGGGACGGATGGATTGGGAGTATGGGATTAGCAGATGCAAACTACTGTGTATAGGTTGGATAAACAGCAAGGTCCTACTGGATAGCAGAGGGAACAATACTCAATATCCAGTGATAAACCACAAGGAAAAGAATATGAAAAAGGATGTGCAACAATCATTTGGCTGCACAGTAGAAATTCACACAACATTGTAAATCAACTATACTCAATAAAATACACTCAAAAAGATGCAAAACAGAGCTGGTAATGGGGGAAGCTATGTATGTGGGGAGGCATATGGGAAATCTCTGTACCTTCCTTTCAATTTTGCTGCAAACTTAAAACTGCTCTAAAAAAGAAGTCATACGTGTACACCTGAAACTAAGGAATAAAATGTGGTCTGACCAAGCTATTAAGAATTGGGTACTCATCCATTCATTCAACAAGTTTTTATTGAGTGCCCACTGTGTGTAATTGGTCAAGTACCTGACTTTTATCAGGTTATTTTTCTACTCAATGAGAAAATTAATTTTTTAAAAACATGCATGCACTTTCATGTGTTCACCTGAGTGCTCAGCCAGAGAAGAGTCTCAGCCCAGTAGCTCAAATTTGAAAGGGGAAGACTGGCTGTAATTATCTGCTGCTACCCTTATATCTGGTTTACCCTTTAAATATAAACCATTTGTTAGATTTTTGACCACAAGATAGATGAGTAAATGAGCATAAAGTGCTCTTTTTTTCTCCATCCATTCAGGTAGCACAGCCCTGCTTCCTCTGTGTTTGGAGCAGATTCCACTATTCATTGCTCTACTTGCTTTGTTATGGAAGTTAATAAAACTAAGTAGTTAAGCGAAGTCTTTTCTGCATTTTCTTTAGTCTCTCTAGTAAGTCTTTCTCTCCCTGAACACTCTCTCTCTTTATATCCAAACATACATATACCCTGAGTCACTAAATATATGACATTACTCTGAACAAAAACAAAGACAGATTGGAAGAGCCACAAGTTTACTTCAAAATACAGAAAGTAAAGGAATAATCAAGAGTGATGTAGGGAAATCGAATTACAATGTTATTTATCTGAAAAAAACAAGGAAACAACCTTGCGAGCAATTATTTAAAAAAACATGAAAATCTTACTTCAGTTTTCAGAAGTATATTAATTTGAAAATAACTTTCCCAAATCTAACTGATTTCTCTTTTGATGTGGAGTTTTACAATAAATTAGCAGATGCAAACAGAAAAACAAAAACCATGATTCCATTCTGATTTTCTCATTTTACAAAAAGGGTAACAGACCCAGAGGTTAAACAACATGCCCCAAATTGCAAATTGAGTAGTTTTACAGAAATTTAGGTTGTCTATTTAAAACTGTGTAAAAATATTCAAGAATCAAGAAGAGTACATGTAAAGTACTTCAAAGTCCAAATCTTGAAGAGGTAAAACACCTTTCAAATGTAAAATATACAAGGTGATATTGAAAACTGATGAAAGATATCACTAATAAGCCTTGTGGTGTGGCAAAAGGGAAGTGAAGAAGGGTACTAGCAGTGAGCATCATTATTGGTGTATGGAATGTTCATGCATATTACAAGGTATCATGTCCTGAACTTCATTTTTCTTAGTAGAGGATTGTACTTATTTTTAAAAATTTTACATCTTTTAAATCACAGCAATCTTGGAGGATAAAAAACACACTTATCACAATTGCTATATTTATTGGACTTATCACAATTTTTCACTGGGTGTCTTCTGTCCCAACAATTGAAATGAATCATAAAAAGTAAAACAAATTGACATCAAAATTATCAACCACAATGTGATAGTCCACGTAAAATAAATTGCAAGGAGTTTTTCATACATATCAAAGTATGTCTAGAGCATTGAGGCAATTATATATTAGAAGAAAATTGTTGGGGATTACTTATGTTTCATTCTACTGTTAAAGAAAATGTATTTATTCCATAATTGCCAAACTGATCCCACCTTGCACGTACCAGAAACTAATACATGTGTCGTGGATGATTTTTCAGAAGTACAAAATTGCTTTTGAAGTGCGACTATTTTTTTTCTTATTTAACTCCTTTTCTTCTTCTGGAAAATAATTTTTCGGAGCACAAGGTGATATAGTGAAAAATAAATTGGCTCTTCAAATGTGTTGAGAATATTCAGTGCTTCTGAGGAATAGACATGTTTCCCTATTCCTGCTAAGTAGGATTAAGAACTCTGTACATTGTAACTAAAACAAACAAAAGACTTTTTAAAGGTGAGAGAAGGCAGCAGACCAGCTAGGGACAAAAACATTGTGATGTGTTCCCTGGGTTTTCTTTTTGGCTTACATTCCATATTTAGAGCTGAAGCAACTGTCAACCCAGAAATGCCAATGTGTACAGACAAAAAACACAAACAATAAAAGCCTGTGCTCTCTAGCCAAATGAGGAAGAAAGAGGCAGCCTTTTGGACAATATGCTTTTAAAGGCAGAAAATTTTACACAGTAACTGCTCTAATTCAGACAAGTAGTGCAGAAAAGAACTGTGCCTCCAGTTCACCCCATGCCAGCTTAGGCTAAATAGGGAACCAACTTCCGACCTCATGAAGATGTAAAAACGCAACAGCCCGATTCATGTCAGTGAAGGTCAGATAAGGAGCCAGGACTTCTGTCATCACTGACCCATAATATCCACCCCACAAATTGCTAATGGGTACCATATGGAAGTCAGAATGCCCACCCTAAAGCAGCAGTAACAAGGGTCTTCTCCTTTAGGTGTCAAGGGATTCCAGGTGGGAAAACTGGGATTCTACTTCCACCTGACATTAGTGAGGCATCTCCTCTTACCTCTTGCCCTATATCTGGCAGAACAAGCCAGCTAAAGGAGAACGTTGGAATAAGATCCGGAGTCTCATAATATGAAAATATCAAGTTTCATTTGAAAACCTGTTTCATACCAAGAACAAGGAAAATCTCAAACTAAATTTAAAAAAAAATGCCAACACCACGATGACAGAGGTGTTGAATTATCTAATGAAGTTATAAACTGTAGGAGATAAATGACTTTCTTTGTTGACTGGTTTTTCCCTCTAGTGTATAGAATGTTCCCAGCACATAATAGATACTCAACACATACTTCTTGAGTGCATAAATGTCACCGAGAAGACAAATTGTTTACTGCAGATTTTCAGCTATGTTTATAAAAACTTAAGTAGCAACACAGCTTCTGATTTAAAAAAAAAAAAAAAAAAGGAGGACATTGAGGACCCAAATGCAGAATCTGGCCCAATAGTAAATAGAATCTCTTGAAGCTAAAGAAAAATGGTAACTTATTGTATTAATAAGATTACATCAAACTTATCTTTAGATTTTAAAAGGACAAGAACATCTTTAGTTTGCCATATTTGTTGTTAAATTTTAAATTTTCATTTGCTTGTAATGTTCCACTTATTTGAAAATGTTTGATAATTTTTGGTTTCTGCATAAAAACTTAATATTGACAGGATCTTAAAAACTGACTTAATTGTTATTGATAGTATTTACTTTTCTAAGATCTTAGCATTTAAGAAAGATGAAGAAATGAATAGTGCTGAGTTGGGAAGACATTCTACAGACATGTTGAATTTTTATGTTTTAAATCTTGGCATATTTGGAATTTATATATTCATACATTATTAAATATATTAGTTCTCATAAGGTAGCATAAATATAATTCCAGGTCTAGTTTATGCAACTATTCAAAGATTTATAAGGGAAAAAAACACAAACACTTTTAATTCTTACTGTTTTGAAACACTGGGTCAAAAAATGGTACTCCTGCTAATAAGTGTTTATTTCCTGATTTGTAGTAGTAAAACCTGATTTGTAGTAGTAAAATGAACAAAATACTATTTTACATTTATCTGACCTCAGATTAAATATGCCTCAGAAAACCTCTTCTAAGTTGATGGCCTAGGCTAACCTTTTTTTTTTTTTTTTTTTTTTTTAAATAAGCTCAGAACGTATAGACACCAAAGGGGGAAAGCCGCAGGGGGATTGTGGTGGTGGTGTGATGAATTGGGCGATTGGGATTGACAATGTATACACTGATGTGTATAAACTGATGACTAATTTAAAAAAAAAAAGCTCAGAAAATGCACATTTCTTCCAGATAAATTTTTCTTTCAGCATTATGACTCCAATATCTTGCATCAAATTTTGCATAGTATATATTTACTAAATATTTATTGAATTAATTATTCAATAGTTTAGATTTCTCTTCTTCCTGCATCTTAGCTTTTTTTTTCTTTTTATTATTTTACACTTTCTTCTATAGATTAGAGAACACATCAGTTTTTCTCAAGACTACTAGAAATTTTGGATTCTATGTATTTACACTCCAGCTAGAGCAAAAAAAAATTATATAACCTACTTGGAGTATAGATTGATATTCTATCAATTTTAATACAATTTTATTATTTTACTGAAATAGTTTGTTTTATAATTGTTATTGTTCATGAAATTGCAATTGTACAATCCAGAATTATAGCCTGAAACTTTATATTCCCTATTATTGTCAATAGCAAAAATTTTTAAAGTAATATGAAGCATCCATTATATTTTTGTATATTCACATTTCAAAAGAAAATTAAGAGTTAAAAAATAACACCATAGGTATCTGACCCAAGGAACTTAGTACAATATTATGAAAACAACAACAAAACCAGAATTCACTGTAAGCTTGGATGAATTAACTTCTTTGTAGTTTGGTTTCCTATCAAATCCTACATCATCTCAAAGATGTCCTAAAGTTAAAAAGCACAAAAAGGCTATATAAATACATGGACAAGACTACATTACTCTGGTCTTAAATCAACCCAAATTGTTAATTTAAAATACCATTTTTACAATAATTTGAATAATAGATTCAGCTGTTGGTCTGATCTGAATGTTTGTGTCCCCTCAAAATTCATATGTTGAAATCTTAATACCCAAATGATGGTATTAGGAAGTGGGGCCTTTGGGGGGTGCTTAGGTTATGAGGGTGAAGCCCTCATGAATGGGATTAGTGTTCTTATAGATGAGACTCCACAGGACTCCATAGTACCTTCCCCCATCAGAGGATACAAGTCTGTATTTTGGAAGAGGGCCCTCACTGAACCATGCTGGCACTTTGATCTAGGGCTTCCAGAACTATGAGAAATACATTTCTGTTATTTATAAGCTAATCAGCCTGTGGTATTTTGTTATAGCAGCACAGACAGATCAGGACAGCTACTTTTAAATTTGGAGGTGACAGCCAAAGGGTACAAAGCTTCAGTTTTGACAGATAATTAAGTGCTGGAAATCTAATGTGCAGCACAGTGCCTATAATTAATGCTTTATTGTTTGCTTAAAATTTCTTAAAAGGGTAGACCTTTTCTTAAGTGTTCTTATCACAAAATAATTTAATAAATAGTAAAAGGGGTAGGAGGAAACTTTACCGTGGTGAAGGTTTCATGGGTGTATACTTATCCCCAAACTCATCAAGTTGTATACAATAAATATACAGTTTTTTACATGTCAATCATACCTCAGTAAAGAGGTTTCAAAGTGTGGATGGTATTTATAAGATGAGATAAAATGCAAACAAAAATGGTTAAGGCTCATCTCTTGTTAACTCTTACATCAGAAAGTTTTAGCCTTGAGAAACTTCAACAATGGCGGGAAGCACACCAGACTTGCATTTACTTGTAAGGATTCAACTGTTGGTGCTTGGGCTAAAGAGTAATTAGTAGCAGCAGCTGCAGCAGTAACAAAGGGGACGAAAAGAAGAAATGTACAGAGTGAGGTTGGTCCCCCTCCTCATTCCATTCGTGGACTGGAGACAATTCATCCAAGTCTCTTGAGAGAGAGGTGGGGATAGGAATCTGCTCTTTCACATGTGGTCCTGGTCTGCAAATGCTGAATGAGAGCCAAGTGATTAATCTGGTCTCACTGGGGAAGTGGGGACCAGGAAGTAAACCTCATGTGCTAAACACAATAAGAGACAGTCTTTTGGGAAGTTGCTGGGAACTCAATAAATCTCCTGACCTATTCCCTGCCTGGATTTGGAATAACTGAGAAAAAATTGTGTCACCTAGTTGCAATAGCACTGAAAATATGATGGAGCAGTGGCTTAGCTCTACTAAAACTGTCAGCGTGGAGAAGAGAAGCTTATTCATTTTCTTTAGGCAACTGTCACCCAAGAGAAGGAAAAGTTGAGCAACCCAAGTCCACTTTCTTTCAGCAAACTCATCCATTCCTCAAGTTACAGCCCCAGATCTGGGGAGAAGTGAGTTAGGTTATAAAGAGGAGCATCATTCTGAGAGTCTTCTCCTAGAAGACTACATCAGAAAAGCTACATCAGAAATGGAATGAATTCCTCCCTAAGGTATATGTCTGTCTGCAGTTTAGCCAGTTTCTAAAGTAATTTTATTTCAATGTGATTTTTTGTCATATATTCTGATATTAGATGCTAATTATATTTTTGCCATTATTGAAAATTAGTACACAACAGTTGCTCATGAATTTCTTGCACTATATTTTTAACATCTTCACTGTAGTATAATTGCTCTACAATGTTGTTAGTTTCTGCTTTAAAGTGAATCAGCTATACATATACACACATCCCCATATCTCCTCCCTCTTGTGTCTCCCTCCCATCCTCCTATCCTACTCCTCTAGATGGTCACAAATCACGGAGCTGATCTCCCTGTTACGCAGCTGCTTCCCACTAGCTATCTATTTTACATTTGGTAACGTATGTATGTCCGTGCCACTCTCTCACTCCGTCCCAGCTTAACCTTCCCCCTCCCCATAACCTCAAGTCCATTCTCCATGTCTTCATCTTTATTCCTCTATTACCCCTAGGTTCTTCATAACATTTTTTGTTTTAGGTTCCATATGTGTGTTAGCATACAGTATTTGTTTTCCTCTTTTTGACTTACTTCACTCTGCATGACAGACTCTAGGTCTATCCACCTCACTACAAATAACTTCATTTCTTTTTATGGCTGAATAATATTTCATTATATATATGTGGCACAGATTCTTTATCCATTCATATGTCAAAGGACACTTATGTTGCTTCCATGTCCTGGCTATTATAAATAGAGATGCAATGAACACTGTGGTATATGACTCTTTTTGAATTATGGTTTTCTCAGGGTATATGACCAATAGTGGGATTGCTGGGTCACGTGGTAGTTCTATTTTTAGTTTTTTTTTTAAAGAACCTCCATACTGTTCTCCATAGTGGTTGTGTCAATTTACATTCTCACCAACAGTGCAAGAGGGTTCCCTTTTCCCCACACCCTCTCCAGCATTTACTGTTTGTAGATTTTTTGATGATGGCCATTCTAACCCATGTGAGGTGATACTTCATTGTAGTTTTGATTTGCATTCTCTAATGATTAATGATGTTGAACATCTTTTCATGTGTTTGTTGGCAATCTGTATATCTTCTTTGGAGAAATGTCTATTTAGGTCTTCTGTCCATTTTTGGATTGGGTTGTTTGTTTTGTTGATATTGAGCTATATGAGCTGCTTGTAAATTTTGGAGATTAATCCTTTTTCAGTTGCTTCATTTTCTAGAACTATTCTTGCAGCTTCAAACTCTCTGGACTGGTAGCTCCTTTAGGAGTTAGGAAGTGTGTTTATAGTTTTTTGTTTTGAGGCTTAACAAAGACTAAATATTCCATACATTTTTATTAAATAACTGACTGAATATAAAATGAATGATTAAATAGAATGTATTATTTCTATAACTAAATACTAAGTATTAAGTGACAAATACATTTGGCCAAATATAATAAGTTCCCTACAAGTATTTATAACCCCCAAAGAATATGTACACATAAATTTAATTTCAACTTAGAGCATATAATTTTACACTAATTTTAAACCCACTGTATCCCAGTACAAACCAACACGTCAGCATGATATTTAAAACATTCTGCATCTTTGGAATTCATGCAGTGGGGTTTATCATGATCTTTCCCTCCCCTGTCCTTGTTATAAATAAAATTTAATGAAGAGTCCTTGGTCCTTCAGTGTTTTCCTAAATGACTCTTGCCACTAATTGGCTAAATTGCACAGCTGCCACCTACTTCATTTAGCACAGCATGAATTTAGCAGACTTGACTTAATAAAAACCTATAATATTTGCAGCAAACTAACCTCTAATCAGCAGAACATGAGAGATACATTCTGCATATTCAAGTAAACAGTCCAGAGTTCAGCAAACTGATTTCAATGGTGAGGGAATATTTCCACAGTTTCAAATGCGAGGCAAGGCAAGGTTAATAATAATATCTAAAACTACGGGAAAGTTTTTTTGTTTTTGTTTGGTTTTCTTTTTGGTAGTGGAGAAAATGGCGTTTCACAGGAAGTCTCCAGTTTTACACAAAATTAAGGCTGTTTAGCATGGTTTCTCTGAATATACGCCAAGCACCTATTAAGATACGCTTTTCTCTCTTGGTCCTTTCAGATTGCATTAGGCAAGGGTTTCATGTCTCTAAACTGTTTCTGAATAATTTCCTCTTGTAGTAGCCTTGTCATAAAATATTTAAAACATCCCAGTGGAAAGTCCCTAAAAGTAGATTCTTTCCCAAAATAGAAGTACAGTGGGTCATGTGTTAAGAACATAATCTCACTATGTCGAAAGAAGTCCTGTAGGGTAAAAACAACTTAGGATCAGATGCTGAGAAAGAAGGAAACATTTTCAGAGTATTAGATGCTTTGTAGTACAAGTTTTGCCACTATTTTAGAAAAAGAGCTAATTGAAATGCAGAGCAGATAAAATATAATCATCTCGGAGACTTGGAAAACAACATTTAAACTCAACCTCTGAGGTGGTAACTACATGTAAGATCTTAGGTCACTTCCAACTGTTACTGCTTACCCCCTGCCCCCCATTTTATGAGCTTCTGATTTTTCTTCAGATACTTATAAATATGTATTTAAATTACTTTAATAATAACCTCTAGCCCTTGAAGCCTAATTAACCAACTTTGTGTACATAGTTAAGTGAAAAAAAATTTAATTCTTGGCTATGCTTAGAGTATTTCTCTAGAAAAGAATTTTTAAGTTAAGTGTGCACAGGAAGCATCAGTAGGGAATTATTTTTTTTAAGTACTTTAAACTTCTATTTGTAGAGTTTTTTTTTTTTTTTTAATTTGTAATTTTTGGCTGCATTGGGTCTGTTGCTTTGCAGGCTTTCTGTAGTTGTGGCGAGCGGGGCCTACTCTTCTTTGTGGTCCACGGGCTTCTTACTGCACTGGCTTCTCTTGTTGTGGAGCACAGGCTCCAGGCACACAGGTTTCAGTAGTTGCAGGATGTGAGCTCAGTAGTTGTGGCACACAGGCTTAGTTGCTCTGCAGTACATGGAATCTTCCCAGACCAGGGATCAAACCCATATCCCCTGCACTGGCAGGCAGACTCTTAACCACTGAGCCACCAGGGAAGTCCATCAGTGGGGAATTTTGAAAAATCTGACTACCTGAGCTACCTCCAAATATTTCCATTCAACAGATCTGGCTCACATAGCACAATAATATTCTGAAACAAATGTTCGTGAAACAAGGCAGCATAGAGTGGGTAAGGAATACGCGGGTCCAGAGACTTACTGGTCTCCAACAAGGTAAGGGCTGAAGTTGACACTAAACTTTTAGGAACATTTATGGCCATTTGACAAAAGAGCTTAATGTGTGTTTAATCTAACAACAAAATTTGGCTTCTACTCCTATTTTGTGTTGTCCTGGTGATTTAGGAAATTTTTCAAAACAATTTTAAAAAAGAAATGACTCCAGAAGACTGGAGGAAATGGAGAAATCTGTACTTTGAGTACATTTCAGTAAAAATGAATTAGAAAATCTAGGAAGAGGGAGCTTTGTAAACTGTTACAAATTAAATTCACTTGTTGCTTAATTTTTAAAACATTCTGATTTTTTCTAATTATTTTGTTATTGATTCTTAGTTATATCTGTTATGGTCAGATAATATGGATATGATTTCAATCCATTTAGATTTATCAAGATTTTCTTCATGACATGTTCTACTTTGGTGGAAATTCCATGTGCAGCTGAAAAATATGAGTATACTGTAGTGGTTGGGTATATTATTCTATTAATGCTAATTGGTTAATGGTGTTCAAATAATCTATATCTGTATGTATATTTTCTACTTCTGCTATCAATTACTGTAAAAAATATGGCAAAACCTTCAAATTAGGCATTCTAATTCTGAAACAGGTGTGTACACAAACTATAGCTAATCCTATCCAATGATAACAACTATAAATTCTGGTCAAAATAAAAGAACAACACAGAACAATAAAAGAGCAATGCAGAGGCAGACAGGTGGACACTGCATAGGAAGTTTGCTTCAGAGCTGAACTTAGAGAATGCAACTCTCATAATAGGCTGCAAGCAAAGCAATCCTTTACTGCAGAGGGTGACATTATTATCTTTATACTGGTTATTTGCTTCTGTTTCAGAGGGAGAAACTACCTTCCAATTCCAAGCCTGTTTAGTATACAAACATTCTTGAAAAGATAGTTTTAAATAAAATCTGTCAGTGCATGTGCTGTAGGTTTTCAAGATAAAATGAAGGACATCTAGATAAATTTGAATTTCCAATAAACAATTTCTTCTAGTATAAACATGTCCCTGAAATACATGGTATATACTTACACTAAAAATACTGCTTATTTGAATTTAAGTGAGCATCTTCTACTTTTATTTACCAAAATTACAATCATAACTGCTTGAAAGACATGATGAAATGTCAGAGACCCATGGAGAACTGTCTACCAGCAATGAGTTTCCCAATTTTGTTTTACTTTGTGTGCTTTTCTTCCCCCAGGGCAAGCCTCAGTTGTCAACTTAAACAGAAGACACAATGTTGGAAAGTCCACCATCTTTCTGCCCAGAGGTACCAAGGAAAAGAGCCCAGGCAGGCTACAGAGAGGAAGTGAATCCCAGAGAGAGAGCCAGAGAAAGGTATTCTGAATCTCTACAATAAATTACTAAAATACTCGATCAGTCCCTAAACTATATATGCACTGGAGTGACCCAAAACACCATATTAAAATACGTCACTAAAATAAGATTTGCACTGCTGCCCATAGAAGGTGAGACAGCTTTACTATGAATTTAACAAGACTGATTCCTTGCTAAAATAGAAACACCAACACGCTGCTGATGACTGTGATGGAAATCTGAGTCTAAAGAACATTACAGACAATATACAGGATATAAGAAGGGCTCAGTAAGTATAAAAAAAAAATTAAAAAGACATTGACCAGGCTTCCCTGGTGATGCAGTGGTTGAGAGTCCGCCTGCCGACGCAGGGGACACGGGTTCATGCCCTGGTCCAGGAAGATCCCACATGCCGTGGAGCGACTGGGCCCGTAAGCCATAGCCACTGAGCCTGCACGTCTGGAGCCTGTGCTCTGCAATGGGAGAGGCCACAACAGTGAGAGGCCCACGTACCACCAAAAAAAAAAAAAAAAAAAAAAAAAAGGACATTGACCTATTCAAAGAAACAAAACATCAAAATATGCTAATACTTAGATGTTATAATTGTCAGAAAAATATTTCAAAGCAGCTCCTATAAACTTGTTCCTGGAAGCAAAAGAAAATACACTTGAAATGAATGAAAAGAGGAAATCTCACTGAAGAAAATAAAAACAAATAAAAGTTATGGAATGAAAACTACAATTTCTGATTTTATAACATTGTCAGTGGGCTTAATAGCAGAATGGAAATAACAAAAACATCAGGAACTTCAAAATAGATGAACATAAATTATGCAACCTAAGGGGCACAAAGACAAAAAAGTGGAAAAATGTAAAAGGCTTAGGAAGTGTTGAGACAATGTGTCTAACCAATGTGCAATTGAAGCCCAAGAAGAATTAATGAGAGTCTGAAAAATATTTGAAGAAAAATGTCTGCAAAATTTCCAAAACTGTGGAAAGAAATAAATTCACAGTGAGGACTGGTAAGGGTAAATTCAAAGTAAAGCAAGCTTACGTATGTCATGATCAAACTGTTGAAATCCAAAGATAATGAAAATGTCTTGAAAGAAACCAGAGGTAACAATATCAGACAGAAGGTTCGAATTTGGGGAAACATTAAGTGGATGCAAAATGGCAAGTATTTGGTAAGTACAAAAAATTCTCTTTTCCTCTTAAGTTGGCTTTAAGTTGTCATGTACATTTTAAACAAGATTTTCAGTTTGGGGATTTATGGTTTCAGCTATGATATGTAAAGAGCATGGAAGGCGTCACTCTTATCCTTGAAAGAGAAGATGAACAAACTAAAAATAATGACTTTCTTGGACCCATCAGAAAACTGAGTTTGGCAAACTGCCACACTGAAGTGTAGAGAGACAGACACAATGGAAATTGTCTTACCTAGAGTAGAAGCCACTTAAGCCCTAAATTGCTGGGATACTTAGGTGGTAATTGTGATGAACTGTTGGATGCTGGATGTGGATTATCAGATGAGTGAGAAATTTCTGGGGGCCACATCCTAGATGAGCCCCAATTTTGGGGGGTTTACCTTCAACAGGAATCTACTGTGTTCTTACAGTGAAGATGTAAAAGAGACCCTCTCATACTTCTGGCAGATAAAACACACCCAGAGTTCTCTTCATAACAAAGATACACCCCGCAGAAAAATGACTTTACCAGAGCCCAATTTCGGTTGGTAAAAGAAACACCTCTCTCTCCTATCCCCTCCAGCCTTCCTATATCACCTAAGGAGAAAAAAAAATACAGTCATCAGGAGTTATATATTTAAAAAGAATAGATTGGCAAAGCTGTAGTCAGAGAACAGAGGAGTGACTAGGGGTAAAAAACTACACAACTGGAGAAATGTTTGTGAGTATCTCAGCTCTGAGAACCAAATCAGAAGCATATCAAATATTCAAATTCACCCCCAAACTTTACCACCACCTCCTATAGTATAATAACAATGGATTAGAAATATAAGAGCTGTGAGACCCAACTAAAGAGGAGTACTTATAAAAAAGTGCAAAATCAAGAGGGAAGACAAAGCAAGGACACTAGAAGAATTTGAAGCCTCTGGCACAAATGACTATAGAAAACAAAGACCAACCACAAGCTAAAAGGCAAAGAGAAAAAAATAAAGAGTTAAAAAGAACACGATATCTAAGAACTGTAGGAAAATATAAAAAATCTATTATTGGAATAACAGCAACAACAAAAAAGCATGGAGCAGAAAAATGATAATAAGCAGGATAAATACCAAATAACTCACACTAGGCACATCATAGTCAAGGTGAAGAAAAAGAAAAATTATAATTTAGATTAAAATAGATTTCTTATAGAGAAACAGAAATAATCACAGTAGACTTTTTGTCACAAACTATGCAAGGAAGTTGAACACTGAAATATTTAAAATTCAGAACAAAAGAAGACAAACTAACCTATAATTCTACTTCAAGGAGAATGCCATTCAAACATGAAGAGACATAAAGACTCTCTCAGGCAAACAAGAAACAAGAGAATTCATTGCCAGAAATAGAAACATTTCTAAAAGAAATGTTAAACAAATTG
Organism: Mesoplodon mirus; assembly: GCF_964341445.2. Lineage (NCBI taxonomy): Eukaryota > Metazoa > Chordata > Mammalia > Artiodactyla > Ziphiidae > Mesoplodon > Mesoplodon mirus. The sequence continues at coordinate 79,311,437 of NC_138989.1, forward strand.
TTCAGGGCAAAGGTAAATTAGACAATTCAGAACTTGGATCCACACAAAGAAAGGGAGAGACACAAAGGAGGAGGAAATGAAAGTATATTAGTTTTCATATTCTTCATTGACCTAAAAGTAAAAGGAAAAGTAGTGCAATGGAAAAGGTGATTGTAAACATGGGTGACTGAAATCATTACTGTATAGTCACATGGGGCAGGAGACTGACTCGGGAATTTTATTTTGTAAATTGTCTGTACCACATGTGAAGCAGTATAGTGTTATTTGAAGGTAAACAGATTTGTTAAAAATCTATTTTGTGAACTCCAGGGAAACCACACGATGTTTTTTAAATGTATAATCGATAAACTGGGAAGATACACTGGAACTCTGAGTCGATGAAAATCAGAAAGCATAAACAGAGGTAGAAAAAAGAAAAAAAAAGAACAAATACAACAAATAGGAAACTGTTCCAAACTTGGAAGGTATCAATCCAACTAAATAATCACAAGAAATCTCAATGGTCTTAAATACACTAATTAAAAGATAGAAATTGTCAACAGTGCCATGCTATTGAGAGATAAATGAACCATAAAGCAATGAAAATATGGTTAAACCTTAAACATATTGCTAAGTGAAAGAAGCTAGTCTTCTAGCTTGATAGCTTCTAGATAGTCTTCTAGCTTTATAGCATATAAATTAAATTATACAGTATGTATAATACTGTACATACTGTATAATTTTATGCAGTATGTATAAAATTATATAAAAATTTATATAATTCAATTTATACACTATAAAGGCAAAACTATGGAGAAAGTGAACAGATGAATAGTTTCCAGCATTTATTGGAGGAGAAGGTTGAATACATGAAACAGAAGATTTTAGGATAAGGGAACTATTTTGTGTGATACTGTAGTGGTGAATACGTGACACTATGCAGTTGTCAAAACCCACTGCAGAAAGAGTGAATCTTACATTGTACAAATAGATAAAAAAAATTGGGGTGACATCAAGGAAATCCCAGGATGATAGCTGACTCTAACAAAGAATTTAACTGTATGTGTAAACAACTTCACTGAAAAGGGGGTACAAAAATGTTGATAACCCAAGTAACTATTGAAATGAATGAAGTCTCTAAGACTAAAGGCAAAGGAACCTACACAAAACCTCTACTTGTTAAAATTATTTCCTACAGGAGTACGGGTTAACAATACTGGTGCTGCTGGGTAGACATACTGAAATGAACAATTAAGGAAAATGAACAAGTACACCAGAGCCAAGTGAAAAATTCCCAGTAGTTAATGTTGGAAGAATTCAAGTATGAAAATAAAGAATTATCAGATTCTAACTTAAAGTATAAATAACTATCCATGAATCCATACCAATATAAATAAATGAACAATTAATAGTGGGGGGAGACAAATATTCCATGCAGAATTCCAAATGATACATGTAGATACTCCACCCTCAAGGATTTGGAATATAAATCCCTACATACATGTGGGCTGTGCATAGTGGCTTCCTTCCAAAGAATATAGCATGGGAAATGGGGAAGAATATATTTTTAGTGGAAAAATTTAAGTTTACTGACATTTGTTTTATTGTCCAGCATATAGTCTCTAAGGATCAGTGATCTTTAAAAATTACCTGGGCTCTTGAAAAGAACGTCACTCCTTTGAACTTTCTATGTGTGTTTGGCTTACTATCAAAACTAGATTTACCAATCTAAATAGGCCTATACTTTTTAAAGAAATTGAATAATTAAGTCTTCAAAAGCAGAAAGCACCAGGTTCAGATGGGTTCACTGGTGAATTCTACCCAACATTTTAGGAAGGAATTATAACTATGCTCTATGTCATCTTTCAGATTATGGAAACAGCTAAAATACTTCCTAATTTATTCTATGAGGCCAGAATTACCCAAATACCAAAACCAGAAAAAGACATAAGAAAACAACATAGATGAACCTAACTGCAAAAATCCTCAACAAAATATTAACAAATCGGGCTTCCCTGGTGGTGCAGTGGTTGAGAGTCCGCATGCCGATACAGGGGACACGGGTTTGTGTCCTGCTCCGGAAAGATCCCACATGCCGCAGAGCGGCTGGGCCCGTGAGCCATGGCCACTGGGCTTGTGAGTCCGGAGCCTGTGCTCCACAACGGGAGAGGCCACAGCAGTGAGAGGCCCGCATACCACACACACAAAAAAAATTAACAAATCTAATCCAAAAATGTACACCAGCAAAAAAAATTATGACTCACTGAAGGCTCAGATGATGATTAGCATTTTATAGAAATAAAGTATTTTAAAATTAAGGTATGTGTATTGGTTTTTTATATATATATACACATTTATTTATTTTTGGCTGCATTGGGTCTTCATTGCTGCGCATGGGCTTTCTCTAGCTGCAGTGAGCAGGGGCTACTCTTCGTTGTGGTGCACGGGCTTCTCATTGCAGTGGCTTCTCTTGTTGCGGAGCACGGGCTCTAGATGCATGGGCTTCGGTAGTTGCAGCACACGAGCTCAGTAGTTGTGGCTCACCGGCTCCAGAGCACAGGCTCAGTAGTTGTGACACATGGGCTTAGTTGTTCCGCAGCATGTGAGATCTTCCCAGACTGGGGCTCAAACCCATGTCCCCTGCATTGGCAGGTGGATTCTTAACTACTGCACCACCAGGGAAGCCCTGTTTTGTTTTGTTTTTGATATAATGCTATTGCACACTTGATATACTATAGTATCGTGTAAACATAACTTTTATATGCACTGAGAAGCCAAGAAATTCATGTGACCTGAATATTATGATATTTGCTTTACTGCTGTGGTCTGCAACTGAATGCACAGTATCTCCAATGTATGTATAAAAAGAATAACACATGACAAAGCTGGATTTATCCTATGTGAGCAAGTCTGGTTCAGTCTTTGAAACCAGATAATTTATCACATCAACCTGCTAAGAACTATCACATGATCACGCAGTAGATGCAGAAAGAGCACCTGACAAAATTCAACACATATTCACTATAAAAACCCTGTGTACTAAGAACAGAGGGAAACTTATTTAACTTTATAAAGACTATCGCCAAAAAAAAAAAAAAAACCCTATAGCTAACATTACACTTAATGGTGTGAAACTCAAAGCTTTTCAGCTAAGATCAAATATAAAGCAAGGATGATCCATTTCAATACTCCTTTTCAATATCATACTGGAAGTTTTAGTAAACACAACGAGGAAAAAATAGTATACAGATTGGGAAAGAAAAAAGTAAAATTATCTTTTTCAGGTAACATGATTATCTATGTAGAAAATTGGGAAGAACAGATAAAAGTACTCCTGGAAATATGCAATTATAGCAAGTTTGCAGGATGCAAGGTTCTTTATAAAAGTCAATTGCTTTTACATATACTAGCAATGAACAGGTAGAATTTGAAATTAAAAACATTTTTATTGCCCACCCCACCCCCACAAAAATACAGTACTTAGGTATAAATCTAACAATATATGTACAAGATCCATATGAGGAAAACTACAAACTCTGATCAACAAAATCAAATAACTAAATAAACGGAGATATTCCATGGGTATGGATATAGGAATACTCAAAATCCATGAGTATGGGATAGGAATACTCAAAATTGTCTAGATGTTAGTTCTTTCTATCTTGATTTATAGATTTGATGCAATCCTAGTCAAACTCCAGCAAGTAATTTTGTGGATTTTGACAAACTGATTCTAAAGTTAGGAGTGGCAAAGACCCAGAACTGCCAAGACAATGTTAAAAGAAGAACAGAATTGTAGGACTAAGACTACCCGAGTTAAAAACATTATAATACTACACTAATCAAGACACTGTGGTACTGATGAAAGGACATATAGATCAGTGGAGCACAATAGAAAGCCAGGAAGTAGATCCACATAAACTCAACTGGTCTTTGATGAACAAGCAAAAACAATACAATGAAGTAAATATAACCCTTCAGCAAACGGTACTGGAACTACTGGACATACATGCAAAAAAATAAACCTAGACACAGACTTTACACCCTTTTCAAAATTTAACTCAAGATGGATCACAGATCTAGGCAATAACACAGGGGAAAACCTACATGACCTTGGGTATGTGACTTTTTATATACAAAAGGCATAATCCATGAAATAACTGATAAACTGGACTTCACTGAAACTAAAAACTTCCACCCTACCAAAGTATGTGAAGACAAGCCAGACTAGGAGAAATATTTGCAGAAGACACATTTGATAATAGATTGTTATACAAAATATACAGAGATACTTTAAAATTCATCAATAACAAGCATGCTAATTGAAAAATTGGCCAAAGACCTCAACAGGTACATCTACAGATGGCACATAAGCATATAAAATGATTCTCCACATCACATCACCAAGGAAATGCAAATTAGAACAATGATGAGGTATTACTATATACCTAGAAGAATGGCTAAAATCCAGAACACTGACAACATTAAATGCTGGTGAGGATGTAGAGCACAGAAACTCTTTCATTGCTATTGGGAATGCAAAATGGTAAAGCACCTTGAAAGACAGCTTGGCACTTTCTTACAAAACTAAACATACTTTTATCATATGATTCAGCAGTTGTGCTCCTTGGTATTTACCCAAAGGAATTGCAAACTTATGTCCACACAAAAATCTGCACATGGATGTTTATAGCTGATTTATTCATAATTGCCAAAACTTGGAAACCAAGATGTCTTTCAGTAGGTGAATGTATAAATAAGTCATGGCACAGAGACAATGGAATATTATTTAGTGCTAAAAAGACATGAGGTATCTCATATCAAGTTTAAAAAGACACGAAGAAACCGTGAATGCATATTAGTAAGTATAAGAAGTCACTCTTAAAAGGCTACATATTGCATGACATTCTGTATGTTTAATATGTCTATATGACATACTATATGACATTCTGGAAAAAGACGTAACTATGGAGACAGACCCATAGAATTATACCACCAGGAGTGAACTATGTAATATAATATAAACTATGGACTTTGGGTGATTATGATGTGTTAATGTAGGTTCATCAGTGGCAACAAATGTACCACGCTGGCTGTGGATATTAACAATGGGGGAAGCTATGCATGTGTAGGGATAGGAGGGTATTTGAGAAACCAAACTTTCTCCTAAGTTTTATGGGAACCTAAAACTGATCTAAGTAAACATTTATTTCATATTTATTTTGAAGGATACTTTTTAACCATTTTTTAATTGAAGTATAGTTAATATACAATGTGTTAGTTTCAGGTGTACAGCAAAGTGATTCAGTTATACATAGCTATTCTTTTTCAGATTCTTTTCTGTTATAGATTATAAGATATTGAATATTGTTCCCTGTGCTATACAGTAGGTCCTTGTTGGTTATCAATTTTATATATAGTAGTGTGTGTATGTTAATCCCAATCTCCTAATTTATCTCTCCCCTGCAAGGCCCCCCTCCCACCCACCTTGCTATTCCCTTTGGTAACCATGTTTTTCTTCTATATCTGTGAGGTGTTTGTTTTGTAAATAAGCTCATTTATATATATATTTTTTAGATTCCACATTAAGTGGTATCATATGGTATTTGTCTTTCTGACTTACTTCACTTAGTATGATAATCTCTAGGTTCATCCATGTTGCTAAAAATGGCCTTATTTCATTTTTATGACTAATATTCCACTGTATATACATATATATACCACAGCTTCTTTATCCATCCATTTGTCAATGGACACTTAGGTTGCTTCCATGTCCTGGCTATTGTAAGTAGTGCTGCAATGAACATTGTGATCCATATCTCTTTTTGAATTACGGTTTTCTGAGGGTATATACCCAGTAGTGGGATTGCTGGGGCATATGGTAATTGTACTTTTAGTTTTATAAGGAAACTCCATACTGTTCTCCATAATGGCTGAACCAATTCACATTCCCACCAGCAGTGCAAGAGTGTTCCCTTTTTTCCACACCCTGTCCAGCATTTATTGTTTGTAGATTTTTTGATGATGGCCATTCTGACCAGTGTGAGGTGATAGCTCATTGTAGTTTTGATTTGCATTTCTCTAATAATTATCAATGTTGAGCAGCTTTTCATGTGCCTCTTGGCCATCTGTATGTCTTCTTGGAGAAATGTCTATTTAGGTCTTCTGCCCATTTTTTTTTTTTTTATATTAAGCTGCTGTTTGTATATTTTGGAAATTAATCCCTTGTCAGTCACTTCATTTGTGAATATTTTCTCCCATCCTGTGTGTTGTCTTTTCATTTTGTTTATGGTTTCCTTTGCTGTGCAAAAACTTTTAAATTTAATTAGCTCCCATTTGTTTTTGTTTTTATTTCCATTACTCTAGGAGATGGAGCCAAAAAATATTGCTGCGATTTATGTCAAAGGGTGTTCTGCCTATGTTTTCCTCAAGGAGTTTTATATTATCCAGTCTTACATTTAGCTCTTTAATCCATTTTGAATTTTTTCTATATGGTGTTAGAGAATGTTCTAATTTCGTTCATTTACATGTAGCTGTCCTTATGTTACATGTAGAATTCTATGCACATTATTTTCTTTTCACTATTTTAAAGATGTTAAACTTGTAGAGTCTATTGGAAAAAGTAAGTAAAAATACAATTGCAATGTTTTTAGTGAGTGAAATATCATATACACAATTCTCCTATATGAGAAGAATACCATATCATCTTCTAAATAACATTAGGACTATCTGAAAAATCTTTCCTGATGGGCTAGTACCTAAATGAACTTGAAGGAAGGAGCTTGGCAGGAAATGCAGGTTACAGTCAGACACTTTATTTAAGTAGCAAAGATATCCAAGGGATTTAACAGGAAAAAAAGTGACGGTCAGATAAATGCTCAGTTTGACTGAAGTATAAAGTTTAAAGGAAAAACAACAGGAGACCTTTTATATACTAAAGATTTTAAAGGCTCACCTGAATAGTGCAAGGATTCATTAAAGAATTTTAAACATGGGCTTTGAATACATTGTTTGGATTTTAAAAGCTTTTGTGGGTGACTGACCTGACAAAGGATGAGTTTAAGACAGTCACACTTAAAGGGATTTCAGTACGGAAACTGATGGGAGTAATCTGAACAGAAATAAACAAAGATTGAAACACAGCACAGACCATGGGGATTATACATAAATTTGGAAATGTAAAATATAATGTTAAAGATTGGATTTATGGATGAAAGAAGGAGATAAGTCTAGAATGATGCCCACATTTGTGACCTTTGGAACTTGACATGTGGGGTGCTGATCATTAAGATGGAGGTTGACAAAGAACAGGAGAATACTGAATTCACATAGGATCAATTAAAACCTGAGGTTCCTGTTCACTAGGCAATTGTATATATAGGTCTGAAGTTCAGGAAAGCTGTGGATGGCGGAAGTATGTTTTGGAGCATATATCAAGGTCACCAACATTTTTGGCATGATGAGACCCCATAGGGATACTGTGAGAGGAGAAGTTAGCCAAGGAATAAAATGTTAAGAAAACCCAGTCTTTTAGATACAGTCACAAAAATAGAAGCAAAGGATACTGAGAAAGAGCTGCCACAGAGGCAAAGGTAAATTAAGGGAGAGCAATGTCAAAGCCAAAGGAAGAGAGTGTTTCAATGAGATTTAAAAAAAAATCAGCATTGACAGAAGTAAAATCAAGATCTCTGAATCTGGAGAGATTACTTTAAAAGGGGATAAACAAGTAGATCTTTAAGACATCTTGCTATCCAGAAACAAATCTAGTTCAAAGAACACACACCAGTTCTTTTTTTGTATGATGAGATTTTTTTGTTAGCCAGATGAAAACTGAACTCCAGAATAGCAAAGGCTTGATTTTATAAAAACATTTAGTAAGACTTAAGATCTAAAAAATTAATTTCAGCTTTATTTAAATAATAGTTTTATTTTTTTATTTTTTTTGAATTTATTTTTTTATACAGCAGGTTCTTAATAGTCATCAATTTTATACACATCAGTGTATACATGTCAATCCCAATCGCCCAGTTCAACACCAGTTCTTTTTGATCTGAGAAAATTCTTTAAGTGACCTGTGCCTCAGTTATCTCATTTGTAAAAATTAACATAAAAATAGTTCACCTGCTAAATGGATTTTCTTTCTGTCAGGAATATATATCAAGTATTGCAGCAATACATAGTCAACAATGCATGTAGGAAAAATATTTGCTGTTATCTGAATTTCCTTGTTCTTCTTTTGCATGTATTGCTGAGGGTTTTTTTGTTGTTGTTAGAAGTATGCAAATATGTTTCTGTATAACTGATAATTTTGATGATTTTTGAAATTTGTTTGAATATATACAATATAACCTGCATCATATTCATGAATGTTAATACTGATTCCTGGATGCTTTGGGAGGAAGTACAATTACCAAATGTGACTGGGGTTTATTACTGCCAGAGAATGTGCCAGACTGCCTCTTATCTTTCCAAACCATGGGTCCAAAGGTAGAGTCAGACTAGGTGGTTAATCCTGGCATCAGAGATAATTATGGGATAGACATTGTTATGGTAATGGAGGGGGTAGTACTGGACCACCAAACTTTTGAGAAAGCTGTTTTCTCTGAACTGTGCTTGGGAGAATACGTTTGGTATCCTTCTAAATATTCCCAGTTTGACTAATTGCACCTTCACTGCATTATGTCAATGACCTGAAATGAACCATGCTTATGCAGTGGGTATGTTAAAACTCAGGATGACTTTACCTGTTAAGAAATTATTGATGATGTTCTAAGATTAATTTTAATGGACCAGTTGGCTAGACAGCAATATTGCAATGGGTTTTGGAAAGCTAGGAAGTAAACATAGTGCATATGTAGGACTTCTGGTGAACTGACTGGGAATACCAAGTGGAAACCTGGAGGGTGAGGTGATTGGGGGAAGGTTTTCTTTAGTATGGGAAGGATCTTCATAATGAAGGAATTTAAATTCTGATGGGAAAATATTAAGAAGGGAAGATAATTGAGCAAAGGGTGAATAATTTATAGCAGCCTCTTGGAAGGGAAATAGAGAATGAGATCCAGATCACAGCATAAGGGATGCTCATTAGACTGAAAGAATGGCCTCAGACAAAGTGATGGGACAGGACCCAATAGAAGATAACAGAATATAGTTTAAGCTCTTACTCTGGCCAGAAATTGCTCTAAGTCCCCAGCTGGAATTTATTCACTTCCTGCTTATTAGCCTTATCCTATTATTTTCATTTTACAAATGAGGGAACTGAGGTGTGGAAAGTTATGTAACAGGCACGCAAGGTGAAATAGCAAGTGTCAAATGGAGCTATGGTTTGAGATGACAGATTGGCTGTAAAACCCCTGCCTTTTACTTTTAAATCCTAGATGGTAACTGATGAATACAGGTAGATGGAAAGTGGAAAGAATACAATTATTCTTAGCTTAAAAAAAGAAAGGAAAAGGAAACAATATCAAAAGGCTTGAAGGTATTGGCCAAGGAATCTTTAAAATACTGCATCAGAAATTGTAGCCTGTTGCTGTGTACCTGAAACTATCACAACATTGTTAATCAGCTATACTCCAATATAAAATAAAAAGTCAATAAATAAAATTTGAGGACACAGACACACTCACAAAATGTAACCTGAACAGGAAATTAAAAGGAAACAATGGATACCTTCAGAAGATAAATGGATAGAGTAGTCATTCAGGTTAAGAAGCATCTGGGCTCAAGGGACTAGTCATGGAATAGACATGTGAAGAGGAGATAAGAGTCTGGATAAAAGGAAGTCATATCTACCACGGTTGCTGTAAATATAATTTCAGAGTCAGCCACATGTCTTTATTTTACTTACAGTGCTATTGGCAACATATATTTGCAAGTTTTAATATATTCGAGTTTTTCCTTACGTCTTAAAATCTTCACTACTCTAATAAAAGCATTCTTCATTTTCCTCTACTGTATAAGTTTTCTTTTATATATTTAGTCTTTACACCATATAATCTATTTAAGGCAGAATCTATCTTTTCTGTCCTATAATTTTCTAAACGTTTTTTCAATTAACACTCTTACTCTCAAACACAGATTTATAAATTTCCTTTTATCATACATCAAAGTCCCACATCCCTTTCTGACACAGTTCTCCCTTCCTGGTGCTCACTGGGATTAAAGTTCTTCACTCCCTCTTCCATCCATGGCCTCATCATATGCTAAATGTGTACGCCCTCCCTTGACTTCCGGCCCTGCCATGTGATTTGTTCTGGCCAAGGTCAAATGTACAGAAACGACAGTGGCACGCCAAGGCCAAACCTACACTGTCAGAGGCCACATGCATGCTTTCCATCTTATTTCTTTGTCACAAGTAGGACAGACATATCACAGATCTCCCACTGTATCAGGAGGAGGATGGAGGAGAGGTGCCCCAGCTGTTGCATCACGAAGCCCAGCCACCCAGGTTACCCAAAGCACCGCAATGGGAACAGCCAGCTAACCTACGGAGGCTGAGGTCAGCTCCACCCCTGCCAACCTACAGGAGCACAGATTAAAATTTTTTGAAAACACTGAGTGTTGAGGTGGGAGGTTGCTATTTGGTGTGCAGCACTATTGAAAAAGCTACCTGCGAAAGCATTTGCTAAATAAAAAGTGCTGCTACAAATCAGGAAGAAAAGGTAGGAAACCTGAAATATGTAGTATTTACTGTGGGACAGGTTAGGAAACTAATTTAGAAGGTTAAAAAAGTAGTCTTTTGCTTGTCCAATAAATTGTCCACTGAAATATTTGTGCAGTTCTAGATTTTGATATTTACAGATTCTGATGCTTACAAACCTCTATTTTTTCATAGATGTTGCCGACATTTTCTTCTATTTTCCTTAAGATATTCACAGTGTTTTGAAGTTCTTCTCTACTAATTCCAAAATCTTGACCATTTGTGGAACTGCATCTACTGCTTTTATCTTAATTATTATATTCTTTGGCTTCTTTACATGCCTAGCACGTGTATGTCTCCTGCCAGCAGTGGTCATCTTTTACCTGTTGGACATTTAGGGTGAGAGGCTGATTACCTCTGTCCAAGCAGAGATGGGTCTGGACTGGAGTTTGGCTGTGGTTTTACTGCGATTCACTCAGTGTCTAGATTATCACCATCCCTACAGCTCGGCTCTGCTCTTGAGTCAAGGGTGAACTCCTCCCCCCCATTTATGAGAGAATCAAAGTACTCATTCTGATTAGGAAACCCAATTCACCTAACCCTTGCCTTAAGTTGATTACAAAAATAATATTTCAGATAACGTGTCTTTTCCTAACTGTTTCCATGAAATTCTAAGCTTACTCAACCTACTATATCCCTACTCAGAAGCAGAAATTTGGAATCATCTCCTGAGAGCTTACCCAAAGAGACCTTCAGAAGGTGTTACAAACTTCGGGGAATTTATATGATGTAGGGATGTGAGCCTAATGTCTAGAATGTGTGGTTCTAGGATCCAAGGTCCAGCTTGGACTTCTTTGTTTCCTGTATAATGCCTGGGTAGATTAGATGTTCTGGGGCTGGTGGCAGGGGTGGACAATTCATCAAAATTCAACAGAGTATGTATTTAATTAAACCCAAAGTACAGCTGCCAGCCACCAGGTTTTATTTTGTTTCTCCTGTACATAAGGCCATCAGGCAAAGAAAGGAATTGCCATTCTGGCAGGGATGATTTTTTTTATTATGATGGGGGGACCTTGACAAGCTTGTCTCAAATTCAATGGATTCACCGAGGTGCAGTGTACTGAGACATCTGAGCAACTACCATCTGATCAGTGTAAAAATGACTGCAGGTTCCGATCCTCCATGGAGTAGGTGTCTGTTCTACTCTGCCAGGAGAGCACCCTAGAGTAATAGTGGAAGGACTTGGCTGAGTATGAGAGGAATCTGTAAGCTAGAGGGTGGTAGAAGAGGGAAGCAACAATATAAATCATGGCCTTGCAACCAGCTGCAGGTAGTCCTACTGAAATTGCAACTGGCCAACACCTCGAAACATAAGTAAGAACAGACCAGATTTAACCATAGTGTGAGGGAACCTAAGCACTGTAAGGGGTGGACTTGAGTGGATACAGTTGGAGCTGCCCATGTCCTCTCAGCATCAAACTAGATATGCCAAAGGCTGCCTATGGCAACTATTTATGCTTCTGCCTGGGCTTTATTCTGGCTGAAAGAGCATGCTCAGCCTGTTGGTGGAGACAGCTGGACCTGCTGGAGAGTGACTATCCCCAGAATCAATCCTCATCCATGGAACTGCTGAATAAAACTCCTCTCCCTTAGCTTTCAGCTAGAGTACATCTCTGGCATGTTCTGTACTGTTTTCTTAGTTCCCCAGAGAACTGAGCTCCAGGTGTACCTAGAAGCAATTCACTGGCTTCCTTCCTTCCTCTGTCTTACATTTTCCCTAGTTTGCTAGTATTTCCTTGGCTCATGTACCAAATAAACTACATGAATTAAAATGCTTTTATCAAGATCTGCTCCTGGGGATTCTGCTCCAAAATAAGGCAGGTGGCTGCTCCACAGAGAAGTATTAAACACAGGGGCTTACTTATATTAAAAAAAAATTCAAGATCTGTGAATCAAGTTTTTTTAAAAATGAGAATAAAATTTTAAAGTATATCAAAAGCAACAAAATAAAATTATCAAATAGAAACCTTTTAAATTAGAGTATTGGCAATTTTTTTAAAAAAATATGCTATCTATCCATATATATCCCTTGTTTGGGAATATGGGATGGATAGAGCATTATGTTGAAAAGTGCAAAATTTTATTAAAATAAAAAAGGTGCATCATCTTCATGCAAAAGAAGATAAAGTATTCTTCCAAATCAAACTATACCTTTAATACTGTAATAAATATGATATAGAAGTTACTTATAAAGCATGGTATAGTTTTACCTGAAACAAACTCCATAAGAGCAAACATCTAAGGGCAACTAAGTCATACTTGCAAAGGACACAATAGTGGAACTTCTTTACAGAGTATCTTGGCTTATGAAGTTATTATTTTGTTAGTATGGTATTACCCTGGGATATAAACATTAAACAAGTAGAACAAAATAGAGAGCCCATCAGTAGACTTACATATATACAAAATTTGGATAAAGATGGAGATTGCTTGCAGAGCAGTTGGAAATGACATTTTACTAAATCATAGTGGAAAAAAGTGTTACTTGCATGGCACTAATCTGCATACTTAGGCCACATGATATGTAAAGCCAGTTTAATTTGGATTAATAGTTTAAATGGGGAAAGAAATTCTTTCGACACAGAAGGAAATATAGGATATCATCTTATGACACAAGGGGAAGAAAAACTTTCCTAAGCAATAATAGAAATATTGATAATTAAACTTTGCTAGAATTTTAAAAATTATTATATACACAATGACTATATATAATGATTTTCTCTACAGTTACTTGAGAAGTATGTGGAAGACAACTTCAAAGAAACGAACAAAAGACATGAAAAAAGCAATTCACAAAATAGAAAACTCAAATCACTAGGAAACATGAAAAGGTTACTACTCTCATTAATGATCAGAGAAATACATATTTAACCAGAAATCCTTACACACATACCAGAAAAGCAAAAAAAGATTTGTTAATTCCCCTTATGTTCAAGGGTGTGTATCGTGTAAACTGGTAAGACCATTGGGATAGCTACTGACAACCTCTATTAAATTTGAGAATGTGCATAATCAGTCATCCAGCAATTACATTTCTAGGTATAATCCTGGAGCAATTCTTTCACATGTGCCAAGAAAATAATTGCAATATTGCTCATAGCAACATTATTTTTATAGTGAAAAAGTCTAAGTATCCTAAATTTCCTTCAAAAGAAATTGGAGAATTTACTGTATGGTTATACAATTAAAAGCTATAACATTAAAAACAAATGAGCTATTGCTAGAAGTACTAACATGGTAAATATTCAGGAATATAAAATTAAAACTAAAAGGAAAGTTGCAGATACACACAAACCAATATTAGTTAAATTTGACTACTGATGAATAATACTTTATGTTGCTTAGGGAGACATTTAGTAAGGATATGAATCATGTGTAGGAAGAATAGACCTCCAAATCAGCATAGTCCTTATCTCTGAGTAAGATGGAAGGTTACACCACACTCAACTCTTTTAAATATTCTATTTGTTTAGATGGTTGATGGATAATTAGCTGTCCATTATATTATTTTTAAACTATTTGGGATATCTGAAGTGTATTTCAACTATTTAAAAAGAAAATCTGATTTACTTTAAGTTACTTTAGAATAATAAATCAAGAAAGGCAGAATTTGTCCATGAAGATTTCTCTCTCGTTTTTTAAATTTAAAAAGGCAATATTAAATAAGAGAACCTCAACTTTGATGCTTATTCAAGACCAGATTTGATTTATAACAGTATGGACTAATTGTGAAACTATCTAGGCTAAATCTAGCCATTCATTTAAAAAATAGAGCTATCACAATTTTTCATATTGAATATAAACACTTCACATATAGTAGTTACATAATGATGTTCTGCTAATTAAGATTTTGCTTTTACATGCTTGATCACATTCCTCAATCACAGAAGATCAGAATTAAGACACTTGGAATCTCATTTTGTAGCTACCATCTTTATAAATTCTGAAAAAAATCCTGACCTTAGTTCTTTCATTTGAATATGGAATATAGTGGTTTATTTTTTAATTTTGACTATTGATTTATGGAATCAGGTAGTTTGTTTCCTCCATGAATAAAGAAGTAATTCAGGATATATCTTTGTTTTTTAATTATTAAATATTTTTTTCATTGTGGTAAAAAACACGTGACATGAGATCACCTCTGTTTTTGACTTTTCCAGTTCTTTCACGTACCTCTTTATTCTTCTAAGGTACTAACCATTTTCACTAATTTGCTTAAATAGGCACCAGTCTAACCTTCAGCACTTAAAACAAAGGGGAAAAAATGACATAAATATAGCTTTAAAGATTTTTCAACTCTTCTACCTTTGCTTGCTGCTGGGATCCTGACAACTTAAATTTAATATGGAATTATCTAAGTAATTATAAAATATCATAATGAACAGCTACGAACTTCAATGAAAATCAAACACTCCAAGATGTAATTTATTCTAGACACTAAGTTTTTTGCAATCTCAATTTCCCTCAAGCCTTTTAGAGGACAAAAAGAGTTTACTTACATTCATAGTAATGAATTATAAGTTAATTTTTATCCAGACAATTAAATAACATGATGATCTGTTTAAGATTCTGTTTACTGACTCCCTAGTTGTGAATAGATGTCTCCTGGATGCTAGCCATTTTACTACATGTATTACAATAATTAAAAGACACATATAACAATTCTCATTTCCACAGTGTCTGTTTTGCAATGATCTGTCTCTTGAGCTTTACCAAAATGTTTAATATTGCCCTAAGATATATTAAAATGTCTTCCTTTTAAAAATTATTTTCCTAATAATTTGTACTTCTGAGTAACCTGAGAATCCCTTTGTCAGAAAATCAGACTTGATTCTAATTGAAATACTTTTGAAAGCATATCAGTTAAAGGGATACCTTAAAATTTTGCAAGAAAAGAAATGAATATAAAGATTACAATAATTTTGCAGTTACAGATTGTTTACATATTTTATATATTTTTATAATTTCTAATTTTGTAAACATTAATGTTATTTTAATTGGAAAATGATATTTCAAATGGAAGAATAGGTGAGAAATAGAGAATTTTGGAAAGAGGGAGCATAAATGAGAAATTGGTTATATGAATATATAGTTATGAATAAAATATTAGAGTGGGGCAAAATATTAATAAAAGAAACGGATCCAAGTAGATAGACTTGTAGGGAATATAGAATTAAATAATTGGAGAATGGAAGTTTTTGTTACTCAATAAATTCAAATATTTGGTAAAATATTTAGATACAAGATTAAATTTGATTTTACCTAAATACAATATCCAAATAAATATTACTTGGATTAAAGTTATAATCATATTAAATGAAGTCATAAAATTCTAGAAAGTATTTTAATACCTAATTATTCCTGGGATTTTGAAATTTTTCTATGTATAACCACAATAAAAACATTACTAAGAAATTATATTTGGCTAAATCAGAATCTTAAATATTTTTGTGTCAAAACAACAAGCATAATTTAAGATGCAATGTATGACATAGGAAAAATTCATATGAAATTTGAGATTTAAAAATTTGCCAACATAAACTTATTTTTACAAACCAAAAATAAACTTACAAAAAAGTCTCATTTAAAAATAAAGTAAGTTCATGAATAATTTACTTCAAAAAGCAAGTGGCTAATGGATGCTTTTGTATTCTTACTAATATACCAAGAAATGAATATTAAAAGATATAGCATAAGCAGTGTTTTACAAAAGCTAAAACTCTGATTTGGAAACATGCTTTGAAAAATATATGGAAATAAATTTTCTGAAAAGAACTTGGTTATAGATAAAGGACTTTTGACAAGATCATAAGGCAATCCCCCTTCTAAATAGCCTCTATGAAGATAATCACACATTTTTTCTAAAATCTTCTGTGCAATGATGTTCACTAATTACAATGTATAAAGATATTAGGTAAAAATAACCTCAATAAAAGAGTAGAAATTCAATTATTTTATATCTGTGTGATGATATATACCATATGATTAAAAAACAAGTTTTCAGATATTAGTGGCATCAGAAAGTAATTACATTTTCATGGTAAGTGGAACATGCTGAATAGAAATATTAAGGTATTAATTACATAAAGTGTGTGTTTCTAGAACTGGAAAAAATTTATAAAACTACTCAACAGGACTAGTTGTGATTTTAATTTATTTACATCCAATACATATGGTCTATAGTTTAATAAATTCTATATTTGTAACTGCAGTATCCTTATAAAGGAAGCTCAAGGATTCAAACGCAGAAACAAGTCTAAAACCAAATCAGTAATGGGTAGGGAATATGCAAATTTCACTGTCAAAACAGAGTCCTGAGGCTAAATCAGTTACAGTCAGTAAAAAAAAAAAAAAAAAAAAAAAAGGAAAATCAAGAAAATGGAAGTTGAGGGATAGCCATCAATCAAAAACGAAGGAAGCGGTGAGTAGGGCAGATGAAACACACCAAATGCAAATGCATTTCCTCATGACACAGCCCCTATTTTAAACAGAAAGCTTATTTTTATTTTTGCCAAATAAGCTCCGAGAGCAAACAGGTGGGTCAAATTCAGGAATCAATTAGGCCAGGCTTTTTGAAGTATGGTTTATTTATGAAAAATTAGTAAGTTGTCAATTTATAGCTTTGAAAATATTACAGGTTGCTGACAGGTTTTTTGATTAAAATACTATGCTTATGCATTTCTATATTGAAATGCATATACACTAAAATGGAATTCAAAGAATAAAATTATAACACCCTTCTCTGAAACATCTTAGTGTTTTTGATATATTTCTTTATAGCTTTTCAATTTGATATTTTTGCCCTGTTAAATTTTAATTGTCCAGCAACTAGAAGTTCATATTGTTTCTTTTCAAACTTACTGTTATGATATTTATTCACCACGTATATATTTTATAGCCTGAGTAACCATCAAATAGAATGACTAGAGAATATCCTTCCAAGTGGATTATTCTCTTATATTTGTTATTGTATTTACTATATAGTTTTTATATAATAAGTGGAACAAATGTTTCTCTGCAAAGATATGTAATATATATATTTCCTTCATCCTTCCATATAAAGAACTATATATACACGTATACTTTCTATATACTAGATTTCTCTCAAGTTATCAGATTAAAAATACCATTTTTAGGAGGTTGGACATGTGGAAATATGTTTTCTGAAAGGCTCGTAGTATTTTACAAAACTGGCTTTAGTATTTGAATAGCAATTTCACTGCAGCTTTAAATATATATATACACGCATATATATATATTGGATTGCCAAAAATGATGTTCAAATATATATTTCTTTCATTGCAAGTCAAAGTGTCTAACGTATAATTCACTTACTTAACCATCAAATAATTTGTGCTAATCAGGCACAGGCCACACAGTCTTGAACATGCTGCCTGTTCTCATGGAACTTTTTATCTAATAATATTAATAACCATAATAGTACCATCCAACAGCTACTGAACTATTAAATAGGCCAGGCAATGATTTAATCTTTACTTGCATTAACACATTTCCCTTCACAGGAATTCTCAGAAATATAAATATTATTTAATTCCCACTCTTCTGATGAAGGCTATCTCACAGCTAGGTTAAATAACTTGCTCAAGGTTATATGCTAATAGTAAAATGGGATTTGAACACTAATGAGGAAGAAAGGAATTTAACAAGATATGGATATATACTAAGAGCTTATGAGATCAGCTATGTAGGAATGATCAGAATGCTATGGTAGAGACTATCACAGGAAAATTATTCTGTGTCAGTGAGAGTTTCCATATATGTGACATGGAATCTGAGACCTGATATATGAGAGAAAGCCATTCTCATTTTCCCATGAGTAGCTGGAAGATAACACAAGTGAAGGAATTGAGGTATGAAAAAAAATCGGCACATTTTGTGTTTGTATACTATTTTTTTCAAAGTTCAAATGGAATGAATTCTCTCGGCTATGTGTGATAAAGTATTTTGCCTACATCTCTAGAAGATCTATTCAGACATAGAAATCTGGGTTTACAATATCTATTTTTATTATTTGAAGGTGTTCCTCCATTGATACCCAGTAGTGTGGTTCCCACCAAAACTTTACTATCCCTTTCAATATTCCTCAGTATAGAATATTTCTTCTTTCTCCAGCTCTCCTCATTTTATTTCACATTTTGATTTTCAAAAGTTTGACTATGTTGCTTGCTTTATTTTTTAGTTTGAGGGATCTTTCAGCTTCTTGGAACTGTGGTTTAAGTCTAAGTTTCTGGAAAATCCTTGAGATTTTAGGCACAGTTAAAGATTTTTTTTTAGGTAGAATACATAAAGCATGGACAGGAAAAAGGAAAAAAAATTAAAAAGACAAATTCTTTAGAAGTCACAAGTTCTGGCCCTTGAAAAGGCACTACTAAGATAGGTCAAAACAAGCCATAAAATGGGGGAAGATATTCACAACACATCTGTCAAAGTCATACTCTGATTACATAATGGGATAAACTTCCCGAAAGAAGATAATGTGAAAACATAGCACATGACAAATTGCTCAGCATCACTGATTAGGGAAGCACAAATTAAGACAATATTAGGGTACCACTACAAACCTACTAGAACAATTAAAATTTAAAAAGGCAAGAAAGGATGTGGACAAGCTGGAACTCATATTTGTTGATATAAAATTTCAAACACATTTTGCCAACATCATTGTTGTTTCTTAAAAGTTCAACATACACAGACCATGATTCAGCAATTCCACTCCTTGGTACTTATCAAGGAGAAATGAAAATATACTCCACACAAACTCAGAATTTTCTATCGTATTTATTCTTAGTATCCCCAAACTACTAACCCATCAAAACATCATCAATTAGCAATAGTTAAACAGAATGTGGTATTTCCATACAGTGAAATACAATTCAGCAATAAATAGCAATAGACTATTGATATATGCGACAACGTAGATGAATTTCAAAAACATTGTGCTGAGTAGAAGTAGTCAGACACAGAAGAGCATATATAGTATCACTCATTTTATATTTATCACTAGAAAAGACATCTCATCTCTGAGTGGCAGAAACAGATCAGTTCTTGCTGAGGGTGGTATGAAAATGACTAGAAACAGATAAAAGGAACTTTGTGTTGACAGAACTGTTCAATATCTTGATTATGGTTGTGGACACATGGATGTAAATATTTGTCAAACTCACTGAACTGTACAATTAAAATGGATTTTTAGATGTAACTGGCTCCTAAGCAAAATCAATTTTAAAAGATATGTCTGTGTGTCCAGATCTTTATACTATATATGCTGTTGACTAATTGAGTCAAAGAACCAATTAATTGATTCTCTTGGTTATTTTATCACTATAGAAAACAAAATGGGTTAGGTTTCCAACACTGAGTTCTTTAAACTACCTTGTTCCTTCTCATTTGTGACATTCTCCTTCAGCCTGACAAATTCACTGACTCAAACAGATGAATGCTTTCCCTGAGCCTCATTCTTAAATAACAAACAATCCCTACACTTCTGTTTACTCATTTTCTTATCCCCTAAGGAAAGACTAGATATGGAAGATGTCAAAGAAAGTTTTAGACAAGGGATTTAAAAGATTAAGGGGAGGAGATAATTAAATTTTTCACCAAGGTAAAAAGTAATCTAAGAGAAGATCTTGCTTCTCTGAGCAAGGTGGAAAGGAAAGAAGAATATTAAATAAAAAAGAGCAACTTAATGTTGGGGGAAGAATACTCCAGTAAGTAGTTGATAAGTTAAAAATATATATACTTGAAAGAAATCAACATAATTTCTCCTTTCAGAAAATCCTGAGGCTTACTATATTAACTACACAAAAAGAGCATTAAGACCCTGGGTATCTACTCATGTAAGCTTTTTGCTGAAGTTCTCCTGAATGTTTTAAATGTTTTAATCTGATCTACCACCAGCCACTTGTGTCACCTTGGTCAAGTGGCTTACTTTCTCTGAGATTCAGTCATCTCAACTATTGTGAAGGGGAGAGATTTTTTTTAATCAGTTTTAAATTTTAGGGTAAATGTTATGTCAAGGGGTAAATCCATGAATTTTACAACACTGAATCATATTTCTACAAACCTTATTTTTTCCTATAGTCAATTTAGTTACAATAGGACATAGCTAAATAGACCAGCTTTGCTTAGCCAGATTTTCTTTTAAAAGTTTTGATTATTAACAGATGCATTTTATTTTGCTTCACTAAATATATAAGATTAAGGCTTACAAATAAATTTTATAAAGTACATTTTAATAGAGCTTCATTCTTTACTACATTGTCTTAAATTGTTTACATCCAGTATTTTTAAAATGCTGGTGGTCACTTTTTCTGTGGACATTTTTAGGTACTCTGTTTGCTCAGTAATGTATTTATACAGCTGCTCAAAAATTTTTTTTTTAACTGCCAGTGAATAAATTGGCTACAAATTTAGAACCAGGATGTAGTCTTGCAGTCCTTTTAAAATCTTGGATATTGAGTCTAGCCAACCACTAGGATGATGTCTTTAGCTTTAGTTTATCTAGACTAACATTGTAATGGATTTAGACTAACATTGTAATGGATTTTCTGGAGGAAGCCTAGGTACGACAGGTCAATATTCAATCTTCAAATTTAGTACCAGTTATGGAGATATACAAGTTTATCTGTTAATAGTGTGGCTCAATCTCAACGTAGGTTTAGGTACTGGACAGTGTACTTAGCACAGCTTTATGGAGGTTATGAACCACCTTATAGACCTCATGGATGTCCTTCTTAACCTTGTAATTTTGTTATAGTTTTTTTTTAATCATTCGATTGTTAAAGTCATTTTTCTTGGCAGTTTGTTCCTAGCTCTAGGCTTGAATACAAAGATTCTCTTCTACAACAATAAGGGTGAATATATTAAAAGCACCACTTTAAGTGTCAAACATAGTTCTTTTGTCTTCAACATTCTCACCCAAACTAAACAATTGCTAAATAATAACACCAGTTGGCTTATTTATGATTCTTAGTACATTGTGTTCAAAGATTCCAACATATTTTTGGCTTTATGATGGTAGAAACTAAAATAAATTGATACTGTGTCAATAGTAATGACAATTGTCTTCCTAAGTTAGGTGGCTACAATTATTTTCATAATCTTAGAAGATACTCAACAGAACAGAAGCCTGTTGGAGAAAACGGTAGATACTAGGCTAACATTGAATTCAATAAATTTTAGAAGCCAAAATTTACCATTAAAATGCTTATTTTATAATTGTATTCCTTATAGGTTGATTCCAACATCCTTAAAGATACATAAAATGAGGTTCTAAATGATAAAATTCAGCTTGTGAAAGCCAAACCAATCCATTATTTGTAGAGCACCGCTGGACTAAAGTCTTAGTTCAAATCCAAGGTTAATTATAAACAAAGAACTTCTTTGGCACTCTATTAAAAAAGATTACTTTACTTCAATCATACAATTTAAAATTCAAAGTTTTTGAAAACCAATGTTGAAAAGTACAAAAGGATGGCACACATTGTAAAAATATTTCTGGAGAGCTCATCAGAATTTGAAACACTTGTGATCTTCTACAGCTAAGATTTATGAAACAGAGAATTTGAATACTTCCTTGTAACTCACACACACTAAAAAATTTTGTAGGAAAATTTTACAAATTTAAATTGCTTTTCAATGGAGAGAAAATCAAATTTATTTCCTACCACCATTTATTCTAATGTTCAACAGTACCACAGCAAGCTTCTGTATCTATTTTTGCCATGAAATCAACATTTGACAACACTTACCATAATGTATCTGTTTATCCTGTTTACCTTATGTAAAAAGAATGTTCAAAAGCTTCTTGTACCTCATCCAATATTAGTATGATTTATAGTTGATAACAAATTCTAAGCTCCACAGTGAAAGTACACATATGTTTTGCTGTTTCATCTGTATGTCTAGAGTTCAGTAACTACTAAGCAATAACATGCTTAATAAATGGACGAATCCATTTACCCAATAAACACTAAGTGGATAAGTATTCCCTAATATATTACAATTCTAGCCTAAGTGCCACCAATCTTAGCCACACTCGTTCTTTACTTCCATTTTTTTTCCAGTAGCTTCAACAGTAAAAATACAATAGGTCTGTAAAGGAGCAGATACGGCTAGGCAAGATGGCCTCTCAAATTTGGGTGACATATGGTTTGGGAAGTTGAACTTGATTGTGAGCAATATGTTGTAAGTTAGATGAGGAAAAACATGATTTCTATCTTGATTTTCTCTCATTTTTAGCACTGGACTTCCTTAGGTAGTAAAATGCTATTTATTCAACGAATAGTAAATCTGATGCATTGTACCATGCACTAGGTAAGCAAAAATGGTTGCAAGTGGATGTAGAAAGTAAAAGGTATATTGGTTTCCTATTGCTGTTCTGATCGCCACAAACTTCATGGCTGGAAGCAACTGTTGCCACAAATGTTCATATAGACTATTTTCATATGGTCTATTTTCAGGGATATTTAAAGGGGATGTTATTTAGGTGGGCAGGATGGACTAGAAAATCCATACAGAATCTCATATGCAATATTTCCTGTGACCTATTACCAACTTAATTTATAAAAATTAGATCATTTGGTGAAAAATGTCCCTTTGTGGAACTGACCTAAATGATTACTATAATGTGCTTATTTTAAATGATTTTGTTAGTTGTTAAAATATGTCCTTTGTAGCAAGTATGATGACATTGTTTTTTAAGCTACATCCTAATGACTAAAAGTACCCATCCCAACGACTTTTTTCTCGGCTTACAAAGTATGATTTCTCTATTTAAAAAATGTGTTTACCTTTATATGCATGTGATTTAATGGAATATTTGTATAGTATATTATGTACAAATCTGTGTATACATTGTGGGGAAATCTAGAAATGAGAATTCAGTGATTCTTATGTCAACAGATTAATTTTACAAAGTACCTGCATATCCACTAGTAAGTCAATCCCTTCCTTCTTCCGGAAAAAAAAAAAAAAAAAAGAAAATCAGGAAAAAAACCCTGCAGTAACTATCAGGGTTGCTTTTAGCTAGTGCATAGCTTGCTGTAGGGTTAATGTTATTTGTCTCATTTTTAGAAGAATGATTCATATTAACCAAATTCAGATTAAGAAGAGTTACCTACTCTATTAAAACATCTAATCATACTAATTTCATCAGATTCCTGAAAGGTGTTTTCTGGAGTAGGAAAATAGCTATTATAAACTTAGAGTTATGCTGTATTTTATATGGAAGGTTTATTCTAACAGATTAGTACCTACTATGAAGTATTTTATCTTCAGGATTCTAATATCAGTAACTCACAGTGAAGTATTTCTTTCCCCAGTAAATTGTTTGAGTTTCACAATTTTTAAGTATATAAAATGTGTTCTCCTTTAACATTTAAAATTTTTTTATTTCCTGAGTTTAAATCAAGTTTAACTTTAATTATTAAAATACTTTAAGTATTTTTATTTTTGTGTAGAAATATATAACCTTGCTTCAAAAGAAAGCAGCAATATTTAAAATAAAGTTCCCATATAAAACATCAAAACAGACAATCGGTTCTTGTGCATGCTGCTGTTGTCTCTCTGGAGGCTTCAGGCTTAAATGACACTGATTATACCTGTTACCCTAATACATTATTCATGACACTGGTGGTAGAGCATCTTCTAACAGCCCGTCATTTTCCATTACCTTCCATCAAAGAACCATATGCTGCTTTCATAGTTTATTGATACTGAGGCATACATAACATACTCAGAAAGGCATTTGGAGGCATTATAGGCTTTCAGATGAGCTTTTGAAAATACTTATATAACACTTTGAACGGCTTATGATTATGCAGTACTTTGGCTAACAGCTTAAAAAAAAAAAAGAGGCAATAGGTAGCCACCAGCTGTTAGCCTTAAGGTGTAACACTAAAGCTTTCTTGACCTTTCTCCTTACCTGTCAAATGGGGTTAACAAGGTAGTTGTGAATACAGAGATGTAAAAAGAGTATATGAATCCTATCAGTGTCTGTCAGAACTATGATATTCAGTAAGTACTAATTGTACTAACTAGATTTCTAGTCTGCAGACAGCTAAGAGAGGCATAAATTCAAAGGTGAAAGTTACTTCACAATTATAAAAGCTGTGCACGTTTGTTGTATTTTGGAGCCGTCATCATTTTACAAATTATATTTCTTTTCCACAATTTAGAATGTTGGCTGATAGACTTTTGTTAATATAAGGAATCTTTGCAGCTCTAAGAAGTTTGATACTTTTTATTTATTTTTTAACCCTAACACCATTTAGCCACACTGGAGACTTTCTTCTGGCTTGTGAAAGCCATGTGCCATTGGATGATAACATTTAGTTCTGTGTTCATATTACTGTGAAATATGGTTCTACATTTTTATCATTGGGAAACAGTCAGACTAGGTTTTGATTATTAGAACAGAAGACTTCTTTCTCCTCACCCCTCCTTTGATGATCAGTCAACAATGGTTGCAAAGAATTTATATGCTGCTGACCCTCTACCTAAGCACATTAAAGATTCACTGGTTTTAAGATTAAGGAAATAGTCAATGCCTTTAGACATTCAATATCCTTTAAAACAGTTCTCAATGCTGCATTTTGGGATTTTTCTTATTACTTTTGTAGGCAGAAATGAA
The DNA here is from genome assembly GCF_964341445.2 of Mesoplodon mirus. Classification (NCBI taxonomy): domain Eukaryota; kingdom Metazoa; phylum Chordata; class Mammalia; order Artiodactyla; family Ziphiidae; genus Mesoplodon; species Mesoplodon mirus. The sequence goes on from NC_138989.1 coordinate 79,336,768, forward strand.
TATAATCTCACCATATGGAAAAAAAATCTAAAAATAGACAAATTCCTTCAGCGTGACAATGTGGGAAGACGATTTGTCTAATCATCTGGAGCTCAGTGAGTTAATAGGTTAATATCAGAGGATAAGTACTTGATGTTGGTGACAATACTTGGATTTTGAGCTTAAGACTAGCCTGGCTTCTAATGTGAAAGTATTTCAGAGATAAAGAAATTTGAAACTTAGAAAGGCAACAATCAAATTGCATATATTTGTAGCACCAGTTCATCAAAATCTATTAGTATGAACCACTGATATTTACCGGAATAGAGCTTTATGCTGAGACTGCTACAGGGAGCAATGGATTCTGTATTCTCTTGATAACGCAGTTGGTCCCAAAGAATCTTTATATATTGAACTGTTTTCTTTTTCATGATGATTTGAAAGTTATTAAAGGCACATAAAGTGACAACATATTGTATAACTGATCCATGGTAAGAATGTCATAACTGGAGGCCAGAATGTATATGTATAATGAATTATAAATACCTATATACTACATTATGTATACACATAATACATGTAATTGTTGAATATACAAAGCATATACTTTTTTGAAAATAGAGGAAGCAGTAATAGACTTCAACTTACTTTAAGAGGCAAGTATAAAACCTTTGTCTCGTGTATATATGCCTATAGAGATATAAATATAAATATGTAACGCATTTGCCTTCTAAGTTTTACAGAGCTTTGCAATTATTGTATACTCTGATCAGTTTTGTTACTTCAACGTTAAGTCTATGTATCAACTGGATATTTTAGAAAAATAGATTTAGTAATCAATGTTAATTTTTCTTCAATTTGTGGACTTAGAATTGATTCATTGAATTTGTGAATACCATAACAACATTTAACATGATCGTTTTATAGTTTACTTGATTAGTACTTGATATTGTTTTCAGACTCAAGAATAATCTTCAAAATATAATTGTCAAAAAATTTCATAAGTACTTTGACAAAACTTGCATTACACAAAAGATAGTAATTAAAACACTTTTCAGTCACTTTTCGTTTAAGTTTCAGTTTTTACATCTGGTCTCTGCATTGGGCCACTGTCTTCCATTGTGTTTCTCTCAAAGCCTGATTGGTGCTCACTAAGCACTCGCTTCCTATAATACCCCTTCCACTCAGCCCCAGACAACTACTCAGGTTGTTGTAGACTGACTGTTTTCTAGAGTCTGACAAAGATGATTCTGACAATTTTGCTTAATTTTTTGATGTTTATGTGGAGGAACTGACTGCTGAAGCTGCTCACAACTGCCATTTTCCCTTAATTATTTCTTGACTTTAATTTCAATAATTATCTCAAATTTCAGGAGTCATTGGAATTTAGAGTTATGACATTTGAATTTATCCTTATAGTAAATATGTGAGTAATAAAGTTATCTTCCACAAGTGAATGAAACTAAGTTTCTGTGAGATTGAGACTTGCTTGCAAAGACAGAAGGAAAGGACAGTTAACTAGTACCTCCTTGCACCATGTGGTATAGCAGGAGACATACAGTGTTTCTTATATTTAACGTGGAATTTAAAGTCATAATTTCTATTAAAGTCATAATTTCTATTATAGTTTTAGTTCAGCTTCCTCCTTAGTAAATTACATTTGCATAGTACTTGAGTTTTCAAATTGTTTTCGTGAATAAGGATACTCTACATTTTGTAGTTGAGAAAATAATGTACACATGTGTAAGATTATTAGGTCTAGATTAAAAGGGTAAGATGAGAACTTGAAGGTTTTGCCTCACTTCTAATCAAATGCAGTTTTTATTCCACCATGACTTAGTACACACATGCATGCATATACACACGCCCACCATTTACACCTTACACTATTAATATGCTATCTAAAAGGTTTCCCCTTTATAATAACTTGTCCAAGCATTGTACATAATTTAGCAAAAGCTGGTTAATGTTCACTGATTTTCTTTTCAGAGAATTAGCCTAGATCACCTGAATATTGAATTATTTCTAACATAACAGTGTACAGCCTCAAATATACTTGCTTGACTGTCTTTGCAGGGTATTCGATTCCAAACCACAAAGCCTGATTTCGAGTTTGATTTTTTTTTTTTTTTTTTTCTTTTTGCGGTATGCGGGCCTCTCACTGTTGTGGCCTCTCCCGTTGCGGAGCACAGGCTCCGGATGCGCAGGCCCAGCGGCCATGGCTCACGGGCCCAGCCGCTCCGCGGCATATGGGATCCTCCCAGACCGGGGCACGAACCCGTATCCCCTGCATCGGCAGGCGGACTCTCAACCACTGCGCCACCAGGGAGGCCCTCGAGTTTGATTTTGAAGCAGTAATACCTCAGCTAGTAAAAGTGTCAGCTTCAGGGTAGATAATGTAGTGATGTACATGAAATGTAATAGTAGAAAGACGTTTCTTGGGCTTTTCATTATAAATATTGTATAAGTGTTGACCTCTACCCAGCTCCTTGGAGATTTAGGTGTCTGAATATCCCAGACAGATTTTGTCATATCACTATATTCTCATATGTGCCTTTTGAAATTGTGCTCTTAAAAATGACATCATTTATGGAACCCATAAAGAATATGATTTCCCTGGAATTTTAGGTGATTCTCGTAAAATATTGAAAAGCATGCCATATTAAATATAGTAGTATTAGAACTATTTCCTCTAGGCAGTTAGATAAGAGGCTTAAGTATTTAAACATCACATCAGCTGGCCCTTTAAGTACTTCCTAAAATAAAAAGTAATCTACAGAAATTCTACAGAAATTTTAATTAACTTGCATTCAAATAATTTTCTACTTCAAGTTAAAATACTACAGAATTAGGAAAAAATATTATTTGATGAAATTAAGCATTGGGTTATATATTTGAAACAAGTCTCCCCTTCCCCCATGTAAAAGGTGCTATTTTTCACTTTTGCTCTTATATTAAGGTCATAAATGCCATAAGTAGTAGAAAAGGGAGAGATACAGAAATATTTGAAAACAAAAAGCTAATGGGAATTCATTCCAGTTCAACAAAGTGATACTGTATCAAATGGTATCACACGTTTGGGGACGTCAAATGGTCAGCAGCAGAGGCAACAGCAGAATAACACATTCTTTGTGTAGTATTTTGGGTATATGTCTTGGCACTTAGCATTCCATTTTCCTGCCTATTTCCTTAACCTAATACCCTAGTCTTCCAGTAAATCCTGTGAGGCACCCAGTCTCCACCTAATACATTCATTCTCTAGATTAGAGTTTCTTTAGGACTACCTGACTGATCAGAAGACTCCTAAAAGTGAGGTGCAAGTAAACGGGTAAAATTTGGAAGTGGATCCTTGATCTAATTGGGGCTAGACAAGTACAAACCAGTTAATTAACTACTGAAATATTGTACACATGCATGGCATGCAACAGCATGATGGATAACTACATTATTTCTTGGGGCCACCTGGAATAAATTCTCCATTGCGGGCAAAGCTTTCAGATCCATCAATAATCACATGGGTGCAGGATGAAAAAGAAACAATGACATACCTAAATCCCTAAATCCTTAGCAAAATGAACTGTCTAAACCATAGGGGATTCCTGTAACTCTTCTAAAAGAATCTTCATAACATTTGCAGAGCTATAATACTTTATGCAAACACTTGTACAATCTTGTTCCCTAAGGAAGCTGAAATGTAATTTGCAGCTTCATCAGATCTCCTATATGAAAATAAGGAACATGAAATGAACAAGCTACCTTGATGTTTGTGAATTAGTCACTGAAGCTGTCTATCCTAAGAACTACTATATTCCAGACACTACACGCATACGCAGCATATTCATAGGAAATAGAAGTCAAGGTGAAATAGCTAACAAAACGTAAGAAATCCAGACATGAAGTATAAACATAAAATACCAACTTTAAAGCAGGTCAAGTACCTACCTTGTATTAACAACATCTAGAAGCTGAAGCTGTGGAATGCTAAGCATATTTGGAGGGTTCTGTTAATGGACCAAAAGAACTTTCAAAGTCAGAAAAAGAACTAACTTGCTGTCACCACATAAAATGTCAGACTACGAATTTGAGGAAACAAGAACATTTCTTTCTACAGCAGAGTACTTGACTATTTGAAGTAGAGAGATTAGAGATGAAATACAAATTATAAGGTAATGAGAACCAAAGCAGCTTATGTGAATAGGCATGTAAATTTTTCTGCAGGCACGAAAGTCTTTGGTCCCAAGATAGCTAGATACAGATGATTCAGTATCAGCTGGTGATGCCAGAAAGACCAACAGTGTGACTAGATGGCTGGGACTTTGAGTTGCATGTCGTCAGCCCACCCTCTGAAGGAGGCAGAGACTGAGTTATTGGTCAGAAAGTTCCTCAATTATAAATATGTAATGAAACCCCAATATAAGCTCTTGACACTAAAGCTTGGGTGAGCTTTTCTGGTTGACAATACTTTGTGCATACTGTTATACATCAATGTGATCAATATGCTGAGAGGGTGACATGTCCTGACACCCTGGGGAGAGGACAATGGAAGCATCATATTTGGGACTCTCCCAAACAATGCATCTCCCCTTTTGGCTGGTTCTGATTTATCTTTTTTGCTATAATAGAATTAGCAAGTATAACTTTCCCAAGTTCTATGAATTTTTCTAGTGGATTATCAAACCTGAAGATCCAGCTCCTGAATTTATACTCTGTTGGTTAGAATTGAGGGTGGCCCTGGGAACCACCAAATCTGTGGCTCATGTGTTACGTAAGAACCGTCGTGTGGAGGACTCAGGCCTACCTTCGAAGGTTGAAGACAAACTCCAAGTCGTCAGGATCAGACGTTATATCACAAAAAATACAGAAACCAAACCAACCCCTCCCCACAACCCCACCCACACACACAAAACTTCCTTATTTTGTAAAAAGAGTACCAAAGAGAACGGGTGTAAACTGGGCTGGATTCTGCAGTATTCATATTACAGCGAAATAGAGAATTCTAAGAGCAATTTTTATTCTGAGTAATTTTTAGTCTGCATTTCGGTAATGATTACAGCATTCTATGGAAATTTACTACCAATAAAACAGATTCTATGCCTTGTTTAAAAAGCCAGGCAGGCTCTGTACTGTCAAATCCATTTCATGTTTAAACAATTTAGTCATGTTACCTGACAGGTAACTCGAAGAACTTGTCATTCTGCCATTTGTTAGACACTCCAATGTTAATCGCATTAATGAATAAATAATTTGCTTACCTCCATCCAGCAGGGACGTGTAGAGCAGTGATTGGCTTACCTTTTGTGGTGTACTCCTCCATGACTGTTCTCCCGTGAAGCAGCGATGGTTTTGCTCTTTATTCCTAGTCCAAGCGACCTGAAAAACCAGATCAAAATAGTTCATTCATTTTTATTCACACTTACAACATTTTATAATGAAACTAAATCCTGAAAAATGAGAATTATAGACCCATTTTGGATTTGTGTCTTATTCATCCTCATATCCTCCTCCTCTAGCAAGTGCCTGCCTCATAATACAAACTCAATAAATGCATGATACTTTGAACTGAGGATGACTTTCCACAATCTGTAATATATGTAAATAGGTAGTTAGAATCTGGGATACTCAGTACAGATATAGGATGCTTCTTTAAGTGTTGCTACCTTTTAAATTTAAATATTTAAGATATAAAATGCTGTCATTTAAAAGTTCTATCAATTTTTTTATTGTCCATCTTCTAAGGGGTAACAAAAAATCATATTCAAATGACGCAAAACAGCCAAGTTTAGCAAAGTGCTAAAGGTGTTTTGTATTTTATGTCTTAGGGGAAAAAATGTCAAATCTGTATTCTAATATTTATCAAAATCTCCCAGTTAAGGATTTGGTCAGAATGCAGGTACTTTGCCACTTTATTAAAAGAACACAAGTCTACTCCATACAAAATATACAGGGGTTTACAAATTCAAGACTGTGTGAAGATGTGCAAATTTCATATTCCTGTAGAAATGTGGCATGACAATTCTCCAAAAGATCTTACTCACTTCAGATCTTGTCTTGACATGTGCTTCTTGGAGAGCCCAAATTGACTCACCTTGTGGAATTTTCATCAATAGTGCTTCATGAAATAGCCATTAGATAAAAATTTTCCTAATTCTTCTACAGAAATCCAATATTACATATGCTTTCCTTCTTTTACATTAGTTTGGTAAATTACATTTTTCTAGCAAATTATCTATTTCATTCCAAATTTCAAATTTATTTATGTGTAGTTGAGCAAAATAGCCTCTTACGATTCTTTTAATTTCCTTGTTTCTTACTTTATTTGTGCTTTCCCATCTTTTCTTGATTTGGTTAACTCAAGGTTATCTATTTAATTATTCTTAATAAAGAGTTTTTAAAAATTGAAAAAAAGAAATGTGGCATGATTAGGTGATAGTTATGTCAATGTTATTTTTCCAGGAAAAATGATATTCTTTATCAAAATCTTTAAATATAACTTCTTTATAGTTAATATCTTCATAGCTTTGCTATTTTAATAAATAATCTGCTAAAAATGGAAAATGACAAATATGCAGTTAAATATGTATCACCAATACTAAGACCAATGTTTACCTCAATGTTTAAGTCTAAAGAAAATTATAAATTGTACCTGCAAGTCTACATACTTATGCTTTTCAAAACAGTTGGCTATTTATATTTTAATCTCTAATTTTTAAAAATGCTCTAAATTATGTTAGGAGGAAAACATTGTGAAGCACAAATCATATTTTACTATTTAGCAAGTTATGGCATTATACACTCATAGATACTATTTGAGAGTTTTAATTCCATATTTTGATCAAAAAAGTTAGTTGAAAAAGCTGTCCTCTCACAGGTTGTTAGCACAATCAATTGCTAGAGAAGACAGACTATTCTAGTACCTTTTTTCTTCTCACTCTTGACTCTACAAAAGTTAACATTCAGATTTTTCTAGATTTGAGCAGTTAATGTTTACTTGTTTGCTTTCTCTCATATTTTGTATATAAAAAACAAAACCTGAGGATAACAGAACAGGCAAGGAAGGGAACTGACATGTTTATTTAATACTGAGGCCCTAAGTCATCCAACCCTGAAGCCCTCTCTCTCACACTAGGCAGTTTGTTCCAGGATTTAATTTGGTGTTTCTATTGCTTCCCAATGAAAGAATCTCATCTGAAAAAATCCAGAAACTGATTTGTTCACTTCATTTGCAGAATATTTAATCCTCATGATCTGCCTTCTAGAACAGTACAGTCGTCATCCCCATTGCATGAAAGGGGAAATTTCAGAACACAGAGGCTGGGACACTTACTCAAGAACACAAGCATCAGATACTGAAAACCAGACAGACGAACTCCAAAGCCCGTTGTCTTCATCACTGAACTAGCATGATTTCCCTACCCTTCCCTCCACTCATTACCCCTTTACTGTATAAAGTATGGACTCAACTTCTCAGCAAATTTGAAACATGACATATAGTGCTTAAAGATTGCAGGTAACTCTACATCTGGGACAAAGAACACTTGATATGGAGACTGGTGTTTGACTTATTAGGCCATTCCTTCTCAAAGAAGGCATTTCAGTTAGTAAATAAGTGATTCTAAAAGGGAGAAGTTACTCTAATATTCAGGGGGGTGGTTTTTGTGTGTGGTTTTTAGGATTATTTGCCTAGTGTTTCCATCTAAACACATTTTTTTCTACATTTGGCAAAGTTGGAAATAAACTCTTAATTTTAATTTTCTTTTTAAATAGAAAAAGATCCAATTTGGATAATACAAAGAATGATTCTACAAAAAGCTATTGGGAACCTACTTTTAGCACTCTAGCAATAAAGGGATTTAGAAACAAGATTAGAAGCAATACATACTTAGATTCATTGCTAGGTTCATAAAGGATAACATAAAAGGTGTCCTACTATCTTGATTAACATGCAAAGTCTAGGCTAGTGTTTGCAAAAGCTGCCCTCATAGATAAGTGCACTGCATCTGAATCTGTGATACATAGAATATCATCTAATTGATTACACAGCCCTATTCAATTATCTTATACAAGAAGATTAATGGATCACTGAGGCCCTGAGAAGAATTAGCTGCTGAACGAAATACATGATTCAACTTCTCATGAGAAATATGGGCTGGGTATTGCAATTGGCCATTAAGAGAAATAGGATGCTAGAAACAGGTTCACTATAGCAACCTGTACAGAACTTTCATCTCTGTTGTTGTGGAATCATCACATACACCTTACAGAGAAACTGCAAGTTGGACAAGCTAGACTCAAATTTACTGTCAGAAAAGCATATGTCATATCATAATAGTCACCTAGAGGCTTAAAGCTCTATATTATATAACTATAGTTTGAAATATGTACAGATCAAACTGATGCAATTCTGAAAGGTGTTGACAAACACCTGAATTAACATGTTTGAGGTAGTCAAGGGTACTGAAGATGTAAAGCATCATTCGGCAGTAGTGAACATGGAAAACTTCCCAAGGCTGCCAGAAGAAGGCTTTTAATTTTTTTTATAGTTTGAGATTGAAGTAAGGAATATCAGGAAAATTAGACATAAACTTATTAAGTATGTCAAGCAAATGAGCAACTGTTTATTCAAGACCCTATAAAAGTATGTAGGAGAGTAGCGTTTCTTAGTTGGTGGAAATTTTATAGCATTCAGCTCTTCAATTATTAATCTGTTTAGTTTTGAGTTACAGAATAAGTTAAAATAATGTACAGTGTCAGATAGTTTAAAATGATTGCCCACATATTAGAGATGAGCATGTATACATACATCATGAACTTTGGCACATAGCTTTCATAAAGCTAACAACAAATATGAACCTACATCCAGTCTCTCCTTTGTGAGATAGACTATATTTAAAAGTTAGCTTATAATTGCCTAGAATCCTAGGTACTTGGTGAAGTTCCATAGGTATGTCTAGAGACTGAGGCATGATCAAATGCAGTATTACTAAGCATTTTATAAGGTGATCTATATATGATATGATCATCAGGGAAACGCAAATCAAAACCACAATCAAAAAGACTAAAACAAGTGCTGGTGAGAATATGGAGAAGAGGGAACACTTGTGCACTGTTTGTGGGGCTGTAAATTGGTGCAGTCATCATGGAAAACAGTATGGAGGCTCCTCTAAGAATAGAAGGAGCCATCTGATCCAGAAATCCACTTCTGGATATTTATCCAAAGAACACAAATACACTAACTGGAAAAAAATATATGCACCCCCATTTTCATTGCAGCATTATTTACAATAGCTAAGACATGGAAGCCACCTACTGTCAACTGGTGAAAGAATGGATAAAAATGTAGCATATACATATAAAAGGGATATTATTCAGCCATAAAAAAAGAAATCTTGTCTTTTTCAACAATATAGATGAACCTTAAGGGTATTAGGCTAAGTGGTAAGATAAAGAGAAATGCTGTATGATCTTGCTTTTATGTGGAATCTTAAATATGCAACAAACTCATACAGAGAGGAGATGGTGGTTGCCAGAGTTAAGGGTTGGGAGATGGGCCAAATGGGTGAAGATGATCTAAAGGTACAAACCTCCAGTTATATGATAATTAAGTCCAGAGGATGTAGTGTACAGCTTAGTGATTATAGTTAACCCTGCATTTTATATTTAAAAGTTGCTGAGAGTAGATTTTAAAGTCTATTTTATTGAAGTATAGTTGATTTACAATGTTGTATTAATCTCTATTGTATGACAAAGTGATTCAGTTATATACACATTTTTTTCATTTTCTTTTCCATTTGGAATATCACATGATACTCAGTATAGCTCCCTGTGCTATTCAGTTGGACCTTGTTGTTTATCCATTCTATATATAATAATTTGCATCTGTTAATCCCAAAGTCCCAAACCATCCCTCCCCGCCTTGGCAACCGCAAGACTTCTATGTCTGTGAGTCTTTGTTTTGAGAACAAGTTCATTTGTGTCATTTTAGATTCCACATAAGTGATATCATATGGTATTCATCTTTGACCTACTTCACTTACTATAATAATCACTAGGTCCATCCATGTTGCTACAAATAGCATTATTTCATTTTTATGGCTGAGTAGTATTCCATGGTATATATGTACCACATCTTCTTTATCCATTCATCTGTCAATGGACATTTAGGTTGTTTCCATGTCTTGGCCATTGTGAATAGTGCTACTATGAACATAGGGGTGCATGTATCCTTTTGAATTATAGTTTTGTCCATATAAATGCCCAGGAGTGGGATTTCTGGATCATATGGTAATTCTATTTTTAGTTTGAGGAACTCCCATACTGTTTTCCATAGTGTCTGAGCCAATTTACATTCCCAGCAATGTAGAAAATTTCCCTTTTCTCCACACCCATTAAGAGTAGATCTTAAAAGTCCTCATCACACAGTTCTAACTATGTATGGTAATGGGTGTTAAATAGACTTCATGCTGTGATAATCTCAAAATATACCAATCAAATCACCCTGTCCACCTGAAACTAGTTTGAGATACAATTGACATATAACACTATCTCAAGTCTTCAAAGACTAGTGGGAATTTGAATTACTGGCATTCCCTAATTACTAGTGTTTTAAAGTCAGAAATGCTACTATTTCTTTTGTAACTAAGGCTATCGCTGCTACTATTACTATTGATTCTATCCCAGTAACAGCAGGGGTATTGGGAGTGATAAAGACAGTGATAGTTAACTGTTATTTTTTGTGCATAAATCATATTTGGAAAAAGACTGCTCTCAATTGAGAAAATAGTTTAATGTGGGTTTTCATTATACAAAGCTAAATCCCAGAACAAACTCTGGAATCAGAAGGCTGTAACAGAAGTGTGGTTGCCGGACTTAATCTAAGATGCCAAGTTTAAACTTCGAAAACACAGTTTTAGTATAGTATGTCCCAAATATTGTATGGGACACACACTAAAGTGTTATTTGTTATTTATCTGAAACTCAGTTTAACTTGACATCCTGTACTTTATCAAAAAAGCCTGGACAAAAAAAAGGTAATCCCAATAAAAACATAAAATTAACTCTTCATTGTAGATATAGTCGCATCACTGCAAACCTATTTTAGGTGACTTTTTTCTTTCCTCTGGGTGCTTATGAGATAGGCTGGGACCTGGGACCTTTAACTGCAGTGCCTGTACCTGGACAAACGTTCAAGGGACCAGTTCATACTGCCCCGCCCCCGCCAGGAGTGAGCAAGCACACCTGTTACTTGTTTTCGCTCCCTCGTGCTACAGCACAAGTACCAATAAAGCCATGACTGAATTTCTCATCTTAAATTTCTATTGATTAAAGAGTCCAAGAACCCTAGTCAGGAAAAGTTACACAGAAATATGTGGAGTCTTCAACTTAAGAGATAGATATAAGAATAAAACTGATCTGAAAGGGTTTCAGGATTGTAACATGAAACTGAGTCCCCCTAAAACCGAGTTCATGATTAATCTCTATCCAAAATATTGTTCCCTTTCTTGTCCAACACCTGTTCGCCTCAAAGATTAAGAGTATCAAAGACAAGGGGGCATTGAAACCGAGCAGGACCTTGTGCAGTCCTCCCAGGTATAAAAGCCTTCCCATCTCCCCCATTTGTTTGTAGGAAAAAAAGGCTTCAGCCTCCTAGACCTTCCCTGAGTTCCAAAGGACAGATTCAAAAAATTACTCATCAGGGAAGTGGGAGAATGTAGAAACAAAGGAAAGCAGTCAAACAGTAATTCAGCAATAAAGTCCTAGTTCCTTCTCAAGGGATACATAACTATTTATCTTTGAGCTCTTCTACACAGACTAAGGCCTCCATCCAGGTGGGGGGTGGGTGGAAACTGCACACTAAACACAATATTCCTAGAGCGTACCCCGTTACCACCAGCCAATTAGGAGAAAAGTCACATACCCCACAGCCCTCCCTCAACCCAAATTTTGCGTTTAAAAACTTTTCCCTGAAACTCACTGGGACATTCAGGCCTTTTAAGCCCTAGCTGCCTGTTCCCCTTGCTTGGCCCTTGCAGTAAACCTTTCTCTGCTCCAAACTCTGAAGCTTGTTTGCTTGGCCTCACTGTGCATCAGGCACATGAACTTGGGTTCAACATTAACAGGTGTAGATTATGAAAGAGGCAAGGAGGCAACTCCCAGAGAGGGGGTACAGCCATGACTCCATTCCCAAGCCTTCAATAACCTAAGCTACATACCGTAATCTCTTGTTACTGCAACAAAGGCATAGCTCTGCTGTTCTTAGGGCCTAGTGGTTTGGAGCTGCCTGGAGAAACTGTTGCAAGACCACAGAGGTCTTGGGCAGGAGAGAGACCACAGAGCAGCTAGGGCAGACTTCTGGAATAAGAGAGGCATGTAACATGCTATCCAGGAATATTAGTGTTCAGAGAGGCAATGTAAGAAAATTTAGGAAAAAACTTTAGAAGGCAAGTAATATTAAACTTCTCCATTTTAAAGATATGTTAGAGTGGGGAGAATTAATTAAATGTTCCATTGTCTCTGTATCAGTTTCCCCTTGCCACTAAAACACATTATCATAAAAGTAGAGGCTTAGAACAACACAAGTTTTACTGTCTTACAGTTATAGAAGTCAGAAGTCCAAATGAGTCTTGTGGTAAAACCGTGGCGTCGGCAGGAACGGCTTCCCCTCTGGAGTCTCTAGGGAAGAATCTGTTTACTGGCTTTTCCCAGTTTCCAGAGACTGCCTGCATTCTTTACCAAACGGCGTCTTCCCTCAGAGTCAAAAACCAGCGACCACCTCCCGCCAAACTTGGCTTCCAAGATGGCGCCTCCTTCTCTGCCCTTTATAAAGACTCGTGATTGAATTGGGCCCACCTGAACTTCTGGAAGACTCTCTCTCCTTAGGACGCTTGTGATTACATTGGGCTCACCTGGGTAATCCAGGCTGCTTTCTCCTTATAAGGAACACTGTAATCACATTGGGCCTACTTGGAAAATACAAGATAATCTTCCCATTTCAAGATTCTTAATCACATCTGCAAAGTGTTTACCACATAAGCAAACATAGTCACAGGTGCTGGGGATTAGGACCTGAACATCTTAGAGGAGCTGTTGTTCTGCCTACCGCACCCTTACAAGTAAGGATTTAAACCAATAGCCACACAAAACTCAGGCTCTTAATCAAGTGTTGATTGGAAAATGTATACTATATACTAGGAACTCTTCTACTTTCTAGATATTTAACTAATTTAAACATCACATTTATTAACTACATTTTACAGATAAAGAAACTGAGGTTTCCAGAGGTTAATAAACTTACGCAAAGTTACTCAGCTAGTAAGTGGCCTCACTACCCACATGAGGACCTGCTCAATTGCTAACCTTTGTTGCCTCCAAGTTATAAACATTGGAGATGAACTACACAAGATATACAGATGATAAATATATTCTCTAAATTAATATTAGAATGATAAAAATACCATGATAAGTGTGTTATTATGTAACTAGCCATTAAGCTAGAACAAATAATGCAAAAAAGACGTGTCTGAGATTGCCTAGCGTTCAGTTGAAAACAACTCCAAGAAACTTGTTTACCAGAGAACACATTTGCTAATCATTAATATAAATGCCTTTGTCTACTGACTGATTTCCCTGAGCACTTCCCATTATGCTAGGTCACTGCATCGCTTTTATTTATTTATTTCCTTACTTATTTACTGAAGTATAGTTGATGTATAATATTATATAAGTTATAGGTGTACAGTATAGTGATTCACAACACTGCATGAATTTTTAAAGGGTAGTTAACATCAAATTTTCCTTTCTTACTCTGACCATACTGCCTATTAAATACCTGGCAAAGATGACACTGCAGAATGGGGTACCCAATTATTTCACTGATAAAGTTCTCATTAGAATTTTCTTATTTGAACTGAATCTGTAACTATCCCCCTTTTAGGCAACCAACAATGTCTAAAGATATTGAAATAAAATGTTTATTTCCTTATTTATTCAACCACCTGAAGCTTCTAGAGATTGTACTATGGAAATAGGAAGAGATAATTCAATAATTCAAAATGTGGGGCAATCACTGGCTATGGTGGCAGGTAAACCTAGACTTGAAACCAGGCCTTAGAATTTGTTAACTGTAAGAACTTAAGACTATAACTTAACATCCTTAATACTCAATACTCTTATTTGTAAAATGATACTTAAAGGATGTATCTTTTAGCAATAAACCTGTCTTCTAATAATAATTATAATGACTAATATTTACGGATTGTTTATTATTTTGCAATCACACATTTAAGCACTTTATCCACACCAGTCCACTTAAACATCATAGAAATGCTTTCAGCTAAATACTATTATCACCCTCATTTTACACATGAAGAAGCTGAAATATTTTAGAAATATATTTTTCTAATATCACTAGGCAATAAGTGATAAAATCAAAATTCTAGCCCAGGAAATATGACTGCAAAATAGTAAAAAAATCAATTTTGTGTTAGTGGTATCATGAGAATCACTGAATAACTCTATGCAAAAGTTTTGCAGTGTTCTGTTTTAATGTTTCCTGAAGTGCATGTTTGAAAACAACCATGTGCTATTGAAAAGTCAGAGTAGGTTGCAAAATACAAGAGAAACTTAGAATAGTAATAACGGGGAGTAGTTTTATTGCCAATCATCATGTAAATTTGATATAAATGCAAATTTATAAATCCAAAAATCAGTTAAGTATCAAATATCAAACTTGAAGTATAAATATGTTCCTATATGTAAGTAATCTGATAGTTTAGTGATGCATAGAATTCTAGAATATTCTACTGTATTATCTTTTGATTTGCTGAGAGAGTGAAAGGAAAGCAGACAAGAGTGAAAATAGAATGAAACATAGACTTTCAGAAGTAGGAATTTGAGTCATATATGCTCTGTTTTTGATTTGCATTCAAAATGTAAGAAAGATTGCAAGTTGAGATTTTACTAAACAGGAGAGATGTATGAAGTAATAGAAGATAATTAAACTTAGTAAGTAAACAACTTAATAGCTTAGGTCTTTTTATTTCCTCTTATATTCTTTTGATTCATATTATTTTAAAATATGACAATTATATTTAATGCCTGAAAAAGAAAAATTGAGTAGAAAGGATGTTATTTTTTAACCTAAGCAAAACTTAACTGTTATAATGAAAATAACATTCATTATATGAACTTTTATTAAATACTACTAAGTGCCAGGCATTGGGCTGATTGTTTTATTGTACTGACTCATTTCATCCTCATGCAATTCTATCAAGTAAATGGTGTTGTGAAAACTTGTTAGTTTCCTTATGGGGAAACTGAGATGTATACTGGTTGTTTCTTGCCCAAGATGACAAAATAACGAAGTGGTAAAACCAGGATTTGTACTAATATCATAGCAGACTGGTTACTAAATCATCACTCCTAATCATTCTGGTAGTATTCATAATTTATGCCATCCATTATGCTGTAATTCCTTCTCATTTCAACTTAAAAAAATAATTTGAGAACTATTTCTCACCTCTTACTTTCCCAATTAACTGGGCACTGGTGACCCTAACCAGATATGTGTCTATGCCAGGATCCCACCATCATTGGCTCACTTGGGTTGGTGTGTAAATTCTTTTGTAGGCAACCTAGCAGAACTATTGGCAGTTATAATGTATACTTCTCACTAGGTCTAAGTTATAGTGTTTACAACTTTTAGCACTTTTGCAGATTTTGGGGTTTTTTAAATTACCTACAAGGTGACAGTCATATCGATCACTTATTTTGAACTTTAGGGTCTAAAAACTAAGGCCCAAGTATTTTGGCACAGTCGAACAAGGAGCAGACAAAATTGTTCACACACTAAACTGGCTCTGTAAGCTTCAAACCCTTTGGTGTGAGAACTAGTGACCTTTCTTGGGAATGACCTCCATTTCCTAACCTCCTCCAGGGCCGCACATTTCTTTGTTCTGAGGTCAACATTTAAGAGCGTAGTCAAATGCTTTTGGCTTGCTCAGAAAATGACAGTACATTGTTCCTCTTGTCTTTCACTGGGAGCTTTATATCCTCATTCCTTCTCTTCCTGACATTCAAGATGGAAGAGAGTATCTTTCGCCAACAGTATGGGATTTCTTCAGAATATCCAATACTCTTATTAGTAGGTGTCTGACCTTCTAACATTAGAAGTTTTTATTTTCCTTCATTTTTTAAATCAAGTTTGTTTTTGTTTTGGTCTCATTTTTACTCAAGTGTGGACACTTGTCATTTATTTGTCTTCATTACATATACATTTCCACACCACAGAAACACTTCAACTGCATCAGACATTTTGCTTAGCTAGGCAGTTATAGATATGTATTACTTTCTAGCTCCTCACACTTTTACTATCTTTGTGTTATCTTATATTTTTATTGAAACTTGAAATAATCAGCAATGAAAGCATGTATCTGCTCTCCTGCTTTACCATCATATTTCAGAATTACCTTTTCTTTGATTCTTTCTTTAAAATTTTTATTGTGGTATAGTTGATTTACAATACTGTGTTAAGTTCAGGTGTTATTGTCTTAATTTTTATAATTCTCACCCTACAAGCACAGAAGGAACCAACTCTAAGACCTGTAGCCCCCAAGGGGAGCATAGCCCTTGTGTCCACCTCAGTCATGGTAGTGGGAGATAACGGACAAGGATGAATTGCCAAGAAAGCAAAGCAGAGTCTGCCAGTGTAAAGAGCTTACACTACAGCCAGAGAAGATACTCTCAATTCCTGTCTGTGTGACTTGATAACACCCATGTTCCAATGGCTCCTATTTGTTTTCCAGACTCCTTTTGTTCTGATAAAAGTTTTTTGCTTCAGACATACTGTATTTTTGTTCTGTTGTTTTTGGTTTTTGTGTTGTTGTTGTTTGTTTTTTTGGTACGGCTTACGGGATCTTAGTTCCCCCACCAGGGATGGAACCCAGGCTCCTTGCAGTGGAATCTTGGAGTCCTAACCACTAGACAGCCAGGGAATTCCCATACTGTTTTTCTTTACTGTTTCATCCTGGGCATTTTACAGTAAGATAATTTACCTTTTACTGTATGAAGAGCTCTATCTTCACCAAACGACATACAGTTCACCAAACTAAGAAGACTCATTTCTACTTAGAGTTTCAGCTTCATAAAGAAGCTAAATGGAAATTTGGGGTTGCTGCTCTTAGAAAATAGTGAATGTATTTTAAGAGTACAAAAAAGAGTGTGCATGGATATCTAATTGGCCAAAGTGGTGTACCTTAGCAGAGATGATAATCTATCCCTCCATATTTGCTCTCCATTTATTCCTTACTAATAAAATATCTGGGTACAAGGCCCATGGTATGAAAGCTACATTTCTTAAACCTCTCTTGAAGCTAGTGGATTTAGAGGCTTGTGTGCCATATTATATATATAGTTGATAACTATAAAACTGAAAATGCTTTTATTTCTCTGCTTATTCCAGCTTCTGATTGAATTATTAGCACAAAGTTGGCATTTAATACATGCTGAATTCAACCGATCTAAAATTTTCATTGTCCATAGGCCGTACTAAAATTTGTACAACTACTTGTATACATATTTGTGGTTTTTTCATATACTATTTCCTGTTTGTAATTTTTTTTTATTTCTTGAATTTAGAAAAACATTGTCCACACTCTGTATGATGCATTAATATTAGAAAGATAAATATACACAGGCAACCCAGAAAATCATTGGTGGACACATATTCTATAAAAGTAGTAGATACATATTTTATAATCCACATGGTAAAATGTATTGTTTTTTAACAGCTTTACTGAAGTATAATTGACATACAATTATACTGAATGTATTTAAATTGCAAAATTTGATGAGTTTGGACATATTGACATATATATGCACCCTTGAAATCATTACCATAATGAAGATAGTAAAAATATCCATCACCGCCGCAGAACAAAATCTCCTGTTTGTCCTTTGTAATCTATTCCTGCAGCTGCCTCCCGCCCATCTCCTAACCTGCATCCATCTCCCGTCAGCCACTGAGAGTTTTTTCCTTTTTATTGCTGAGAAACATTTGGTTTTATTACTTTACCACACTTGTTTGTCTAGTCTCCTTGGGATGGACATTGGATTTTCCTCAGGTTTTGACTAATACAAATAAAGCTGCTAAGAACATTTGTGAGAATGTCTTTGTGGGGAGATAAGCTTTCATTTCTCTGGAGTAAATACTTATGAGTGGAATGGCTGGGTTATATGGTAAGTGTATGTCTCACTTTTCAAGAAACTACCAAACTGGATCCAGAGCAGTTGTATACAGTACCACTTTGTGAGAGTTCAATTAGTTCCATATCCTTATAAACATTTGGTATGGTCAATCTTTTTAATTTTAGCCATACTAGTGGGTATGTGGTTGTTTTAAGAGTTTTTAATACACTCTAAATTAACTTCTTTGTTGGGTATAAGTTTTCCAAATACGTTCTCCCAGTTTCTGTCTTGTCTTTTTGTCCTCCTAACAGTGTCTTTCGAAGAACTACTGTTTTTAATTTGGATGGTGTTTAATTTTTTGATATTTTATTAATAATTTGTGAATTCTGTGTCCTACTTAAGAAATCTTGGCCAGAACCCAAATCACTAAAATTGTCTCATTTAGTTCTAGAAGTATTATAATCTTAGCTACATATTTATGTATATGATCAGTCTTGAGTACATGATTAATTTCTGCACATGATGTAAGGTAGGGTTTGAGGTTCATTTGTTTGCTTGTTTGCACATAGCTATCCTATATTTTCTGCATTTTGTAAAAATATTATTGTTTCCCTTGAATTGCTTTTGCACATCTGTCAAAAATCAATTGGCCATATATGTGTGGTCCTATTTCTAGATTCTCCAGTCAATTTCATTTATCTATCTATCTATCTTTACTTCAGTACCACACTGACTTGTACTATAGATTTATAATAAGTTCTGAAAGAATAGAGCATAATTCTTCCAACTTTATTTCTCTTTTTCAAAGTTGTTTTATCTATTCTAGTTCCTTTGCATTTCCATATAAATTTTAGTATGGCTTTGTTTCTGCATGCCATTTAGCGCCTGGCTGTCTTACCAGCAGAGACAGTAGATAGGTTGGCCTTGAATAGGAGCCCATGTTGTTGATCCATTCACAGCATTTACCCGATACCATGAGATATCCATTCATAAGCTTGTTGTGTCAGCAGAGACTGACTGACATCAACTAGTTGAGTCATTCTGCCTGCTTGGTTGTTTGGTGTTTCTGCTGGCTTGGTGCCTCTTCTGTCTGCTTGGTTGTTTGGATGCTCTCTGGTGAGTGCTAATTTGTGATGAAAAGAGTTTCACTTTTTATATCCACTCCTATTAAGTCTGCCCATATGACTCCTTCCAAGACCTCCTTGTCCTCAGTCTTCCAGTTTTCCAGGAATTGTGCTTCCTTCTTAGTGCTGGGAGATTGAGATGAGAATTTTCTTTTTTTCTTTACTTTGTGGATAATTTCCAGGAAAGTCCATGACCATTCTAACTCTCCTGATGAAACGGGTCCTTGAAACACCATACAGTTTATTGCCCACTCTCTGGGCTGTTTGTGTCTTACCAGTGCTCAGGCAGACTTTTCATATCTTGCTCCAGTCTGATTAAAATGATGCTATAAAGATATCATTAATGTGATATTCAGTAGAATGTCCAGATGTCACATGTCACTTTGGATTGTAATTGTGATACATAATAGGAAAAGCAACATAACCCTGGGGTAAGACCATAAATGTATACTATTATCTATACTAAGTAAGGCAAATTGCTTCTGGAAAATGAAACTGCTTGCCAGTGTGTTACAGTCTGTTTCATGGGGCAGTATTTCTATATCAATAAACTCTCCTTTACTCAACTTTTTGTTTGAACACCCCTTCTCCCAATCCAAAACCCTGAGGTCTAGTCCTATACATATTCTTCCGGCTCCTGTTAATACATATTGTTTAACTCCTGTGGCTTCTTCCAGATATATTTCCTTTCTTCCTGCTGCAAATCTAGCTCAGTTATGACAGTATACATTGTAGTTTGATCATAGTTGCTGGACTTGTGATTTGGATGAGATGGGAGGCTATTTCCTAAAACAGAGAAATGCTTTCTTGCAAGGCTGAGATATTTGCATCATCTTCAAGCAAAGGGGAAGCAATAAACTTTATCAGAAAACAGTGAGCTACTTTCACAGGCCACAAAGTTTCAAGATATTTGGGGATTCAAGATTTTCAACTGTATTGAAATGGATGTCCCATTCCTGGTCTCAGAGTCCCAAATCCTTCTCAATTACAGCCTTGACTTTGAAATGGCAGGCTTGCCAAAGTTGAGAATTCAATATTCTCTGACACCTATTGATAGTCTTGGGCCTGATCCTCACCGTTTTCTTCTCTCCACTGGCAGGAGATGAACATCTCTTTTTATGATGCTAAGGAAGCTGTCTAGCTTTGCTTTGAATTGGTTATTAATATACCTTGGTCTTTCAATGTCTTTCCTAAAGAAGCAACAGTCTCCACTACCAGCCATTTGATTCGAATTTCTATTCCTTCTAACCTCTCAAAACTTGATGTATTAAACCACAAATAAGCATCCAAAGGTATTCTATGCTGCTTCACCACCAGTGAATTTTTACAAAGTCTCTGCTGCCCTCTTCCAATGGCTATCAGTATTCCACTTAGCACCACCAGAGATGGGTCTTCATTGTCACCAGCCAGCGGGTGATGCTTCAAAAATCCCATTTTAGAGTCTCTTCCAAGGACTGCTCTTAATAAAGTGTTATTGGGCAAATTCTACAGAAAACTCTCTCTGAATCAGAGATTTGCGTGGGTGGTTTTTGGGAATTGTTCTCAGGAACAAAAGCAATAAGGGTGAGGCAAGAATGGGACAGAAGAAAAATAGATTAAATTGTGCTACAATGACAACAGCAGCCTCAGCTAATTGGATGTGAAGTTTTTAGCCTGGAAGACCCTTCATATATATCATGATCAGAGGCAAGGGAACCAGTCGGTCTCACATACACATCAAATAATGGATGAGTGTGGGAAGCCCTTGTTTGGAGAGAGGGTAAAACCTTGAGCAAAACACCTCTTTTAAAAGGAAAGCCATCCCTGGGGATGTACTCAGCTTCAAGCCATTAGCAGACAACACTGCTGACAGCTGGGAGAAAAGTTCTGGGATCTAGAAAGACATATCTGACCAAGAGCACTATAGCCTCCAATCCATCATGTTTTGAACAAATGATAAAAAGATCAATAGCATTAACAAATCACCTCATCATGTTCATGTGTTTTTGCTTGAGTTATGTATCTTAGTGGGAGTTATTTCAGGGCAAGAGAATATCTGGTACTGTTTATGATTTTCATTCTATCCTCTATGTTGTCATTTTCTTATAAAAATATTCTTTATGTAATCAGAATGACATATATGCCTATTTTTATTATTAAAATATATTTTTAATTAAGAAAAGAACAAAGGCCTTAGACCTTGTCATCACTAAATCCTGGTTTGCTTTTAGTTTTTTAGAGTTTTTTTAAACCACTTTATTGAGCTATGATTGACATATAAGAAGCTGTACATATTTAATGTATACAACTCTATGAGTTTGGTGATAAATATACACCCATGAAACCATCACCACCATCAAGGCCATAAATATTTCCATCACCTCCCAGAGTTTCTTTTGGGCCCCTTTGTTATTGTTAGGTGTTTGTTTGTTTGTTTTGTAGTAAGAACATTTAGTATAAGATCTAACCTCTTAGAAAATTTTAGGTATATAATAAAGTATTATTAGCCATAGGCAATGGAAAGGTAATTGTTAAAGGCACAAAATTTCAGTTATGTAAGATAAGTTCTGGAGATCTACTTTACAGCCTAGTGCCTATGCGTTTTTAGTTTCTAAATCAGAGAAAAAAACTAATGAACTTATGTATACTCGGCAAATCTTTTTAATTAAAATATTTCAAGTTGGACTTATTTCCTATTTTCTTATTTCCGTTTCAGTTCAAGTTAAGTATTTGTAATCATTCTCTTGTTTCTTTGTTAAATATATATTAAACCTCTCTTATTTTATAGATTTTATAAACACAATTCAATAGACTGAGTTGTTTTTTCACTGTTTATATTCCTCTTTTCTATTTTATACCTCCTGTAACTAGAGTACACTTTGGTGTTATTTTGATTTCTAGGTGAAATTTGTATTATCTTTTGGTGATATTTTTCAAGAAATTGTTAGTAGGTCAATCTCCTCATCTTCTCTGTGGATCCTGTCATTTTTCTCAATAAGGTCTTTAACAGGCTCTTTCTCCCCAAACAGCAGCTTGCAGTGAGACGAACAGGCTTTTTGAAGTTGCTTGTTAGATTTTCTTTGATGTGCTTCTAAAGATTGAAGAGAATACAATCAATCCCTGGTGTGTTCATATATGTTTTGATGTCTTTTCAAATCCAATTTTTGTTTCTAAAGCAGCGAAGTTCACAACCATATTTCTAATGGTTTTTGTCCTTGTGAACTAACATTTTTCAGCCTTTTACCTCAATCACTGTGATGGCATTAAATTGTTCACTCTTATTGTATTTTTTAACATTGAAAACAGATGATTGCACTTAAATATGCTTGTGAGAGAATTAGGTATATATTGGAACATATAGTGGTGGTTTGAAATTTCATGACTTGATTGGAACTTATATTCAATTTATTAGGAAATATTCTGGACAAAATCAAAGTGAGGAGAGCTGTAGTAATAAGCAGATACACAGATTATGGTTTGTCTTTCTTGCATCATTTTTACTAAGAGTGAGAGAATATTTCTGATTATTACTCCAAAAGAAACCTTTCTGAGTAATTAGGTTACTGATTGTTAGCTTTTACTTTGGGAATATAATTGACCATTGTTACTAACGAAATTCCCCCAAATCATAACCCCAACCTTGACACTCAGGAATTCTAATAGTCAAGACAGAGAACTTTCTCCCCTCCTTCTCTTTCTTATATTTTTCTATCATCAGTTAAACATCAGTGAAAATTCATTGACTGTGACTTAACTAGTGAGAGAGAAGCAGTATGAACAATAGTATGTACAACGGGTATACGTTGTAGAGAAAGGAAAGCTGAACAAGAATTGTAAAATTAGGTACAATTACCTCAGAACAGTTATCTAGTGAATGTTAAATGAATAAATGATAATTTAAAAATTGATTCTTATTTGCCATAATGCAATTCCTGTTGGATCTCAGTACAATTAGACTAATTATATCTGTTGAAAACTCATTTATTCTTAATAGAAATGACAAAATCCAAGACTAATGTTTGATGTTTCAGGACTCAATTTCTCTCCACATGGCTTTGACAACTCAAGCCAATCCCCACCTGCTTCCCCACCAATACTTCTTCAGCCTGAGAGCTAAAATCAAGAAAAATCATCAAGTCTAAAGTCAAGCGGAGCCTTATTTTTCAGAAGTCTTTTTCAGACATTCCAACCTCAAAAAGGCTTGGCCTAAATGATACTCTTCTTCATTCCCACTCACATACACAAAGCTTTATTGCATTTATATCTTATCTTTTCCTGTTTGTTTTCCTCTGTAAGTAGATTGATATGAAGGTATGTCTAGAAATGGTATGTCTTCATCATTTATCCTTGGTATCTGACATATAATAGATGACCAAAAAGTGTTAATTACCTAAAACGAATGTCATTTTGAAACTTTCTGCCAAGATGGCAAATTAGGAAGGCTTCCTGTTTCTTCCCTCAAAAATTAACAGTGAAGAAACTGTAAGGGACTATAAAGCAGAAATCCAAGAAATTAAAAACAACAATAATAAACCATGAGAAACTCCTGAGATGGAGGGGCAGAACAAAAAAGAAGAGATGAAAAAAATCAGGGTATTCAGAAGAATATTATGCATGATTTTGACAAAAAAGCCGTAATCATAAAGGAAATATTAATGAATTCTACTACATTAAACTCAGAAACTTCTGTTCATCACAAGACTTCAATAAGAAAGTAAAAGTGCAAAGCAGAGAAAAGAATCTACTTTTGCAATAGATATAACAGACAAGGGACTTATATCCAGAATACATAGAGAATATTTGTAAGTCAACAGGAAAAATGTAAGTAACCTCACTCTCAGAATAGGCATACACTTGAATACCACTTCACTGAAGGAAATATGAAATCTTCATTAAACATACAAAAAAATGCTCAATTTAATTAAAATTCAAGGGAAGTATAAAAGTAAACTGTGATGCCACCAGAATGGCTACAAAGCAAAAATCTGATGATACCAAGTGTGGTAAAGAAAGTAGAGCACCTCGAACTCTTGTACAAACTTGCTGGAATGTAAATTGTTTCCATCAATTTGGAAACAATTGGAATTACCTACTAACACAGCTCACATGCCTAACATACATGCAGAAATTCCTGGGTGTGTTTCCAGCAGAATTGTGCACACCTGTATGCCAATGTCATGTTGATAACAGCACTATTTAAAACAAGGAAAACAAAATAATTGAAATCAACCTAAATGGTCATTAATAGCATAGTGCACAAATAAATTGGGATATATTCACACATTAGAATACTATACAGTAAGGAAAATAAACAAACTGCTGCTATACTCCATGTCAGGGATACGCCTCCCAAACACAATGGTAAGAGAAAGAAGCCAGATATAACAAATACATACTACAAGAATTCAGAGATCCAGATGGAAAATAGCAGTCTCAGCAGTGTACCAACTCTTCCCTGGCTATGAGACCTCTTTTACCAAATAAAAGGAACAAACTCAAAGGTGGTGGGCATTCCGAGAAAAGTTAAGGTAGAAACTTATGAGGAATTAAAGTACTTTATAACCAGAAATATATGGGCAAAGTTATTTCATATAGCTTTTAAAAATGCATTTCTTTTTATATACTTTATAAAGGAATAAATGATATTTAGGAAGACAAGTGTCATCTGTCGTGTCATTGCCTATTATTTATTTTGAAAAATTGCATTAATCAAATGCAAGATTTTCCTCTCCCCCCAAAAAAAATTTGTATTGCTATGTGTGCAAGAATGTTTAGTTATCACTTAGCACCTTGTGCAATGTCACGATCCCTTTTTGCACTATATACTTGTCAAGTTTGAATGGTGGTTGAAATTTAAATGTTATATTTAAGAATATTCATATCTATCCAAGTTTATTATGCCTTTTATGACTAAACTAAAGTACACTCTCCTCTAAGAAGCATTTTCAGTAAATTACAGGTCAAAGTAATTTATTTTTCTACTAGACTAATAACCATTACTGTCTCTGATACTTAGTCAACAATTAATCTCTTAATTGCTAAACAAAGCCATCACATTACCTATAGTTCTTTCTTTCACTTTGTTGTTAAATGGTTCGTGTGCTTTCACCATTTTATATACAAATGCAACATGCTTTTTAAAATTTTATATTTATGTTTATAAATAAGTCTTAGAGTGCACATTGAATTGCACCAATACAGCATCAAAACATTTATTTACATAATAATGTATCCCTGTGCAGATATACCATAAACTTGAGTCAAACTAAATGTAAAATTTTGCAATTCTTATAGAAAGAATATTTTCTGTGAACACTAGGTTGTATTTATTATTATTCAGTGTTTAATGTTTGATAGATGTTTCTAAATGTTGTTGCAAATGAGTTAATGATTTCCTATTCTAAAAAAAGCTTGCGTATTATGGTAAAAGTGGAGTTCATTCTATAAAGTCACAATTTAGTATTTTAATAATGATGAATGGATATGAATATATTTATATAGCAACATTACATAATTAATTAATATTTATAATGTTCCTTAATTTTTTGTTTGTTTGTTTTTTGTGGTACGCGGGCCTCTCACTGTTGTGGCCTCTCCTGTTGTGGAGCACAGGCTCCAGACGTGCAGGCTCAGCGGCCATGGCTCATGGGCCCAGACGCTCCGCGGCACGTGGGATCCTCTCGGACCAGGGCACGAACCCGTGTCTCCTGCATCGGCAGGCGGACTCTCAACCACTGCGCCACCAGGGAAGCCCGACCATATCTTAATTACTAAAAAACACATATCTTTACTCTTGCACAGGTATTATGTTTGAAAAATATGATTTTTAACATTTAAAAACTCTTAGACCTTTACTAAAATGAATTTCGAGGGAAAACCATAAGAAATAGACAAATAGGTTTAAAGGCTTGTGATGGCTCATTTTCCCAGAATTTTTTGAAGCAAAGGCTATAATTTCCACCATTACAGTAGGCCATTTATTCTAAAAACAGGAAGGGAATATCTATCATTTGGATATTTTAAAACAGCCTCCCATAATATGTTCCTGATATATGAACTGTTGCACTGCCAGGCTATAATGGAGTAACTGAAAATTCAGAAGCCTTGTGTTATACCTCATCTGATTAGGGAGTGCCTTTCCCATATCATGAAATATTTTTTGTTTGGTTTCGGATCCTCATGCCCTTTAATTATAATATCAAAGGTTGTTTAGGAATTCTTTTATCCCTGAAGTTATTGGCAAATTTTTTCAGAAGAATAACTCTTGCCCTCATATTTTTTTGAGTGTTTACCTTCCATAGTGAATTATCTCCAAGCATTCTAGATGATGCTTTTGTTCTATTCTTATATAAGAGTTCTTATTGTAATATCAAGAAAGTGATACATAGCTCTGAAAAATCCATCCTTGGACAGCATGTTACTCAGTAACTTAACTTCATCTCTTGACTGATGTGATAATTTAGTAAATGAAATAAATCATCTAATTTTAGAAAAGGAGAACTACAGGGCTAATGAATCCTTTTCAACAAGATGGATGTAGCATTTTAGGAGATTACAAGTGACCCCATGAAATGCTGCTTTACTTCTATCTTTTCTATGGGAATTACCAGGTGGTTTCTGATGTGCCTGGGCATGACTTTACCAATCAAAAAGATCAGGAAAGACAATAGTTTCTGTGCATGTGAAACATTCTCAAAAGGAAAAAAATAATTATGTGCTTATGACAGGTTCTGAAATTGGCTTATAAGAGAAAAGGTAAGGATATTTAAGCATTCAAGCAGCATGTCTAATTGGCACAGGTATAATAGCAATAAATCATTTACAGTTCTTTTGCTTACCTCATACTGATGACCAGCAATATGTTTTTGTGTTACTTATGTTTAATCAGAATGACGCACCCTAAAAAAAAATCATTTTAAAAACTCCTCTATCTTTTATCTGAAATTGTGTTATCAGAAACTCGGGGATTCAGAGAATTACTCTGTTTAATTAAAATTTCTTTCTTTTCAAGATACATAGTATATTGCATTTAGCAATTTACATAAAAATTTAAAGATGGCTTTACTTGTGTATGGGAAGGGGATAGGAGTGTCATTACTTTGAGAGTGGCTCAAAATATTTTTAGAAAATATATTTTTTGCCAAAGATAAGCAAGACCAGACAAATATTTTTCATACATTAAAGAAGTCTAGCCCAACATTATTCTTTTTTTTAATTTTCTTGATTCATGGAAACTCCTTTTGGGAATCTAGGAATAAAAGAGATAATTCATCATTAAATCTAATAAATATAACACCTAGACAAGTGGATGAAATCTGAAACTTATAAATAAAGCACAGATTCAAGCTCCAGAAATATTTTTAAAATAAGTACTCTTGTTTTCTATTGGTCTGATAATGTAAAATATAAATTAAAATGAGATCACTAAATATGCACTGGTCTCACCATGACACATCAGAGGGAAATTGCTTTTAAGTATATGTTGGCAGGGAACTCAGCAATAAAGGCCTGTTCTTAGTTTAATCCATGTTCTTCTTTCAGTGACCGATTAGTCTCAGTAAAATGAGGCACCTGGAAGGGGATTAGGTGAGTGGACAGATGAAGTGGGAAGAAAAAGAGATGGAGAGTATAGAATATTAAAGGTAAGTTTTTCCTTCTTCAGTATTTTACTTAGAATTGCTTGTAACCAATCCCCAGTTTTTCTTTCATTGAAGGAGGTTAATATTGAAGCATAGGAGAAGACAATCAAATTGCTAGAGAACCCGATGGGCTTACACATTTTTCTTTGCTAAATACATTTACGTTAGCAACACCTACTGATTCTAGAAGTAGCTCCTTATTTAACTACAGCAATTTGCTTAGTTACTAATTTCATTATAGCTCCAAGACTATCCGATTTTTATTTCAATGGAATACTACTCTTTTAAATATAATTAACTAGTCATGTTTCAGTGTTAAAGAAATTGGGTTTCTTACTCTAAACTTTTTCTGGACTCAGTTTTAGATCGAATTTAGTAGATACCTAAGTGATGTCGATTCAGCTAATATGAAATCGTAGGGACAAGACAGGAAGACAGGTCTTAGCTAATGATGTACTAAAACTTAACACTCATTTTCAGTTAAAAAAGATAGACAATCAAAATCCAAGCCTTTCTCTAAAGACTAAATATCTGTGTTTTATATAATATACTATATTTCAAGGTTATCATTATAAGCATGGTAATTGCCTAAATATGGTAATGATAATCTGTACTGATATTTTATTATTGATAAAAATTAGGGTTAATAAAGTTCAAGAAATTTCCATTATTATTACTACTAATTTTAAAGATACAAATAATTAAAGATACAAATAATTATGTAGGTCTACAAAGAAGTAAGCCTTGTCAAGGTGTCTTAGAAAGAAATAGTTAACTTTTTGAGAATGCACACATTTAACATTCAGAGTAGAAAGGCTAAAAACAGCAGGACTTAGCAGCTAGTTTCACAAATATTTCATTTGTTTTCAGGATCACAAAGTTGGTGGGAAAGCATATTTGTATTCTGCGCTCCTAACCCACATCCATCCTCAGGCAAATTGTCATCATTATCATTTTCAAGATGAGTGAAAGACAGATAGAGGTTTAAGTCAGAATGCAAAAATCAGTGAATGTATTTGATTAATAAATAAATAAAAGTAGTATAATATTTTGCTGGCTATTAAAAGACAATTAAAAAATGACTATTATAAAGTTATAAAAGTGAACATGTGCTGATGATTTTAACTGAAGGGTACCACCATGATGCTATCAAAGGAGAATGCAAAGAAAAGGCATATTTATAGACAAGCAACATTGAAAAGAATGCGTCAATGGAGGCAAAATTACCTTCTTCAGCCCTGGGGGGCAGGTGTGGGGGGAGGAGAGTCACTTGAACCTCTACTAGGCAGGACGGAATTTGCCTGTCTATAGACTATTTGCATTGCATTTCTAAAAGTTTCTATAATTTCCAGAGTTGCAGAATAACTCCCAGGTAATCTGAATCAGACAAACTTCAGAGTGTCCTCCAGACAATGCATAGTTTTCCACTGAAGCACAATTTTTTTTTCCCTACACTCTTAGATTTTGGATATTTTAATGTATATTTTGAGGAAAATTGTGAAGTTTCAGAAATAGAAACAGCTCTGCTCTTTCTATTTAATGTCTGTATGATTTAAAAAAATTTTTACTGAAGTATAGTTGATGTACCATATTATATGTTACAGGTGTACAATACAGTAATTCCCAATTTTAAAAGGTTATATTCCATTTATAGTTATGATAAAATATTGGCTATATTCCCCATGTTGTACAATATATCCTTGTAGCTTATTTTATACATAACAGTTTGTACCTCTTAATCACCTACCCCTATATTGCCCCTCCCCACTTTCCTCTCCCACTGGTAACTGCTAGTTTGTTCTCTATATCTATGAGTCTGCTTCTTTTTTGTTATATTCATTATTTTGTTGTATTTTTCTAGATTCCACATATAAGTGATATCATACAGTATTTGTCTTTCTCTGTCTGACTTATTTCACTTAGCATTATACCCTCCAAGACCATCCATGTTCCTGCAAATGGCAAAATTTCATTCTTTTTTACAGCTGAGTAATATTCTATCGTATGGGCACTTAGGTTGCTTCCATATCTTGGCAATTGTATATAATGCTGTTATGAACACTGGGGTGTATGTATCTTTTCGAATTAGTGTTTTGGGCCTTTTTGAATGTCTGTATGATCTTAGTCACCTAATTTCAAAGCTTAGTTTCCTCCTTTATAAAACAAATGATATAACTTTATATAATGCAGGGTTTTGCAGGGGAGGGGCAGGGGATTAAATGAGACAATATATGGAAGAGACCCTCAATAAATATTACAAAAATATGTCATATAATTCTTACAGTAGATATTTGAGAAATACATCATCATGAAACTCAGAGTCTTCACTCAAAGTTGTATGCCCATATCCCTCCTAGAACTAACTTGTTAGCAGTCTCTTAGAGCTGCACTCAATATCTCACATTCTGTATGCCATTGAACACATTTTGTCCTCTGAAACTGGATGCATTGTAAAATCTTTGGTGTCCTGCAATTGTTCTTGTCCAGGTGGCTGTCTGGGCATAGTTATCATGGACAGCACTTGCCCAAATCTGGTCATTGGTATTCATATTATCAGCAGATCAATGGCATTATATGCTTTACTTAAAATTATGTGTTGTTTAAATTGTGTTAAAACAGCATTTTGTGGTTTACATTGAAGTGAAAGGTTACAGGGTATTCAGAAAACCTTGGAAATAAAAATATATTTATAATATATTATTGGAGGATTTACTACACTTATATATTCTAAAAAATTTTGTCATATATAAAATAAAAATTTGAAGTTTTTCCCTTATAGTTTAATTGGACATATATTTTTTTCTTAGTCATACATAAATAGTGATCCCTCTTTAAAACTGACAGCTTTCTAGATGTAATGAATCACAGCATACCAATTTATTTAATTTTCATAACAGCACAGATATAAAGGTAGCTTTTATTGCATTACACAAATAAAAAGCCTGGTATTTAGAAATTACTAGAACCTCA
The DNA here is from genome assembly GCF_964341445.2 of Mesoplodon mirus. Classification (NCBI taxonomy): domain Eukaryota; kingdom Metazoa; phylum Chordata; class Mammalia; order Artiodactyla; family Ziphiidae; genus Mesoplodon; species Mesoplodon mirus. The sequence continues at coordinate 79,367,639 of NC_138989.1, forward strand.
GAATCCTTACGTCCAATCCTGTGTCCTTTCCATTATCGTAGCGATATTCAGAACACTTTTTTTTTAATAGTAATCTTTATTTATTTATTTATTTATTTACTTTTATATTTATTTTTGGCTGTGTTGGGTCTTTGTTTCTGTGCGAGGGCTTTCTCTAGTTGCGGCAAGCGGGGGCTACTCTTCATCACGGTGCGCAGGCCTCTTCAGTATCGTAGCCTCTATTGCTGTGGAGCACAGGCTCCAGACACACAGGCTCAGTAGTTGTGGTTCACGCGCCTAGTTGCTCCGCGGCATGTGGGATCTTCCCAGACCAGGGCTCGAACCCATGTCCCCTGCCTTAGCAGGCAGACTCTCAACCACTGCGCCACCAGGGAAGCCCCAGAACACTTTTATTCTATAAAGATTTCACTAACAGTATTAAGTGAATGCACAATCTTGGAAGCAGAAATTTCTTGATCCATTTTTAAAATTACTTAGGTATATGGCAGCTCAGCCACACTCAAAAATTGTATCTATATCTGTGAGTCTATTTCTGCTTTATAGATAGTTTCATCTGTGTCATATTTTAGTGATCTCATATTGTATGTGTCTTTCTCTTTCTGACTTACTTCACTTGGTATGATAATCTCTAGTTGCATCCATGTTGCTGCAACTGGCATTACTTTGTTCTTTTTTATGACTGAGTAGTGTTTCATTGTATATGTGTACCACATCTTATTTATCCATTCATCTGTCGACCTAGAGAACAGACTTGTGGTTACCAAGGGGGAGGTGGGGTGGGGGAGGGATAAATTGGGAATTTGGGGTTAGTAGATGCAAACTATTACATACAGAATGGATGGACAACAAGGTCCTACTGTATAGCACGGGAACTATATTCAATGTCCTGGAATAAATCATAATGGAAAAGAATATAAAAAAGAATGTGTATATATATATGTGTGTAACTGAGTCACTTTGCTGTACAGCAGAAATTAACACAATATTGTAACAACTATACTTCAATAAAAAAATTGTATCTATATGAAGCAAAACTAGAGTTGGAGACAGATCTCTTTTTAAATAAATTATGAGAAAATTGATTTTTATTTATTAAAAACATGACTGCCCATGTATATATGCAGGAAAATATTATACATTCAAATATTTGGATCCTTTCAATAAATATATTTTGTGTGACATAAGCAGAGGATTGGAGGTAGAAGTTTAATAAGACACAGAGTTAAACTTGTTTGTTTGTTTAAGTTGAGGGAATCATCAATGTATTTGTAAGCTGATGTGGCATGCTTTGTGTGGTTAAATGGAGAGTTTTTCCAGCAATATCTGTGATTAGGTAAAAAGGGAAGAAACAGATGAAAGATTTATGAAATGTATGCTGCATTACTGGTTATATCTGGTCCCATGACTTGGGTATTGAGAATGCCATAACCTGAAAACTCTGCAGGTAGATATTACAATTATTTCAGTGCCTTCACACATTAATTTTGACTTCCTGCCTTCATAATTTATTTCCAATGCTTCCTTTTTACTTTTTAAAATAAAAATTTTAACACCTACCTTCTTATTTTCAAAGTTTGTTGTTCCCTCCAGAAATAAGACGGTATGATGAAAAGAGCCTGGGATGATCTAAGTAAGGAATATTAATGAGTACATATCACAGTATATGGGCTAAAGGATTACTTTAAAGAGAAAATTCTTACTATGTTTCACAATACATAGACTTTTTAAAAAAAATTGGGGTATAGTTGCTCTACAGTGTTGTGTTAGTTTCTGCTCTTCAATGAAGTGAATCAGCTATATGTATACATATATCCCCTCCCTCTTGGGTCTCCCTCCCACCTCCCATCCCACCCATCTAGGTCACCACAGAGCACCGAGTTGACTCCCTGCACTATACACAAGGTTCCCACTAGCTGTTTTACACATGGTAGTGTATATATGTCAATCACAATCTCCCAGTTCATCCGGCCCCCGCTTCCTACAGCACTGTTTCTACACATACATTCTCTACGTCTGCATCTCTATTCCTGCCCTGCAAATAGGCTCATCTGTACCATTTTTCTAGATTCCACTTATATGTGCTAATATACGATATTTGTTTTTCTCTTTCTGACTTACTTCACTCTGTATGACAGACTCTAGGGCCATCCATGTCTCTACAAATGACCCAATTCCACTCCTTTTTATGGCTGAGTAATACTCCATTGTATATATGTACCACATCTTCTTTATCCATTCATCTGTTGATGGACATTTAGGTTGCTTCCATGCCTGGCTATTGTAAATAGTGCTGCAATGAACATTGGGGTGCATGTGTCTTTTTGAATTATGGTTTTCTCAGGGTATATGCCTATTCATCTTATTCTAGTCATTATGTCGTCATAGAGTAGCATAACAACACAGGACATCCTATCTTTTGCTGAGAAATAGATGATACAGTTACCACTAAATTATAAAATTTCTATGCAAAATAGCTGAATTCACAAATAAAATATCTGCTTTTCAAATGAAAACAAAGATACAAACTCACATAAAAAAGATAAATATTTGAAATCCCACAAAACAAAAATTCATCTAGTTAGAATTATATTAGAAACTTTCAATAAGGATTGTCATTAAATTTCTGGTTTTAAATGCTTTCTCTTCGGGGCTTCCATGGTGGCGCAGTGGTTGAGAGTCTGCCTGCTAATGCAGGGGACATGGGTTCGAGCCCTGGTCTGGGAGATTCCCACATGCCGCGGAGCAACTAGGCCCGTGAGCCACAACTACTGAGCCTGCGCGTCTGGAGCTTGTGCTCTGCAACGAGAGAGGCCGCGATAGTGAGAGGCCCGTGCACCGCGATGAAGAGTGACCCCCGCTTGCCACAACTAGAGAAAGCCCTCGCACAGAAATGAAGACCCACCAAGGCAAAAGATAAAGAAATTAATTAATAAACTCCTACCCCCAACATCTTGTTTAAAAAAATAAATAAATAAAAGTAGAAGTTCGTCTGACTCTTTCATTAAAAAAAAAAAATGCTTTCTCTTCAATGTATACAAACTATGCATACACAGACACATCTACCCATTTTCAAGGTCACTGCCATGAATTTTACCATGAATTTTATGGGCTATTCTACTTATGGTCCATTTTTGGCAATTCAAACTAATTTTCAACATTTACTATGATTTAAGGAGAAAGAACATACAGAGATGAATTTTCCCAGAAATCTTTCAATTAAACAAACTTCCTTTAGAGAGAGCACCCTTATTTAATTATCACAGGCCAGAGATCTTCAAAAATAATGACTTGGCAAAATAACTAGGTTTTCAGAAGCTCCTGCCAGACTGCTTCTGTGGCACTTTGCCCCCTAGTATTTCCTTTTGGGGAACACAACACTATGGTCCATCAGAAAACCTAAGCCCACACATAAAAGTATTTATCATAATTTTATAACCTCTGATCTTAAATAAGGAAATGGAAGCAAGCAATATGATAACACCTGGAATTTAAAACGTATATAATACTCTTGAAAAATCCCAATCCATCTCAAAACAGTCTACCATTTTGTAATAGCCTGTGGGTCTTGGAAAAGATTTACTTAGCTGATGAGAAAGGTAGAGCTTCAAAATATACTAAAATATATTAACCCCGGTTAAATAGTAAAGCCTGCAGCCACCACTTTTTCACTCTTAAAGCTCCTTCTTAAAATGCACACACACAGATATTTTCCCCAAGATTAGGAGGGGTACTAGGTCAGAAGTGATTTCTACCTGTAACCACTGCCACCACACCTGCCTTCTCAATATGACTTTTGATAAAGATATGTATTTTTATTTTATTCTATGTATAGTCACTTCCAAATTTAAGTGTTCCAATTTAAGAGCATTCCAAAATATTATCTGTATGTAATAATGCATTTATCATCTCTAATTATTTTCCTCCGTTTTCACAGTAATTACATAAGTCGTCAATGAGTTAATCTCAGTACATCTCATCAGAAGTTCAACCGAACTTCTCTGCTGTCAAATGAGAAACAAATCTGCACATTGCTAGGAGGGGCTTTATTTGAACAGACTATTGAAATATGTAAAGGGGTGCTATAGCCATAGGGAGCACACTCTGACCAGAGATCTATAGGAACAGTCAGATAGGGCTTATTGGATGAGTAGGTAGTGTGATCAGACAGTTGAGCAGGAAGTGTTTTTCTCTGTGGTCAGCTGACCTTGGCAGGACCAGGAGGCTCGCCTGATTGCAAGGGCTTGTGGGGAGGAGAGAAGCCTAATTAAAATTTGGTCAAGTCATATTAGCAGGCATTAGTCCAGATTGGAAGAAGACAAACAGTTGAACTAGTCATTTATGAAACAAAGAATGGAGATTTGAAGAGTCTGTGTCCTGCCTTGTCATAGGAAACAAGGGAGCCATAGGCAAGCCTTAACCTTGTCCTATGGGGAAAGGTGGTTCTTTGCAGGGTTTCCAGGAAATTAGAAGGATGTGTGGTTGTCTCACCCCTTTCTGTTTTTTTCAGGATCGCAAGGTGCAGATAAAGTTCAACATTGTGATTATTAAGCAAATTATATTACAGTTGGCCCTCCATGTCTATGGGTTCCCCATCCATGGATTCAACCAACTGTGGATGGAAAATATTCGGAAAAGTATTTCCAGAAAGTGCCAAAGAGCAAAACTTGAATTTGCTGCATACCAGCAACTATTCACATAGCATTTACATAGTATTAGGTATTACAAGTAATCTAGGGATGATTTAAAGTATAGGAGAAGATTGCATAGGTTATATGCAAATATTATTCCATTTTATGTATGGGACTGGAGCATCAGGATCCCTTGGTAACTGCAGGGGTCCTGAACCAATCCCCCATGGATACTGAGGGGTGACTGTACAGATATTTGCCTTTGTTTATTTAAAGATTATTTGATAATATTTTTCTTATAAAATAATAATGACATAATGTATTTTCTCACCAAATAAATACTGCAAGGCTTATAAGGTTCCCCTTTCCTCCCTCTCTCTCTCTCTCTCTCTCCCCCCTCCCCCCCTCCACCCAGCTCTCACTCTTGCTCTCATTTTTTTTGTTTAAAACATTTCCTTTACGTATAATATCCTTGCTGCTAAGCTCTACTTATTTATTCCTAGTTTTCCAATGAGATCCAGATAAAGTCTTCATTGTTGCAAAGTCTTCCTCTTCTACCTCAAAACTTTATGTTCACCACTTTCTCTAATGCAAGTTGTAATAATTTTTCTATCTTACCCGTGAGAAGACTAGTAATATCTACTTTATACTGGGAATTGTATTTTCCTGTATGAGATCTGAAAGCCAACTAAATAGGAAATCATTCTGAACCAGAGAATATTGAAATTATATATTTTTATTTCAGTATTTGGTAAATGTTCCTGCACCTGTTAGATGTATAATGGACATTATCATTTATGGGAGTAAGAGTATTGACAGAAACACAGTGATGATAATGTGATAAACAGAGGACATAATATAGTTTAACTGAGTCAGGTTTTGGTTGCCAAGGGATGGATGTGGAAAAAATGCAGAGTTATACTTAATGTAATTTTATGACTACTGGATTTATTTCCTATCAAGAAAATGTCCTCCTTTCCTGCTAAATTCTTCAAATGATGGTTGCAGTTGGAGGTCAACTCTAACCAACAAATACCTGGGGGAAATATAACACCTTGAGTTAATTATAAGCAAATATAAAATTATACACACACATACAAACACACACAGTCAACTTGAGTTGTAATATAAATTTGACTACAACAAAATTAAGTAGTAAAAAATGGTTTGATTTTTGGAATCAGAATTTGTTTCATCATTTACTAGCTCTGTAAATCCGGATAATTTACATAACATCTGATATACATTTTCCTTATTTCAAAATGAATATATTATACTTTTCACAAGATTATTTGAGTTATAAAATGGTGTCAGTAGGTGTTAATATGTACCTTTCTTTCTATATTTCTGTCATTCTTAACTTGACAGGCTGGCATTTGATCACTAATAATCATCAGAATAGATAGGAAGTATGTTGTATAGAGGGTTCCAGGCTTCCAATAATTAAGTCTGGATTTAAATATTTTTTATTGAGAGAAATAGAAACTATAATAATTTTTCTGAGTACTCCAACCTTACACCACTCTTTTAGTATGGCTTGCAATTCCCTAATAGAGATTTTGGAGAAAAAATTAGCCTCAATAATTTTAGATTACAAGATAAGAGAATCAATAACAGAAAATCTTGCATGAACAAATTATCATCTGAAATTAGAAGATTTTGTTTTCACTCTTCTGTAGGCAAGATTCACTGAGAAATAATAGGTTGAGGATTAGAAGTATGATTGTTTGAATTCTTTGAGTCATCAGGATATCATTTGTCTGCTCCCAAACAATTTTCTCTAGAATCTTATTTCTAAATTTCCTTTACCCCATGCTTTCTATTTTTGCTTCTTTACACGTGAATTGTATAACTGTTGATGAGCACATTTATTCTACTTGTAAATTAGTTCATTCCTAATGAATATGTTGTTATCAGCTCATTCATCCTATCAATATATTGAGAATGCCTCATCACTGGAGTAATAAAGAAATGATAACCTAATTGGTTAAATAAGAACTGAATTAACTAATAAGGTTAAATAAGGTTGAATCAACTACTAAATAAAGATCGAACCCCGCCAGAACCTTGATCTTGGAGTTTCCAGCCTCCAGAAGAGTGAGAAAATACATTTCTATTGTCAAAATCACCCAGTCTATGGTATTTGGATTTTTAAAAAATGGCAGTCCAAACTGATAAAGAGAGTTGTTAACAAGTTAGCTCAGAAGTTAGTGGTATAGAGAAACCTTCAAGATGGCAGAGGAGTAAGACATGGAGATCAACTTCCTCCCCACAAATATATCAGAAATACATCTACATGTGCAACAACTGCTACAGAACACCTACTGAACGCTAGCAGAAGACCTCAGACTTCCCAAAGAGGCCCTCAGGTGACCTAGACACAGAAGTGGGGCCAAATCCAAAGCTGAACCCCAGGAACTGTGTGAACAAAGAGAGAAATGGAAAGCTCTCCATGCAGCCTCAGGAACAGCAGATTAAATCTCCACAATCAATTTGATGTATACTGAATCTGTGGAATACATAAATAGATGATGAATCACCCCAAAATTGAGGCAATGGACTTTGGGACCAACAATAGAATTGGGGTTTGCTTTCTGCATCTGATTTGTTTCTGGTTTTATGTTTATCTTAGTTTACTATTTAGAGTTTATTATCATTGGTAGATTTGTTTATTGATTTGGTTGCTCTTTTCCTTTTTTTTATATATAGATATACATATATTTTTTTCCTTTATATCTTTTTGTGAGTGTGTATGTGTATGCTTCTTTCTGTGATTTTGTCTGTATACCTTTGCTTTTACCATTTGTACTAGGGTTCTGTCTGTCGTTTCTGTTGTTGGTTTTTTTTTCAGCATAGGTTTTAGCGCATGTTATCAGTGATGGATTTTGGTTTGGTTGCTTTTCTTTTCTTTTTTTATTACTTTTTAATTTTTGTATTTTCAATAATTTTTTATTATAATAACTTTTATTTTATTTTGTTTTGTTTTTTCTTTCTTTCATTTTTTCTCCCTTTTCTTCTGAGCCATGTGGCTGACATGGTCTTGGTGCTCTGGCCGGGTGTCAAGCCTGTGCCTCTGAGGTGGGAAAGCCGAGTTCATGACATTGGTCCACCAGATGCCTCCTGACTTCACGTAATATCAAACAGTGAAGCTCTCCCAGAGATCTCCAGCTCAATGCTAAGACCCAGCTCCACTCAACGACCAGCAAGATACAGTGCTGGACACCTTATGCCAAAAAACTAGCAAGACAGGAACACAAACCCACCCATTAGCAGAGAGGCTGCTTAAAATCATAATAAGGTCACAGACAACCAAAAATGCACCACCGGACGTGGACCTGCTGACCAGAAAGACAAGATCGAGCCTCATACACCAGAACACTGGCACCAGTCCCCTCCACCAGGAAGCCGATACAACCCACTGAATCAACCTTAGCCACTGGGGGCAGACACCAAAAAACAATGGGAAATACAAACCCACAGCCTGCGAAAAGGAAACCCCAAACACAGTAAGTTAATCAAAATGAGAAGACAGAGAAACACACAACAGATGAAGAAGCAAGGTAAAAACCCACCAGAACAAAAAAATGAAGAGGAAATAGGCAGTCTACCTGAGAAAGAATTCAGAGTAATGATAGTAAAGATAATCTAAAATCTTGGAAATAGAATTGAGAAAATAAAGAAACATTTAACAATGCCCAAGGAGAACTAAAGAGCAAATGAACAATGATGAACAACACAATAAATGAAATTAAAAATTCTCTACAAAGAATCAATAGCAGAATAACTGAGGCAGAAGAAAAGATAAGTGACCTGAAAATAAAATAGTGGAAATAACTACCAGAGAGCAGGATAAAGAAAAAAGAATGAAAAGAACTGAGGACAGTCTCAGAGACTTCTGGGACAACATTAAACTCACATACATTCAAATTATATGGGTCCCAGAAGAAGAAGAGAAAAAGAAAGGGACTGAGAAAATATTTGAAGAGATTATAGTTAAAAACGTCCCTAATATGGGAAAGGATATAGTCAATCAAGTCCAGGAAGCACAGAGTGTCCCATACAGGATAAATCTAAGGAGAAATACGCCGACACATATTAATCAAACTATCAAAAATTAAATACAAAGAAAACATATTAAAAGCAGCAAGGGAAAAACAACAAATAACATACAAGGGAATCCCCATAAGGTTAACAGCTGATCTTTCAGCAGAAATTCTGCAAACCAGATGGGAGTGGCATGACATATTTAAAGTGATGAAAGGGAAAAACCTACAACCAAGATAACTATACCCAGCAAGGATTTCATTCAGATTTGACGGAGAAATTAAAATCTTTACAGACAAGCAAAAGCTAAGAGAATTCAGCACCACCAAACCAGCTTTACAACAAATGCTAAAGGAACTTCTCTAGGCAAGGAACACAACAGAAGGAAAATACCTACAATGACAAACCCAAAACAAATAAGAAAATGGTGTTAGGAACATACATAGCAATAACTACCTCAAATGTAAATGGATTAAATGCTCCAAGCAAAAGACATAGATTGGCTGAATGGATACAAAAACAATACCCATATATATGCTGTCTATAAGAGACCCACTTCAGACCTAGGGACACATACAGACTGAAAGTGAGGGGATGGAAAAAGATATTCCATGCAAATGGAAATCAAAAGAAAGCTGGAGTAGTAATTCTCATATCAGACTTTAAAATAAAGACTATTACAAGGGACAAAGGACACTACATAATGATCAAGGGATCGATCCAAGAATAAGATATAACAATTGTAAATATTTATGCACCCAACATAGGAGCACCTCAATACATAAGGCAAATGTTAACTGCTATAAAAGGGGAAATCGACAGTAACACAATCATAGTAGGGGACTTTAACACTCCACTTTCACCAATGGAGAGATCATCCAAAATGAAAATAAATAAGGAAACACAAGCTTTAAATGACACATTAAACAAGGTGGACTTAATTGACATTTATAGGGCATCCCATCCAAAAAAACAGAATACACATTCTTCTCAATGGCTCATGGAACATTCTCCAGGATAGATCATACCTTGGGTCACAAATCAAGCTTTGGTAAATTTAAGAAAATTGAAGTCATATCAAGTATGTTTTCTGACCACAACGCTGTGAAAAGAGGTATCAATTACAGGAAAAAATCTGTAAAAAATACAAACACATGGAGGCTAAACAATACACTACCAAATAACCAAGAGATCACTGAAGAAATCAAAGTGGAAATCAAAAAATACCTAGAAACAAATGAAAATGAAAACACAAAGACCCAAAACCTATGGGATGCAGCAAAAGCAGTTCTAAGAGAGAAGTTTATAGCAATACAATCCTACCTCAAGAAACAAGAAATGTCTCAAATAAACAACTTAGCCTTACATCTAAAGCAATTAGAGAAAGAAGAACAAAAACACCCCAAAGTTAGTAGAAGGAAAGAAATCATAAAGATCAGATCAGAAATAAATGGAAAAGAAATGAAGGAAACAATAGCAAAGATCAATAAAACTAAAAGCTGGTTCTTTGAGAAGATAAGCAAAATTCATAAACCATTAGCCAGACTCATCAAGAAAAAAAGGGAGAAGACTCAAATCAACAGAATTAGAAATGAAAAAGGAGAAGTAAAAACTGACACTGCGGAAGTACAAGAGATCATTGAGAGATTACTACAAGCAACTGTATGACAATAAAATAGACAACCTGGATGAAATGGACAAATTCTTAGAAAAGCACAACCTTCTGAGACTGAACCAGGAAGAAATAGAAAAGTTAAACAGACCAATCACAAGCACTGAAATTGAAACTGTGATTAAAAATCTTCCAACAAAAAAAAGCCCAGGACCAGATGGCTTCACAGGCAAATTATATCAAACATTTAGAGAAGAGCTAACACCTGTACTTCTCAAACTCTTCCAAAATATAGCAGAGGGAGGAACACTCACAAACTCATTCTACAAGGCCACCATTAACCTGATACCAAAACCTGACAAAGATGCCACATAAAAAGAAAACTACAGACCAATAGCACTGACAAACACAGATGTAAAAATCCTCAACAAAATACTAGCAAACAGGACCCAGCAGCACATTAAAAGGATCATACACCATGATCAAGTGGTGTTTATCCCAGGAATGCAGGGATTCTTTAATAAGTGGTGCTGGGAAAACTGGACATCTACATGTAAAAGAAGTAAGTTACAACACTCCCTAACACCATACACAAAAATAAACTCAAAATGGATTAAAGGCTTAAATATAAGGCCAGACACTATACAGCTCTTAGAGGAAAACAGGCAGAACGCTCCATGACATAAATCACAGCAAGATCCTTTTTGAGCCACCTCCTAAAGAAATGGAAATAAAAACAAAAATAAACAAATGGGACCTAATGAAACTTAAAAGCTTTTGCACAGCAAAGGAGACCATAAACAAGACGAAAAGACAACTCTCAGAATCGGAGAAAATATTTGCAAATGAAGCAACTGACAAATGATTAATCTCCAAAATTTATAAACAGCTCATGCAGCTCAATATCAAAAAAACAAACAACCCAATCCAAAATTGGGCAGAAGACTAAATAGACATTTCTCCAAAGATATACAGATTGCCAACAAACACATGAAAGGATGCTCAACATCACTAATCATTAAAGAAATGCAAGTCAAAACTACAATGAGGTATCACCTCACACCGGTCAGAATGGGCATCATCAAAAAATCTACAAACAAAAAATGCTGGAGAGTGCGTGGAGAAAAGGGAACACTCTTGCACTGTTGGTGGGAATGTAAATTAATACTGCCACTAAGGAGATCACTATGGAGGTTCCTTAAAAAACTAAAAATAAAACTACCATATGACCCAGCAATCCCACTACTGGCCATATACCCTGAGAAAACCATAATTCATGTACCACAATGTTCATTGCAGCTGTATTTACAATAGCCAGGACATGGAAGCAACCTAAGTGTCCATCAACAGATAAATGGATAAAGAAGATTTAACACATATATACAATGGAATATTGCTCATCCATAAAAAGAAATGAAATTGAGTTATTTGTAGTGAGGTGTATGGACCTAGAGTCTGTTGTACAGAGTGAAGTAAGCCAGAAAGAGTAAAACAAATACCTTATGCTAAAACATATATATGTAATCTTAAAAAAAGAAAAAGGTTCTGATGAACCTGGGAGCAGGACAGGAATAAAGACACAGGTGTAGAGAATGGACTTAAGGACACAGGGGCGGGGGGAGGAGTGTAAGCTGGGACGAAGTGAGAGAGTGGCATGGACATATCTATACTACCAAACATAAAATAGATAGCTAGTGGGAAGCAACCGCATAGCACAGGGAGATCAGCTCGGTGCTTTGTGACCACCTAGAGGGGTGGAATAGTGAGGGTGGGAGGGAGACGTAAGAGGGAGGAGATATGGGGATATATGTATATGTATAGCCGATTCACTTTGTTATACAGTAGAATCTAACACAACATTGTAATGCAATTATACTCCAATAAAGATGTTAAAAAAAAACTTAGTGGTATAAAATAACATCACATTATTTTCTTATGATTTGGGGGTCAGTAATTTGGGCAGGAGTAGCAGTTACAATTCCCCTGTACTGTTATCATCTGAAGGTATGACAATCAGGCTCACTGCCTACACTGACAATGGATGCTGTTTACAGTCTGGGACTTCAGCTGTGTTTCCTACTAGGTTAGGGTGACTACGTGTGGTCTCTTAAGCTTGGCCCTGGACTTTGTATTGTGGCTACCTTTTCCCAGAGTGAGCCTCTCAAGAGAACTGGGTGGAAGCTTCATGGCCTTTTCTGACTTAGCCTCAGAAGTCACCCAGCATTCCTCGGCTCCATCCTACTGCTCAAAACAGTCAAAAGCCCATCGGCATTCAAGGGGAGGGAAAGTAGACCCCACCACCTCTGAGAGAGAGAAGCAGTAAGAATTTATAATTCACAGGCTTTAAAACACACACACAAACACACACACACACACTTTCAATACTCTTGTATGCAAGGGAGGTGTTTATAACATCTGTGCCAGAACTGTAACTGAATATGTCTTAGAAAATGTCATATATTAACGTACAGCAGAGCGTGAACATATATCCTGAGCAGCACCAAACAAACAAACATACAACAGTGCTCCCAAATATAATGACTGCAATTTACTTTTCTTGTGGTGTTTATTCCCATTGGATGGTCACACCATATTTATTCTTTGCTGTTGTTGGATAATCTGTTTGTGTTTGTTCTAGTTCCAGTAACGTCATCTCAATGTGGAAGAAAAATGAAAAAGTACCTCTACCAAAAATGATTTATATGATGTTTAGGACAGCATAGTAGCACAGGTGAAAGTCTTTTAACTCAATTTTGTAGAACTTGAGCTTTTAAACTGATATAAAATATATACTATGCTGGTATTATTTTCCAAGAAACATCCAAAGCCCATGAGTGAATTGTTCTGTATTTCATGGGGAAAAAATATTGAATGTTAGGCCATTGGCCCTCAAATTATTCTTCACTCATTTGGTCCAAATTTTACCTTGTCAAAATGGATAAAATTTGTTCTTACCAATGAATTAAGTCACCATGGTGACAAATATTTTATAACACTTAGTTTACTATAAAAGGTGATTTTTATAAAACCAAAAATATCTGGTATGAATAGTTTTGGTAAGAAACCTTTCTTTAAGAGTCTTAACATAAACAAAATGAATTCTGGAGGGTGCAATTGGAAAAAACAGCAGCTACCTAAATAAGTAACTGAATAAAAATTGGACATAATTTACATTAAAATTATTGCTTAAAATACTGACATTTATCCAATAAACTTTATACTCCATCCATTTCATGTCATTGCCTGCCACCTTATATGAATTAAACCACAACTTATATTAACATAACCATTGAAGGAGTTTAGAGAATGTCACCCCAAGATATGACATATAGATTATTTTGAGTTAAAGCCACTTGAGAAACAGAAGATGCGGGAAGGGCTCTCTGACCCTCCTTTTTATTCCTGAAAACAGGAAAAAAAAATCCCTATATGAAAGATGTCCTCTGTATACCAGATGGAAAGAAAGTAACATCCCTATCATCAAGGACAAGCAGGTTGAGATGGAGAGAATTCTATACAAACAGACCTTGTTAAAGTGATCCTTATCTTTCTTTAGCCTTTCCACATAGATAGTTACTTTTCCTTAATAGTCTATCTTTGTTCAACCTCCTATAAAAGCATGTAGGTTCTGCCATTTCTTTGAGTCTTTATCCCTTATGAGGGCTCCCATGTCACAGAAGAGAGTATAAATGTGTATGCTTTTCTCCCGCTGATTTCTCTTATGTCAGCTTAATTTTCACACCCAGCCAGAAAGCCCTAAAAGGGTAGAGGTAAAAACTTGCCTGCCCTACACTAACAAATTAAATTTCTCTAATTAATATACATTAGTTCTGTTTCTGATATATAAATAAGAAAAGAAAAAAGTAGACACATGCAAGAATTTTAAACATTCAGAAAAATAGGAGCTATTTGGAAAATATTTTGAAAGCAGCCAAATTAATTTTGTGCACCCTCATAATAATGCTCTCTAATTTTTCTGTTATAAAACTTCCAAATATATATTATTTTTAACATGTAATTACATCAAAAAATGAAACACAAACTGAGCTTATCTCTTAAATAAATCTCTTAAAACCTGGTATTATCCCACCCTAGAAGAACTCTTTGAACAAAATCTGATAATATGAAATAAGGTCAGATTTTAATTACTGCATACAATAATAGTTACATATCCACAGAATGTTATTTTATGCCCAAGGGATTTTTGTAATGATCATAAAGGTATCCAGGTGACAATACAAGAATCAATAACTGCATTTCCTTCACTTCTATTAAAACAACAATTTAAAGGATGTGCTAATGATGAAAAATTAACTGAGCTCTTTAATTAATTGTCCTCAAATAGAATTCTCATTTTAAAGTTATACTGCCTGTCACTTGGCAGTCATTAAGGCATAGCAATTGACACAATAGTTTGAAAAAAAATGGAATGAGGTATTCTTATTTTCTTTAATTCATGATGTTGTTTGGCTTCTCAGCCACCAAATTGATGGGTTTTAGTATATTAGAGAGAGAACAATAATGGTTATAATAATGAATTTATTGCTGAGTATTTAACTGTCAATTTTGACTCTTTCTTATTTCATGCTGTGGTTAAGGTCTGATCAGTAAAGTTTTCCCAGAGAGGAAAAGGCTCTGTCTAATTCTAAGGGCTTGTTTTTACATATCAAGACATAATCCCAGTAAACTCAGAAGAGACATTTTTACTGCACCAACCCACCATACCAGACCCTGACGCTTTGTTTCTTACCAACAATATTCCAGTGTTATTTAGGGTAGTCTCTAACACTGTCCTGGGCAGTAAATCACTGTTGGGTCTTAGCCAGTTATGACAACTGCTCATTTCCCCAGTTTTTCGAGGGAGGTAGGGGTAACATGAGCCAGTACAGTCCAGGGACGTGTAAGAAGCAATTTGTCAGGAACTTCCCAGAACAATTGGTTGTGTCCAGGTAAAAGGAAAGTCGTCCTATCTCATAATATCTCAACTTCCTTCTTAGAAATGTGGTTGTGTGTGGAAACTTTCATAAGGAAGCAATGTGCTTAAGGCAAAAAGCACCTATATTAAGGGCAGACCAGAAAAATGGGGGCAAATGCCAGCAAGGACCAACCCACAGAGTTATTAGGTGAGAAAAAGGAACCTTTATTTGTTTATGTCACTGCTACCTGGATTTCCACTAGTAGTAGCTTAAGACATTCCTAATGGAACCCTTAAGGGAAAGGTCCAAAAATATAAAATTTGATGTTGTGAAGAAAAGGAAGAGCCACCTTCTATATTCCAAACTCTGGTTTATTCATTAGGAGGCAGTAGAAAAACTATTCTCTAACAAAAGAAAATATTGGTAGGAATAGATTCCCAATTTTTTTCCCATGCTACTTATAAATTATTCTCTTCCAGGGGCTTCCCTGGTGGCACAGTTAAGAATCTGCCTGTCAATGCAGAGGACACAGGTTCGAGCCCTGGTCTGGAAAGATACCACATGTTGCAGAGCACCTAAGCCCGTGAGCCACAACTACTGAGCCCGTGTGCTTCAACTACTGAAGCTCATGTGCCTAGAGCCCGTGCTCTGCAACAAGAGAAACCACTGCAATGAGAAGCCTGCGCACCACAATGAAGAGTAGCCCCCACACGCGGCAACTAGAGAAAGCCCAGGCACAGCAACAAAGACTTAACACAGACAAAAATAAATAAATAAAATAAATAAATTTTTTTAAAAAGTATTCTCTTCCAGACAAATGGTGGCAAAGACTATAGTAAGGGTGATTTCTCCCTACCTGAGGCAATTGCTTGAATTGCTCAGGGCAGAGGTTATTAAGCTAAGGGCCAGAAGAGTGGCAGATCTCAGAACCCAGTGAGGAGAAGACAAAAAAAAAAAAAGAAAGAAAGAAAAGAAAAGAAAAATCAGTCTTGTAGACTGTATCTAGACATTTGGCTTTAAACCTTTAAATTGACCAGATGCAAATATTTGGGAATCTCAATAAATGGTTAAAACAATGTTGATCAAAAAACTTCATGCCTGAACAGCAAACAGATGTGAATTTCCACCTCCCCAAAACAGCCCTAAGCTTCCAAATCTGCACCATTAGGCAATGGAAACTGAAAATGACACACATGTGGCATCCTATCAAATTCCAATTCACATATGACCATGGAGGTCGATGGACAAAGAACCTCTCCTCCCCAGAAAGTGGTTCCCTTGCTTAGAAAACCAATGTCAGACTCTCAGGAATGAAGGTCTAGATCATTTCACAAGGCAAGCAACCCAGACCAGTTGAGGCAGAGGGTGGAGAAAAACCACAAGGAACACTAATTACTTTGAGCGTTAGTTGTAACAGCAGCTATAGCTTAGTTTGCTATAACCCTTTTTACAGAGTTTTCAGAACTGAGGTTGGTAAACTTTTTCTGTAAAGAGCTACTTATTTTAAATATTTTAGGCTTTATGAGTCTCTATCACAGATTTTTCTTCCTCCTTCCTCCCCCAAATCTTTAGATATGTAAAAGCTATTACTCAGAGACACACAGAAACTGCCCTGTAGGCTGGATTCGGTGGGGGGCCTGGTTTGCTAATACTTGATTTAGAAGATTACAATTAGCCACAACGCTGAGGAATTGGATCTTCCCTCCTTTCTCCAGGGAAAAGGTCAAGGAATCTTATTTCATGGTGAAATTCCAATATCCTAAGAGTATATAAGTGGATCTGATTTATGCAAATGGATAAATTGCATAAATCAGCTGAACTGGATTGAGTTTATGCATTGGTCCAGATTCATGCATCCTTTCTTTCTGGTCAGAATGGGATTTTGAAAGGTAACACCTATCTCCGGTTATGGAGCTGGATATTACTTTTCCCGTACGTGTTAGTACTGATGAGGATACTGCAGCTATCATTGCTTTTAAGGTCCTTTGTCACTTGTCATCAGCCATGCCCACGCGTGATGCACTACACTCTTCTCACTTCCCATGGAGAACCTTCCTGCAGTGTCTTGGTAAAATCTGGCAAGAATGGGTTGTTAGCTCATACTGATGCTGTGGTCTGTTGTGGAAGATATTCTCTAATAAGTCTCCTTCTTTCCATGCCTCACTTCCCTGTTCCGCTTCACTGGGATTGAATCCTCCCCAGGAAATTATTATCACATAAACACTTGCCTTAGCTTTTGTTTTCTACAGTATCTGGACAAAAACCACAGTCAAGAGCACCCTGAACTGAGACAAAGTCATATTGCAGAGAGGGACTAGGATCGACTTAGTGGATTAATCCATCCCACTGAACAGTGGAAGTCTGAAGTGGGAAGGAAGGAGAAGAGATCCAATGCCAATATCCTCAATTCTTCCTATTTCCCTTCTAGATGATTCCTTTTTTTAAATTAATTTTTAATGGAGTACAGTTGCCTTACAGTGTTGGGTTAATTTCTACTGTACAGCAAAATGAATCAGCTATACATATACATATATCCCCTCTTTTTTGGATTTCCTTCCCATTTAGGTCACCACAGTGCATTAAGTAGAGTTCCCTGTGCTATACAGTATGTTCTCTTTAGCTATTTATTTTATACATAGTATCAATGGTGTATATGTGTCAATCCCAATCTCCCAATTCCTCCCACTCCCCCCTTCTAGACGATTCTTAAAGTGGGAGGGAGGAGAAAAGCATACATTGTTGGAGAGGAAAGCCAGCAACATAGGGCCGTGAGAGTGCCACTTACAATTTCAAATTCTGGAAGAAAACTGCTTAGCATATTTCTCTGTGTCAGGATGTAAAAATCAAAGCATGGGAAACAGAAAAGTCCTGGAGTTGACCACTTTTCCTCACTTTCTCCATTGCTGATTGCTTATAAACACAGCCAGCTCTTTCTGTACGTTCATTATGTGAGGCTGAGAGTACAGCATCAGTGGTCAACCTACAGGGCAGAGAGAGGAGGGCCATGGGGGCCTCGGGAGAGGTAGCCAGTCGGCCTCCACAGAGCCAATAGCAGAAAGGAGTATATGTTTATAAGAAGTGACCACTGCTCCTCAACACACCAAATATTTTTTAATCCGTACTTCAATTCTGACTATGTGATATGTATGTATTCAGACAATGAACAAACTTTTGAAGGATCTAGGACTTCAAATGTTCCCCAATATCAGAAAAATGTCAATATTTCATATTCAGTAATAAATATTATCGATAAAAATTTGCCACCATAACTTAAATGTGTTTCTATTTCTTTCAATGAAGAAATCATTTCAATAAAAGTTCAGAATACACTGTTTATTTCTATGTCTCTTACTATGTTTCTGTATGTAAAGAATTTTCTTCATGTTTGGCAGACTCTCAACATCATTTTGTTGGATTTAGACAAAATGTATTGAGTTATCAGAGAAGTACGTGACAGAACAAAATCCTCCCCAAGTCAGTGAGAGACAAGTTCTGAGTTACTCTGAACACAAGATGGTTTTAAAACATGTTAAGAATGAATAAAGTATGGTCTAGGAGGTAGAATAATATTTGTAAAGTGCAGCCAAGAACGTCTCTTTCTATAATAGCTATTGAATTTACGAACACAATTAAGGAGAGCTACTAGCTCATGCATCAATTGGACTTGAAGTCTTTACTGAAAACTCCCATTAGTGTCAAAAGCAAGAAATAAGAACAAGTTTTACTAACATTGTTAGATTTTTCTAATGTAAGGAGGATAGCAGTAAAATTCTGTTGAGTGTATCGATGTGGAAGTTTTTAACAATTATTATAGATACAGCATATTTGTAGTATTCATTCACTCTGATGTTCACTTTTGCCTAAGAATATACCACACCTAAGGAGAAAAAATAAGTATGCTACACAAGGTAGGAGAAAGTCCAAATACAATTAAAATGTATTTTATTTGCTTACTTATTTCCATTCTGTTTTCAGACCCAAAAACTAACCTAAAGAAATTTCATTTTTTTGTTAAATCGTTGCTACAACCTAAAGTGGAATTTACATTCCAATATTTGGATATATTTGGGGGCAATGGAGAGGACCGGAAAACGGATAAGAATGTCATAAAATATTAATATTCAAAGGTAACTGGGGGAAATGAAAAATCTGAAATATAGGAAAGAATAAATGACATAATACATGATGAGAGGAATACCTTTGATTTTCCATAAGTGCATACAGTAATTCAAAGTGGTAATTAAAAGATGTCAAACACCTTCCCTGCAAATCTCACTTAAATTTATTTAAGTCAACTTAAATTAACCATTTTATTGTTTCATTAAAAGGGTTCTTGTTTTCTTGTAAAAAAGACAAAAACATAATGCCTTGAGGAAGCTTCAACGCTTTCCTTAAAATATTCTTGTTATTGATTCAGTTAGCATTACCGAAAATTTGGACGGTTAAAAAAAATTACTTTTCTGCTCTGCTTTTCGAATTTTGCAAAATGTCTTTAGAAAAGTTTGTCCTTTTGAAAGATTTAGGTTTATACTATTAATTCTTCATTTTTATAATGTTTACCTGAGACAAACTTTCCTTCTGATGCATAAATTTTATACCATTTTATAACTGGATTGAAAACAATAATGAATTTAAAGACTCAAATATAATAAAATGAGCCTCAATGCCTTATGGTGAGGAGACAAAAAGGCATGGTATTTTAAGATACATCTAGCCCCTTCAAATAAAGAATTTGAAGAAAATATTTCTTCTGACCTCTACATCAGAGATAAGCTTGTGATATGTCTCCAGAAAATTGCCTCATTTATGTGGCTGAGAAGTTTATAAGTTAAGATACTGATGAATACACAGTACCTATATGCATTTCTATGCATTTACATAACTCTGTCTCTTCCTTTTAATTTTCCAAAATATGTACGTGCCCATGTACAAAATAAAATAAGTAAGTGCTCAGGACCTGTGTCTGGAGTTGCTGGATAAAGAAGCCTCCACCAGTTCTCTCTCTCCCACCACATCCAGCCTAGTTTTCAGGACCCAAAAGTACTTCCTTCTAAACTTCTCTGATAGTCAAGCTGGCTTCCCTGTTTCTCTCACTCTCTCTCCCTCTGTCTCTCTCATTCTCATATTAAGAGGCTGCATTAAATAAGGAGTAGCCACAATGCTATGTGCCACCTTATCTGCGAATCTTTCCCCAAATGTTTCCCACCATCTCATTGTGGAATCAATTTCCTTCACGTGCATGCGTATCTCTGTTCTTGAACATGACCGCGTATAGTAGAATGAACCATATGGGACTGTCAATACTCTATCATTTTATAACATTAAATTGAGCCATATAAAATTGCTATAAAAATGGCGATTTTATGTGGCTCAATTTAATATTAATAGTATCTGGTCATGATGGAAACTTCTACTAACCTTGAGTAATTTAAAATTTTGAGAATGGAAATTAGGAAGTATTTTCTTTTGAAACCATGTAGCAATCACTGATGTACATTAAAATATGAAGGTAAATAGGTGACATATTTTTTTGATTTCTGTACTTAAGTTGTTCAGTCTATATATATATATATATATATATATATATATATATATACACTTTAAAAATCAATGCTCTTATCTCTAGCATTTTTTAAGTAGAAACTTATTGTCTCAGCTTTCCCATTACAGTCCAGCTCAGGGCCACTCAGGTAACTCTATTTTTACCCTACAGTGCAAGATGCAAAACTCATTTCACTGAACTATTAAGGATGAATTTTAGTATCTGTGGGGTACTGGTTAGAAAACCAGAAATGAGAATTATCTTTCAAGATATTCACTTGAGTGATATACTGAGACACCAAGTCAGTGCCCACTGAGTCTGCCAAGTTTGTATGAAGACATTTCATGGGGTAGAAGTCTCATATCCTAAAATATTATTGGATATTTCCCTCTCTGAATGCACTGGTATACATGATCTGTATACATGCTCCTCTCTCAGTCAGTTCTGACAGCTATAGCAAAAATACCATAGACTGGGCAGCTTAACAACAAACATTTATTTCTCACAGTTCTGGAGGCTAGGAGGTCTAAATCAAGACACCAGCTGATTCAGTGTCTGGTTAGAGCTCACTTAGTAGTTTGCAGATGCCCACCTTCTTGCTGTGTTTTTAAATGGGAGAAAGCAGAGAGAGGGGGCATGCCCTCTTGTGTCTTTTCTCATAAGGGCACTAATCCTATTTATGTGGGCTCCACCTTCATGACCTAATTACCTCCCATCTCCAAATACCATCACAGGTTTCAGGATTTCAACATAGGAATTTTGAGGACACACACACATTCAGTGCACAACAGCTCCTTATGAGTCTTTATAATCAAGTTAATCTATGTTTTTCACCCTCCCCCCAAAATATTAAAATATTGAAAGGCAATCAACATATATAGAACCACATAAAGTCCCTAACATTACAAAATAACAATAATATAAGCATTATTTTTAAATTGTGTACATTAGGTGTCAATATTAATATTGGGAGTATTGGGGTCACTAGTCTAATGGAAACAAAGGAGAGAGATAACATCTATTGATCTTTTATTCTAAGGGACTACACCAGATTCTGTACAATTAACACAATTAATTCTCCAAAAATACTATAAAATCTACATTATTATCTACACTATATAGAAAAATAATTTTATTATCAAAATCATGAGTAAATTTGACTAACTTGAAATGATAAATAGAATACAGATGTAATCAGAGTTTTTATTCTAAAATCCGTTTCCATACAACTCCAGGACATAGAAGGTTTACTATGGAATTACAACTTTTCTATCTATTAACCTTGAGATGTTGCACAGGTCACAGCCAAATTTGTACTCTCAGTGGTGTTCAAAGATTTATTCTTTCCATTAGGAATACACTCAGCAGTGAACTTAGGCTAATGTACTTTCAATAAAGAAGTGACAAATATAAAGCATTTTGTATTAGTTTAAGAAAATATTCTTCAATCATAAAAAAAAGTAACAGTCTTCTCTTAACTCATATCTCTTTTTCCCTTTAGCTACATAATCATTTACTTATTTAAGTAATGATGACCTGAGTTTGCTTATTTCCTGGCAGAAAAATAAATAAATAAATAACCACATTATTACCTGCTGGGAAAACCCTACCCAGAGGTCACTAAAACTATTATAAACCATGAATACACAAAGAGAAATAAAGTGAAGAAAATGTAACTATTATACTTTTATAGAGTCTAAGTTTTTTTTTTTTTGTTTGTTTTTTTTTTTTTTTTTTGGCAGTATGCGGGCCTCTCACTGTTGTGGCCTCTCTCGTTGTGGAGCACAGGCTCTGGATGCACAGGCTCAGCGGCCATGGCTCATGGGCCCAGCTGCTCCGTGGCATGTGGGATCTTCCCGGACCAGGGCACGAACCTGTGTCCCCTGCATTGGCAGGTGGACTCTCAACCACTGCGCCAACAGGGAAGCCTTAGATTCTAAGATTTTTAGAGTCAGAGTAGGGGAGGTAGTAAGGGTTTTTTCCCCAAGTTGAATAAAATACAGTATTTTATTAACACCATTTTAGTAATATTGTTTTATCTTGATGTCTTTCTGATAATTTATCACTGCTGGGAAAATGTTTTCATTCTGTTTCAAATGGTATTTCCGTTGAAGAGAAATTATTTATAATATTTTTTCTCTTGCAAAAAAGGAGGCTCATTTTTAAATTGATTATTAAAACAAAATCAACAATATTTTTCCTGAAAGATTAGCTTTTGATTTTTGGAAACATGAGAACTAACTCATTTACGGAAATACACCTATTTGTATGTAGGTGTGAGTGGGTGTTACATGTGATACATGCGAACTTAGTCTATAACCCTTAAGTTGACTTCAGTAAAATGATTTTAATTCCTAATTTTATACTTTTCCTCTCCAAACCATCTGCCTCTGTCTGTACACACAGAGAACCAAATTTTAAAAATCTTAAACAATTATATAAGTCAATCATTAGGTACTAAAGACATCAAGAAACAATACCACCTCATAAAATTTCAAAATAATAATACCAGAAATTTAAAATACACATAAAAATGAAAGAAACTAATAAAAATTGTTCTATTTGTTTCTACTATTCAATGTATTTTACATGTGTATCTAATATTATTTTGGAGTATTTTTAAATGAAAAAATTCAGTTTTTAAAAAAGAGGTATATTTGGGTATTTTTATTGAAAATTTCCCCCTGGATTATTTTGGGAGGGGAGTGCCACCTTTATATCTCAAATTTATATGGAATTTTAAATAATTTCTGTCTATCTAACTGAGTTGTACATATTCCAAGTAGAAATAGCTACTCATATATTTAAGCACATATTAATATGCCTGGCACAAAGTAGGTACATAGTAAAAGTTTAAAAAGAGTGACAAAATATGGAAAGACATTCTGAATATTATAAATTAATTTAAAATATAAGTTAGAAACAATAGTGACATGATATGTGAGTATATGTACGTAATTAACTACCCCCTACTTTTTTATAATGATTACTGTCTCTTGACTCAAACTAAATCAAACACTAGCCTGGGTGTGTCTTTAGGAAAAGGAAACATTGTTTTTGAGAATGAATGTGAAAGGTAATATTATTCTTTGTTGAAAACACTAATAATAGCAACATATATTATAAAAATAGACAATAGTATCATTTAACTAACACCAACCTTATAAAAATAATTTTAACTTAAATGTATTATGAATTGCTATAAAACAAATGATCCAACCCAATAACCCAACTGTTTTCCTAACTCAATATCCATTCATATTTATACCCTATACACAAGGAGTTTGTTATGTAATGGAGATACAATTTTTGAAATGTTGAATGCATTTTTTTATTCTGGAAAATTTTGGAGATTTACTCCCCTTTGTTCAATCAAAAACAACTAGAGTCACAGAAAATAATTAAAGCATTGTAGCCACAGTCTAAAAGAAACGTTTTTTCAGCTCTTATTTCTAAAATAGATTTTTATTTTTCAAAAGAGACAACAGCTTGGATATTCAGATTTTTTTGCCAGGTAAGATTTTTGTTTGTTTGTTCTTCTCCTACTGTGTTACATATCAAGAAGCAGGCTGGAAATTCCTGTTATGATGGTGGCTGGGTAGCACTTATTGGTCAAAAATCTCTTAAGGATAGCAATTGTAAACTCTGGATGAAAGAGAAAAGGCAGACGTTTGAAAGAACAGAAGATGAACCAAAAATAAGACAAAAACAGGATGGAATGTGATTCTCGAAAGAGGTAAGCATACTAAATGAAATGACATTTTCTGAGCATTTTCTCTTTGGCCACCCCCGAGGGTGCATCTTCCAAGACTCAGAGATATCCTTAGTAGAATACAAGGGAAACCACACCTAGGTAGGACATATTCAAATTTCACAAACTAAATATGAAGAGAAAATTGAAAAGCTACCAGAGGGGAATGAGATACAGTCACGTTGTATTACAATTATGGTTTGTAGAAAGATGAGATAACTATGTTTTCTTTTAAGCTGCTAAATTTGTGGTAATTTGTTACACAGCAACATAAATTGAATACAACATTACCATATGTCAAATGTCTAGGAATAAGATTAATAGCAAATGTTTAAGATCACTACACTGAACTTTCCCCTCCCCTCAAAAAAAATCATGGCTAAGAGAAATTTTTTAAATATCCAATGACATAGAGTGATACACAATGTTTGTAGACATGAAGACTCAATATTATTTAGATAACCAGTTTTCCCCTAAAGAATCTACAGATTCAAAGGCACTTCCAGCAAAATCCCAAAACCTTTTTACTGTCATTGTTATAAATTGATTCTAAAATTATATGGAAAGTAAAAGAACATAGAATAGTTAAGAAAAATCCCAAAGAATAAGCTTGCAAAACTTAAAATATGAATTTCAAGACTAACTATTGATCTATAATAATTAGGACAGTGTGATATTTTTGAAAGGATTGGCAAATAGATAAAATGAACAAAATACAGTGGCAATAAATAAATATAAATACAAATAAATAAATGAATCCAAACCAAAGCTGAATTCTATTTTACACTATTTTAGCTTATGGCTTTTTGGGTGAGAGCAAAATCCTCTTTGGGTTTCTTTTGGTTAGCAAAAACAGGTAGTAATGTATATCTTTTGTAAGAGCAAAGTGGCATAAAACAAACTTTTGAAAAGCAGACTATATACATCTTCTCAGTTGATAAATGTACAATTAATGCACTATAGCAACTCATTAGGGCAATAAAAGACTTTTCAATAAACTATCTTGGGACAATGAGATATATGAATGGAAGAAAATAAACATTGACACTAAATGCTGTCATAATTAAATCAGATGAATCAGACCTAAATGCGAAAGATGAAACCTAAAATTTCTGGAGAAAATAAAAGACAAAAATCTTGTAATAATGAGAGATAGAGATTCTTAAGAAGGACATAAACAAAAGTAATTGCAATTGTAAATAAAAATATTGGTAAGTTAGATTTCATCCAAATTAAAATCTTTTGCTCTTCAAAATTGTTATTAAAAAATGAATTTGCAAGTGATAACCTGTAGAGCATATTTGTAATACACATATGTGATAAAGGTGTCACATCTAAAATTCACACAGAACTCCTATCCAATTAATACTGACTAAATACCTGAGCACTTTACAAAAGAATATCTATGAATGACCAGTAAGCCCTCCCACCTCCCAAAAGTTTACTCAAGATCATTAATTACTGGAAAACAGCAGAGATACCAGTATATATCTATCAGAACAGTTAAAATTAAATGGCTGAAAATACCAGGTTTTGGAAAGAATGGAGCAACAGAAATTCTCTTACATTGCTGTGTACAGTGTAAAACTTATCCTTGATTTGCTACTATTAATATTTAACTTTTGTTATAACTATATGGGTGTACAAAGAAAGCTCTTTTTATCATACATGGGTACCTTCATTTGTTCGCCTAATTTGTTAGAATCTTTTAAATTCACCAAACTGAAAAATCTAGGGAATGATATAGGTCAATATATTTGCAGAAATGAGACATTTCCTGCCACATTCATATGGAAAGATGTAGAAAATAAGCTGGAAATACTGTTTGAGGACAGATTGACAGTGAAAGGAATATTAAGAGAAGGGAAGAAATGGAGCCAACATTTACTGTGTACTTACTATATGCTAGAAATTACGAAGCACTTTCCTTTTTATAACCTCTGCTATATTCCACAGATAATTTAAAGCTGTTTAAAAGAGAACAAGCAATAAAATAAATGTGTGAACAAAATGGAAGAGTAAAAACATATGGAATTAAAATAGAGAGGCAATAAGAGAGTGTTATATCAAGATGCTGGAAATTATTCCTACCAAGTGATGTTTCAAGTTAAAACAAAATGTATCCATGGTGAGTTACAATATTGTCATTATCCCAAAGGAGAAAAATAACCATTTCTCTATGGAATCATAGATTTTCTTTGATCTCAGACATAAAGTATTTCCCCCTATGCCAGGTTAAACAATATCCTAAACATTAAATAGAGTAAAGAATTATAAGATCATATATTAAATAATCACTGAGTGGTAGCTGAGAGCAAATCTTGGATATACAGAGTGAAATCAAATTGATTTGTTCACACAGATAATGGTGTTCCAGGAGATTCGATATGGCAGAAGAGACACAGATTTCAGGCTGCCGGTGACAAAAATATGAGGCACTAACATTCATACACATATTCAGTCATTCACTTCTTTAATATCTATTACTTTTCAAGCACTGTAAAACACACTACAGAGACAAGAATAAACACAACATGTAGAATCAGTTCCTCCCTTCACTGAGCTTCTAAACTGGTGGTGGGTAATAGATAATAACCAGGGAGTGGATTTGAGTTAATGAAATAGGATCCACTGTTCTAGAAAAGCACAGAAAATTTGGAATGAGGAGGCATTGTGTCGAGGTCCCAGTCCAGAGAGGTAGGATTTAGCTAAGATGACAGTCCCTCAAAAGAGTTTAAATGATACGAGCAGAAACAGAGGGAGAAGGCAGTAAATACACTGGAGACAGAGAATCCAGCACAAATTCAAGGCAGAGAACTGTTCAATTTATAATACCTGCTTTTTGTTATGTTTAGGGAGTCATGACCCTAGTTAACCCAGAAAGCGGTGGCCCAATTATTAACAAGAGTTGCTGTCACTCTCAAAATTGTTGGGAAAGAAACTATGATTATATGGTCAAGCGAGTTACACTAAAGTTTTTTTTTTCTTTATCCCTATTCCTGGCAAACATATCCTTCAGTAATATTTCTGAAAATCTGGATTCCAGCAAATCTAAGGTAATGCATAAAAGAGGAGTCTTTGTGCAACTACTGCCCAAAGACCCAAGACAGCTGGCTTAGGCTTGGATTTAGGACTTTAATCTCTTAAGGCAATATGGGAACATTCCTGTTATTATGAAGATCTATGTCATGTTCGATTTCTCTAATTTTCATGGTAGTTATCTCAGGGGTTTTCTCTGCAGTGTTACTGTCAGAGGAACATAGACACATCTGTATAATTTAATTTCTTTCCACCTCCGACGTGGGAACGTTCTCATCAGAGAACGGCCAGTATCTGTATCAGGAGTTTCGTGAATGGTTATTTTCAGACATTGAAAAACGACATTTTTCCCCTAAACATCTACTCCAATATTATATTATATTTGGTATAAGACCAAATATAATATATGTCTGTGTCTATATAAATCCAGCTATAGTGATGCCAGAGTCTTAGTGGCACGGCTGGGGGAAAGTTCATCACATCAGTATATAAGCCAGCTGTTTCTGCCTTGGACTTCAGCACAGTCTTTGCTGGTCAGTCACACCAAGTGACTAAGGCAACCTCAAGTGGGACAGCACCTGCAGAGTCCGGATCTAGATATCACTATGTGTCTGGAGCAAAGTTCACCCTGTGGCTTGAATTATATTTTTTAATAGCTTCTTAAGAATACTTGGAAAATTTTATATGAATACCTGAGGGAAGGAATATTTTACTTGAAGTCTGTAAGCTTCATTCCAATTATGGTTGGGTTTGGGGGAGTTCATACCGTTGGGGCAGGCAGTATAATTCTAAGACATACAAGTTGGATCAGTGCTAAATCACACATCTACTGCTTCTGCATATACATTCAGGGAATATTGTTATTCACAGCAGTAGCTCTGTTAAAAAAAAAAAAAAGGTAAGAAAAGAAATTAGCCTGAAGTTTAGTAAAAGGAGGGGCTGATTAGTAGTATTATACTGATGAATAAGTTAAAAAATATATTTAAATAATCCTATCTATATAGTATTGACCACTTTGTTCCTGAATGTGTCTCGTTATCCCAGGGGTTAGGAACGGCCACTCAGCCAGTGGCCTTTAGCTACCCCTTAGAATATAATTCTAGAAAAGTACAGAAACAAAGGAAATAAATAGGTGGATAGTTAATTGGGTAGATGATAGGTAGATAGATGATATAAGTAGATGATAGATAGAGATACCTATAGGTAGGTAGATAGAGAAGAATTTATTGAAAAATAATTTCTATCTTATAAACTTCAGATTTTTTAGGGGTGTATATTTAATTAAGAGTATTTATTTTTTAAATGAAACTTTAAAAATATTTTAAGAAAAAGCTAATCGAGTATGTAAATCTATATTATGACTATCTTTTGTTTTTCTTCATTTTTTTTAGCTCTGGTTAATAGAAGCGATGCTAACTGAGAAGTACAATTTTGAAAAAGAGGAAATTGGTGAGCTCAGAACTCAAAGGCAGTTTCTATTTTTCTTTCTTTGACATTTATAAGGTAACAAGACTCAGAAATGTATAAACACTTTAAATGTGATATATCAAATAAGAGAGAATAAATCTCTCTTATTTTATCTTGGCATCCTCTGTTCTCCTTTGCCTTCTCTAGGCTTTATTTAGAGGGAAAATAAGGTTCATTCATTCTCACTAATAATAAAGTAACCAAGTTTGGAAAAGTGATTTTTCTTACATTCATTAGAAATGAGATCTTATTTGATGTTGACTGCATTTACACTTATTGTGCTAGTAGAGGATCTGAGTTAAAAGACTAGGAAGTGCTTTATGAATCATGCATTGTGAATATGCACTAGAGCCAACACTGCCAGGACAAAGTTCAATTCACCTTGGTGGTGACATATGACGATGAGGCTCATACAGTTTGACCACATATTAGGTGAATCAAAGATAAATAACAAGATAACAAAAGTTAAAATGTTTCCCTTATCAAGAAAAACTATGCCACGTTTTCATCATTTTCATAAATATAAATTGTTCTAAGGCACACAGCATGCTCCTTTTTTGACTAATATCAAAATTGTTCGATAAATATTAATCAAATGTCATGTAAATAAGTATCACTAAAAATTGTGTTTGTTCCTTTTGAGGGGGTCGAAAATAGATACTCATTTGGGCTTTGGTAAGACGTCCTTTTGTTTAATTTAGCAGACTATTTTCTGGAGTGTTCAGTGAATATCACACAAGGGCAATAAAACCACGTATATAGAAAGCATTATGCATAGATGCAATTCAGCAACTATAGTACATGCGATATCCCTGAAGGATTGATTTTAACGTCTCATTATATTTAAACATCTGTATAAAATGATCTTGGTTGCAGTCACTACGGGCTCATTTACATTTCAGTGCGGGAAGTACCATTTTGGATGCTATTGGGTCCTGTTTAGAGAAGTTCAAGGACATTCCTCCGGAGTCTTTTGACACATTTTAAGATAGGTTTGTAGTAAGTGTAGCTGCACATAAATTGAAGACATTGTGGTTTACATCTTAAAGTGTAAATGTAAAGAAATGATTAGATCTTACAACTTTATGATAATATCTAAATTATCTGCATGTGAGGCAACAGAGTATGAACATGAATACAGATTGATGTGAAGTGCTGTTAATAGATAAGAAGACAAATTCTGCTTATTTACTTTCAGTGTTTTGTTTTATCTAGTCAGGAACATTTTATAATTTTTTTAAAAAGCAACAAAATAAACAAGGAAACAAAAAGCTACAAATATAGATATGCCATAGAACAGTCTCTCTCTTGAACACAAAGTATCGAAAATGAATTTGCTATGTTGATGAATCCTCTCTGTTGGGTGCATTATGGAATTTATTGGAATACAGTATGTAATTAATATATTCTTCTTTTGAAATTTTGACTCTGGTATGCTATACTTGTAAAAGCCAATCATAAATTATTTAAGTATTGTTCAATATATATAAATAAAGAGGGTTTTACATTCAGTGATTTAGAAGGAATGAAGTATGCCTACTGACTTATAAACTATGTCTCTGATAGCTACAAATATTAGGAAAAATATTAGTCATAGTGATAGATTTGATGTTATTTCTGAAATAACATTGCCAACTTAAGCAAAATTTCCTTTGGCCCTTTGCTTTAAGATTTTTTTTCTTTAATTCTACCAAAATAAGATTCTTGAATGAAACCATTTCTTTTTTTAAATTAATATTTTATAAATAGACAACATTTTGCTTGATCACCACTGCACTCATTGAAATATGCTCTTCTGTCTTCATATATAAACAGTAACATTAGAAAAAAAATTATCTAGTACAACTAGAATACATCTATATTCTTAATATTATATAGCAATATTTAAGATTTAGGAAAAATACATATATGTATATATCATTATATTCATTGTATATATGCATTATATATGTATATATATACACATTATATATATATATATAATGTATATGTATATATATTTATTCTGAATCTATATATATTATACATATTTATATTCATTCTGAATTTTAAGAGTTAACTTAAGTGAGAGATCTCTGAATATTTATGTGGTACATCATTTATGTTAAATCACACAGCATTATGTTTTTCTTTAGGGAAATATCTACTTACATAAGTGTGTAGAAAAAAGCACACATAGAGTGAAGGCACACTGAGCTAGAAAGAGTAGATTGACGTTTAAGGTAGCAACAAAAATTGGTCATTAGATTCAACCGTAACTTCTGAATCATTTACTAAGTCAGCATATTCAAATAATTAATGTACAATTGGAATTTCATTACTGCCTGCAATGTATTTTATTGCACCTCACTTTATTGTGCTTCACAGACTGAAGGTTTGTGGCAACCAGGCATACAACAAGTACATCAGCGCCATTTTTCCAACAGCATTTGCTCATTCCATGTTGGTCTCTGTGTCATATTTGGCAACTCTCGCAATGTTTCAAATGTTTTCATTATTATATTGGCTATGGTTATCTGTGAGCAGTGGTCTTTGATGTTACTATTGTGATCGTTTTGGGGCTTCATGAAATGCACCTCTATAAGATGAATAACTTAATTGATAAATGTTGTGTTGTGTGTGTTCTGACTACTCCACTGACCAGCTTTTCCCCCATCTCTCTCCCTCTCCTTGGCCCTCCGTATTCCCTGGGATACAATATTGAAATTAGGTCCGTTAATAACGTTAAAATGGCCTCTAAGTGTTCAAGTGAAAGGAAGAGTCGCACATGTCTCACCTTAAATCAGAAGCTAGAAATGACTAAGCTCAGTGAGGAAGGCATGTGAAAGCTGAGACAGGCTGAAGGAGAGGTTTCTTGAGCCAAACAGGTAGCCAAGTTGTTAAGGCAAAGGAAAAGTCTTTGAAGAAATTAAAAGTTCTGTTTCAGTGAACACAGGAATGATAAGAAAGCAAAATAGCCTTATTACTGATATGGAGAAAGTCTTAGTGGTCTGGATAGAAGATCAAACCAGCCACAACATTCTCTTAAACCAAAGCCTAATCCAGAGCAAGGCCTTAACTCTCTTTAAGTCTCTGGAGGCTGAGAGAGGTGAGGAAGCTGCAAAGAAAAGTTTGAAGCTAGCAGAGGTGGGTTTATGAGACTTAAGGATAGAAGACTTCTCCATAACATGAAAGTGCAAGGTGAGGCAGCAAATGCTGATGTAGAAGCTGCAGCAAGTTATCCAGAAGGTCTAGCTCAGATCATTAATGGAGGTGGACACATTAATGGAGGTGGCCACATTTCAATGTAGATGAAATAGCCTTTTATTGAAAGTATATGCCATCTAGGACTTTCAGAGCTACAGAGGAGACGTCAATGTCTGGCTTTAAACCTTCAAAGGACAGGTTGACTCTCTAGTTAGGGGATAATGGAGGTCGTGACTTTACATGGAAGTCAATGCTCATTTACTATTAGGAAAATCCCAGGGCCCTTAAGAATTATGCTAAATTTACTCTGCCTGTGCTCTGTAATTGGGACAACAAAGCCTGGATGACAGCACATCTGTTTACAACATGGTTTACTGAATATTTTAAGCCCACTGTAGAGACTTACTCATCAGAAAAATAGAATACTTTAAAAATATTACTGCTCATTGACAATGCACCTGGTCACCCAAGAGCTCTCATGAAGATATACAAGATTAATGTTGTTTTCATGCCTGCTAACACAACATCCCTTCTGCAGCCCATGGATCTGGAGTAATTTTGACTTTCAAATCTTATTATTGAAGAAATATATTTAGTGAGGTTATCACTGCTATAGCTTGTGATACTCTGAAGGATCTGTGCAGAGTCAATTGAAAACCTTCTATAAAGGACTGACCATTCTAGATGCCATTAAAAACATTGGCGACTCATGGAAGAGGTCAAAATATCAACACAAACAGGAGTTTGGAAGAAGTTGATTCTAACCTTCATGGATGACTTTGAAGAGGTTCAAGACTTCAGTGGAGGAAGGAACTGCAGATGTGGTGGAGATAACAAGAGAGCTAGAATTAGAAGTGGAGCCTGAGGATGTGACTGGATTGTGGCAATCTCATGGTAAAACTTTAATGGATGAGGAGTTGCTTCTTATGGATGATCAAAGGAAGTGGTGATGTGATATGATGGAATCTACTCCTGATGAAGATGCTGTGAAGACTGTTGAAATGAAAACAAAGGGTTTAGAATATTACATCAACTTACTTGATAAAGCAAGCAGTGGCAGGTGTTGAGAGAATTGACTCCAATTTCAAAGAAGTTCTAAAGTGGGTAAAATACTATCAAACATATTGCATATTATAGAGAAATTGTTCATGAAAGAAAGTCAATCGATGTGCGAACTTCATTTCTGTCTTATTTTAAGAAATTGCCACACCTATCGCAACCTTCAGTAACCACCACCCTTATCAGTCAACAGCCATAAACATTGAGGCAAGACTTTCTGCCAGCAAAAAGATTATGATTTGCTGAAGTCTCAGATGATGATTAGCATTTTTTAGCAATGAAGTATTTTTTAACTAAGGTGTGTACATTGATTTCTAGACACAATTCTACCATGCACTTAATAGACTACAGTATAGTGTAAATATAAATTTTACAAGCACTAGGAAAACAAAAAAATCATGTGACGTGTTTTTGTGAAATTTGCCTTATTGCAGTGGTCTAGAAATGGACCTGCAATATCTCTGAAGTATGCCTGTATTTGAGCACCTAAAAATAACCAGAATGTTCTCCCATTTTCCATTTGTATCCTTTCCTAATTATCCCTATTTCCATCCTCATTATAGTGTTCTCTTTTTTTTTTCATATTTGTTTTGTAACATTTTCTATGTTAGATTATAGGATTCATGAGAGCTAGTTTCCTACCAGCTTGTTCACTTCTCCATCCTCAACCACATTTGTGGTGTCTAACATAAAAAGGCACTCTGTGTGTTGAATGTATGAACAATAGCAACAAAAAAAGAATGGTTTTGCCATTCAGTAAAACAATAGCTATGGACAAGGACAGCAATATTCCTGTCTATACCTCTACCCCAGCATATCTGATCCTTTTTCTCTTTATAATCAATCTCTTAAAAGCTCATTATATATAAATATTTATCAACATTTCAGTACAAGTTTAGGCTTAGTATATATAACACAGATCTTATAATAACATATGTCTTTGTTATTTTTTAATGCATTAAAACCTAGTATTGAAGTACATCCATAGTCACACACACATATATGTACCATATGTATTTATTACAGAGATAAATTTTTATGTACTTCCTTTTTTAAGATTTTGTACTTATTATACCTTAACTACCAAACAACTCCGAGGTAATTATAATGCTCAGATCTTTTAAAGCCAGTTTTTAATTTTTTTACCTCTCCATATGTATTTTAAAACCTCCTTTTGCCTTTATTTTCTAACATAATACATATGTATATATATGATTTTATGATAAATAGTTTTAAACACAGTACATAGGCTAATCTAAAATATATGCTAGAATTAGAAAGGAATTGAGGTTTCATATATATTTGATCAAGAAGGAAATTATGCAAATTATACACTTTTTCAAAGGCATAATAGTTGATGTCTGCATTATTTGCTAATATTTCTAGAATGAACCAAGTCTAGGTAATTATTATATATAAGATGGCATGTCTCTTATATTTTATATATTAACATTTTCATAATTGCAATAAATGAAAAAACAATTTTCACATTAAAACACAATACAAAATTAGATATTGTCATAAAAACAAAAAATACATTTAAATAACTGATAATTTATCAAGATAGGCTGTAAATAAAAACATTAGTTTGATAGTGTATTTTTTCATTGGGAAACATGAAATATTCTAATGACATTTGCCTCAAAATCTGGAATGTACTGTAAAACTGAGTTGTTTACAAAAACAAAATCCATTGAAACAAAAGAAAATGTATATTCAAAAAATTAATAGAGGAAATATTAAATGTACTTAGGCTACAAATACTGAAGTAACTGGTGAAAATTTAAATTCTTTTTTTTTTTTTTTTTTTTCTTTTTGCGATATGCGGGCCTCTCACTGTTGTGGCCTCTCCCGTTGCGGAGCACAGGCTCCGGACGCGCAGGCCCAGCGGCCATGGCTCACGGGCCCAGCCGCTCCGCGGCATATGGGATCCTCCCAGACCGGGGCACGAACCCGTATCCCCTGCATCAGCAGGCGGACTCCCAACCACTGCGCCACCAGGGAGGCCCGAAAATTTAAATTCTTTAAAAATGCATTGCAATAAATGTATACCTATTGTGGCCGTTTAACACTATTTCATGTTAAATATATTATATGTCTTATATATTCCAATTTATTACTTAAATCTGGAATATACTTGCAAAAGCAAAGTCCCACAGTTAAGTCCTCCTTGCTACATTTGAAAGCATTGTAAATAGTAATGTGATAAAATCAAAGCAATACCGAATTATTGATGGGCTTTTATTTTTTTAGTAAATGAATTATTAAAAATTCACAATAAGATTTTCTGTCTACTTACTAATTCTCATATATGCATATGATTTAATAATTTATGCAAACTACCTTGCTGGTGTTTGTGATAAAATTTTATCAGTCACACTACAAAGGATGAGGTGTGGTACTGGTCTTTCATTTATTCTTTTCAGACTGCTCATGACATTTTACATCTGTCTTCTGTGATAATTAATATGCTAATCCAACAGTCATTTTAACAAAACTCTTTGATGACTGGAACTTTTCTGTAAAAGATATTTCTAATACGCAGCAGTAATACTCAAGTGATCATGAAAGGAATGCTATATTGAAGCTGTCAGATACATTGATCAGGTTTGTGCAGATATTTTTTGTCCATTTTTATAAGTCTACAGTCTTAAAATACAACATCAAATTGTTTGATTAGGTCTTAAACATAAAAATAATATTTATTATAAAATACAGGAGGAATTTGAATACTATTTAAAATAAGAGGATGACTATTTATTCCATTCAGGTTCTGTGTTTTTCAGGTGGTAAAATAATCTCCAAGAGTGAAACTCTGTCTGTGCCTCATTTTAAACAATATTCACAATTTGCCCTGTATGATTGGAAATGAGATTATGGTTAGTAATTTATTCAGAAAATGGGCAGGTTGAAAATACTGTTTGCTTCCATATACGAGGTCCCTTTAGAAAATAATTTATATGAACTATATTTGCAAATACATAGCATTGCAAATGCAAAAGTTGTAAAATGATAGTTTCAACATATTAAAATTAAGTATGAATAAAAATACTTTATGAGAAATGATATGATACGTTCACTATTTTATATCAACAATATCAGTCATACCAGTTTCATATTTAATTATACCAGTATCTTCTTGGCCCAAGTAGTTTTCACTGAAATTCTCCAGATGTCTGCTAGCTGGTCATTCTTATTCTACATTTAATGATCAACAGTCTATTCTGAAAATTATATCACAGATGTTTCTTACAAACTAAATTAGA
Organism: Mesoplodon mirus; assembly: GCF_964341445.2. Lineage (NCBI taxonomy): Eukaryota > Metazoa > Chordata > Mammalia > Artiodactyla > Ziphiidae > Mesoplodon > Mesoplodon mirus. Next base: position 79,404,149 of record NC_138989.1, read on the forward strand.
TATTAAAAATAATTTATTTAAAACCTTGCAAATGTTATACTCTCAATATTAAGCAAAAATCCTTACCATTGCTCACAAAATTCCTCAGATCTGGACACCTGTTAATTCTTTTTTTTTTTCCTGGAGCTCACCACACTGGGCTCCATGCAATCCTCAAATACTTTTCCTTTGTCCTTTGTGGCTCCTTGAGTTGTTTTTTGTTTGTTTGTTTGTTTTTGTTTGTTTCAGGGTTTTTTTGGTCCTTTCATTAGTGTTTACTATATGCTAAGATCCTATATAATTTAATTTCATAGATCTCTAATGAAAGGTCAATAAAAGTAGGGTTTTTTTATCTGTTTTGTTTATTGATATATTTCAAACACTAGATCAGTGAATGCCAAAGAGTAGCTCATCAATATTTATTTGTTGAACTATTAAATGAATAATGAAAGGGAAAAAATAAGGAAGACCGGTACCAAAAAAAAAAAAAAAAAGTAAGAAAAGAAATAATAAAAAAAAGAAGCAAGATGGAACATATTATATTTTGATTTTTTGATGTATAAATTTTATTGTCACAAAAAAAAGAAAAAGAAAAAAGACTTTCCAGATAAGAAGAAAAGCATGAAAATACTTGAGTGGGAAAGCAATGTCAGGGTTGCTGTGAAACCACTGATGAGAGTGGTTTAGAGATGATATTCTATATCATGATTATCGTAGATTTAATTCTGGAGTCTTTTTAATTTATGGTATCTATGAGTATCTCTCATATCCAACAAATTATATCATACTATCACTCTTTTCTTGCATTTCCACACTCATTCAACCACTTCCTCTAGAAATAGTAGAACCGAGCAGAACCCTGCAGGTATCCCCCCCGCCCCCTGAAGTACAAAACACCTCTATGTTCCCTGCATCTCATTTGTAATAGAAAAACTGGTCTCCCAGGCCTCCCAGAGTCACAAAAGAGCAGGCTTGAGTAGTTAATGATGAGTACAATAGAGTCACACACTCAGGGTCCAATGAAAGAATGAGATTAACATTATTGTTCATAATAATCTATATCTTTGTGGGCATTAAAATAATTATAACTTGCTCTGCTCATATATGTAAGCAAGCAACAAAAACTGTCAGCAAAGAGATGCTACAGATCCATGTTGATATCTTCCCCTCTGAAAATATGGCACCTATATCAGCATGAAGAAGTTACAGAAGATGGACCTTCATCCCTAATCTCATAGAAATGGAAGTTAGGATCTGTAAGTAGCTCTTTTGCCCCTTTCCTATTTGTCTATTTTTGTTCCCCTTAAACATTAATTATAAAAATAAGATCACTGGGTAACATTTAACCTAACTCCTGACTTTGCTCTACTCAGTGCACACAATGTCTTGCCTAACCTGTTGATTCCTTTCCTGGGTTAAAAAGAATAAAAATGAAGAATTAAGGAATTAAAGAATGACTGACTCTACCCCCAGCTTTCCCCTCAAAAAATTTGCAGGCAGACCACTAGGCCACAAGATAGCATCCAGTTGCAGGCAGACCATATGGGCAAGACAGTATCCAAAAGATGATCAGAGGTCAATGGGTCTGCACACAATGGAATTATGACAAAGAATCTGACTTCCTACCTTAACGATTAAGTGAGATTGTTTACCCTTTAAAAATTGTTATGGCTGAGCAGAATCTTCAGGGTTGGTCTTCAGACATGAATCCACCTTCTCCCAATATTGCCTGCTTTTCTGAATAAAGCAACTTTCCTTTCTTCCAACACTTGCTTTTTGAGTCGTAAGCAAGCCAAACCCAAGTTTGGTCACAATAGGATTTTAATATATGTCTCCTGACACCCAGTACTGAGCTATTTATTATTCCAAACTGTCATATAGATGCATTTCTAAAATCCAGAGGTACACATACAAGTGTGCAATGCACACACACACACATTTGTATATATATGCTACACTTCACTAATTGCTCTATTGTACCTTAAGATGATTTTCAGTCTTCTGATGATTTTCCTTTTCTCTGTGACGTTTTTAAAAAATATTCTTTTATACCACTTAGTACTTGATAATATATTAAATTGTCTAGGGCTAAATTATATATTCTACATGTTATTTTCAAATTGTTTCCTATTTCTATGCCATTATTACATAAGTTTAATTCTCCAAACGTATACATGTCTTGAGTACAGGAACCAATTCTAAAAGTACCTGAAATAATGCTGAGTGAACAGCAAGTGGTAAATAATGCTTATTAATGGTGACGTCAGAAAAATAATGATGAAGAGCAAAAATAAGAAAATATGTGTTTTTGTTTTATTCTTCCTCACCTTGACATTATAAATACTGTACTTTTACATGTATAAGTTGAGGTTTATCATTTCTGACACTTTTCCTGGATGTTGATAAAACCTACATTTTCAACATGAATCTTATAACCATATTTATTCCATCTTCTTTTTTAAAATATATTTTATTAAATGAAATAAATAAGAATTGAAATGCAATTCCCAAGGAGGGGGTTTTAGGTCGAAAATAATTACTGTATTTGCCCAGGACAAATACAGTGGATTATTTTTGACACTGTGGATTTTTTTATGCCACTGTAGTACCTTGGCTTTTTTTTATGACACTGTGGTAACTTGGCTTAGGGAAATATACTTGACCTCTTAGCCTATTGTTTTGGACAGGAATTATATCCAATCCATCAATTCTAACGTCAAAATGGTGAATTCCTGGCAGCAGTAGACTCCTCTTTCAGGGGAAAATCATTTGCTTTTTCCACTGTCAGTTTCTCTCTAATTCTAAATATTTAGATGACATTTCCAAAAACAAAACAAGAATGCGCTTAATGAGCATGACAAATTTTTAACTAAATCCGCTGGAACCTTGTCTATCCTGGAAGAGGAAAATAGGTCTGTTTGTTTTGAATGTCAACATACTAATGAATTAATTCAAAACTATTTTAGCATTGAAAGCTAATATGCTTTCATTACCATTTGCAGTACTGTAATTTCCTCAAGGGCATTTGAAAGGGCAAAAGAGTCACTCTTTCTGTGATGTCCAGGACCAGTGAATTATTTTTTAGTAATTGTCTCATAGTTTTATTAAGTTCGTGCATTTTTTTCCGGCCAAAGGCGATCGTGGCAATGCAAGTTGCCTTTGCTTTGTGACAGTCTCATCTCTAACAGGCCGTATCCAAGCTGCCTAACAACCTATTCATTCAACATATTAAAAGGCATATCTAATCCCCCTACTTCCTGCAAATCTTTCCATTCTCTTTCATCTCAAACAGACTAATTTCTACTTTCTAATTTAGGGCTTGAATGTGCCTGCCTCTTCCTCCTCATCTTTACCTGGATTCACAGCTCACAAGAACTCATCCTTCAGATTTCAGCCAGAAAGTCATTACTTACCTGTCACACAAACTAGGCTTCATCCTGTCTCATTGTCTCATGGTATCATGTACTTTTCATTCATATCACTTTTCATAGATATAATTAGACATTATTATTTTATACTGTGTTTAATGTTCATTTCACTTCCTAGACTATAAGTTTCAGGCTGGCAGGAGGTCTCACACTCTTCTGTTTCTTCCTGTCCTCTGTCAGCACAACAGATGCACAGCAGAAACACAAAAGCTCTTAACTGCATGAATAAATGAATGAAACTCTATTGTTCTCTATATATCTTCTCTGAATTGGATATGGGAGAAAAACCTAATTTGTTATATTTTAACCAGAAAACAAGATAAGCTATTTGGCATAACTAAGGATTAGAATCAAACACTCTTAGTGAATACTTATCCATTTATAATTAAGTCCAACTATAGGTTTCATATAGAAAATTCTCAGATAGAAGTGTAAGCAGAGAGGGTACATGGTACCCAGAGAAAGAGAAATAGGCATGGCTTTCTTGACATAAGAGAAGCCATTTTAGGCCTAAGCCATTTTATGATCCAAGCCTGGCCACAATGCCTGTCCTTGAACAGGTCTTAGTAATTCATGATCTGAACAAAAGAATGTGGAAGCAAAGGAAAAGCAGTCAAGAATTAATAATTCAATCATAAAACAGAGTCCCAGTTCCTCCTTAAGGGATATACATCACAATCTGAAACATATCTTTGAGTTGGAACCAAGGCCCCCACTCAGGTAGAGGATGGTAACTACATGCTGAGACCCTAGATTGGTCAGAACCTAAGGAATGATGTTAAACTTTTCTGACCCTGGTGATTTCAATCAACTAAAACTTGGGCTCTGTCGACCTTTTCCCCAATTCTATACTGGATTCTCCTTTGCTCAAGACCCTTCATGAATATGCATGTACCCTTAGCTCAGAATTTCCCCAGTGTTGCTGTTCATGGAGACACTGCTTTGGGGAAGATCCCCTGTGTTCTCCATAGTTGCTGCAAGGAATAAATCCTTCCTTCTCCCGCTCTTTGGCTTAGTTGTGTCTTTTGGCTGGACATCCACCAAGTAGTGAACACAGTTTTTTGGTAACAGGAGCAGTAGTATCAGCCATTAACGTGTACATGATGAAATTATCACCTAATACACAAGTAAATTAAAGTTACCTTTGTGCTAAAGGCTGAAGGGTGGCAGAAAATGTCAAAATGTCACCTCAAAATATGCTACTTTGGAATATTGATTATTTTGAGCTGAAGGCTCTTTAAAAAACGGTAAAAGCAGGAAGAGGCTTTCTCTGAACTCTCCTCATCTACCCTAAAATAAGATCCTCCAAAAGGAACTCTGTTTCCTAATTCCCTCCCTGGGGAATTTCATCAACCAGGGAAGATTGACTCTTATCACAGGAGAGGAGACTAGAAGTCAACACCACATCCAGACAAACTTAGTCACAAACAGTTGTTAATTCAACAGGGGGGCCATTGGACTGAGGCGGCTCTCATGCACTGGTGGCCCAAGTAAGTAAACCAAAATCTAAGCCTGTAAAGGCCTCAAGGTTAGGAAATCAACATGCTAAGGACAACCAATCACAGCCAATGAGGCTTTAAGCTACAGCCAATCAATAATCTCCTCTCTTAACTTCTGCACTTCCTCTAGATTTCTTTCCCATAGCTCTTGTCTGTGGAGTGCTCCTAATCCTTCCCATTTTGCATTGTCTGATTCAAATTGACTTTTGCTCAAATGAACTCTTAAATTTTTTAATATGCCTCAGTTCCTCCTTTAACACTATTATAACTTTGATCTATTTTTCTAAGGGCCCATTCATCTTTCCCCAAATTCATTTACTCTCCCCTAAGATGCCTACATACCCACTCCCCTTTCCCTACTAAGGTAGTATTCAATGCAGAATTCTAAGCCACCTGGGAGAATTATTCATTTTTCCAGGGTATTTCCCATACTGTACATGAGGTACCCATGTTAATAAACTGCTGTTTTTCTCTTGTTAATCTGTCTTTTATTACAAGGTTCTCAGCTGTGAACTCAGAAGGGTAGAGGGGAAATTATTTTTCTTCCCCTACACGACCTTAATTCCAGTAACTTGTGGTTATCTGATAGATAGTGCCATAACTATTCTAAAAGTAATATACTAGTATCTGCTATAACACTCTCCTTGTATGTAAACACACACGTTTTGACTTAGGAGCAGTCTATTCTAACTTACAGCAGTAATTCTGGGGAAAATGTAAGTATTTTTTTTCAGTGGGTGCTATGCATAGACTTCTAAAATCATTCGGAACGTTTCTAAATTATGTGGCCGTCCTCTTAATTCAAGTTCTTCTCTGAGTTTTTCAGGTAACTGGGTTTATGCTAAGGATCTGAGATTTAAAATAGGTATGGGAGATGTTAGTAATGCAGTTCCAGAAAAAAAGTAATCTTAGCTTTCATGAACAATCACAACAGCACTATCATCACCGCTGCGGGATATGTGACAAATGTCTGAGTTGGCTACTCTACAGTGTTCCTCCAACGCTCTTGCCATTGTCGGGAGCCGGGGTTGGGGAGATAAGCCATATATTATTTGTTCTTAAGCTTTGACAGTGTACTGGTCACTCTGTTACCTTTCTTAAACTCCTAAGTGCAAAGGACAATTAAAATACTGATCAACAGTATCTCAGGCAAATGTTTTCATTCTTACAGCTCAGTGATTTGTGATTTTCATACTGTCATATTTAATTCCTAGGGCAATATCATATCATTAACGTGACTATGTTTCTTTGCCTCAATATTTTTCAGTGATTATATTGGCCAAGGTCAATGTATCTAAAGGATCTGTAGTTTGAAAATTAAGATTATTTGGTTTTGATCTCTGAGGGTATGGAACAGGATTCGAGAGGCGTTTACAACTCAAAGCCATTTCATCTTTGAAAGGAGTTTAAATAGAGACAACTCGGCTCTCAGTGATCATCTTGAAAACTTTGGCCCTAGTTGTTTTTGTTTGTTTGTTTTGTGTTGTTTGCTTGTTTTGTTTTTGAGAGACAGAGGAAGTGTCAAATTTTGACACATTAAAATGTGCAAATCTCAATTGGGAGATTCTGACAAATCAAACTCACGTCTTAGCCACACCAGTATTAAGGTAGAGAATATTGCAATCGACAAAGAAAGTTCCTTTGTTGTCGCCTCCCAGTCTATCTACCCCTTCCACTACATCCAGAGGTAACCGCTTCTCTGAGTTTTTTGTTAATATTGTTTTCCACTAAAAATTACTTCTACATGTATTAGAGTGTCATAAAATAGAATATACAGACATGCTTGTATATGCAAAGGCAGAATAAAAGAAAATAACTGTACAAGCTAAAACTGTGCAAAGCATAGGAATAAAAATGAAAAAATAATTTTTAAAATATGGTTTACATGTATGTATATTTTCTGGATATAAGTTTTTTATCAGATAGATATTTTTTTCAAATATTTTCTCCCAGTCTTTGCCTTGGCTTTCATTCTCTTAACAGTATTTTACATTTTAAAAGTCTTGATAAAGCTCACTGTATCATTTTTTTCATTCTTTTAAAATTATGGCTTTGGTGTTGTATCTGAGATTTCCCCCCATTAATTTTGGGGAAATTATTAGTCATTATCACTTCAAATATTTTTCATACCCATATTACTGTTTTCCCTTATTCTTAAATTTTATCTACCCATATGTTAAATGATATAATGGTCCGTATTTCTTGTGTTTTCTTTTTTTTTAACTCTCCTTTCTCCTTTGTTTTGTTTGGATAATTTCTACTAAATTTATTAACTTATTTTCAAGTTTATTGATTCTTCCCTCAACTGTTTCAATTCTACTGATGAGCCAGTCAATGGAATTTCCCAGTTCTGATATCATTTTTTAAAATTTCTAGAATTTTAATTTGAATCTTTCTTAATATTTCCTTCTCTCTTATGAAATTCTCCATCTGTGCATGCATACTGAACTACTTTTCACTAGATAATTTAAGACACTCGTGATGGTTATTTTAACGTCCTTGTCTGAGAGTTGCAGCATTGTATTTCTGAGTCTGGTTTTGTTAGTTGCTTTAGCTCTTGAAAATGGGATTTAGTTTTTCTCTCTTTTGTACTTTCATACATTTCTATTGAATGCCAGTTATTGCAGTAGAATGACAGAAACTATGGTACGTAGTTTTAAAGCTTGGAAAGGGGCTCAGGTGCTCTTCCTGTCAGGACATTAGTATCAGTGGTTGGGCCAACGTAGTCTGGAATTGCACTGCTTTGATAGAGTTGTAATGGCTTGTTGTTGTTGCTATTGCTATGGTTGCTTTCCAAGTGCCACGGGTTTCACATACCTCTAGCGGTGGTGAAATGCTGGAGAGTTTTTCTCAGTTAGTGCTCCATCCGTCCTCAGCTTCCAGCCATTCCTGAATGTCTGTGCCACAGAGGAGTCTCCTTATGTGCTTGCCTTTCCTAGCAGCAGATTGTGTAACACTTGGTATTGGGATCTCGGTGATTTTTGGTCCTATCTTCTGTTTTGTCAGTCTTAGGAAGGCTCTGTGTCCCTGTGCCTTGGAGGAGTGTCTTTTTCAGCATCCCCACACCTCCACCCCCTTACGGTCTAACTCAGACTGAGATCCTCAGTTGACCTTGGATGGGGGTTTCCTGCACCACCTGCAGCTGGGGGAGAACACATCAATATAGTTCATGTCATATAGATCATATTCATATGGACTGTAAGGCCTGAGATGATTCTCGCCTCTCCATCAGCTGTAGCTATTTCTCTTTAACTTTCCTTCATCCACAATCTTTGCCTGTGCCTTGAAGATAAGTGGCCTTGATGCCCCTGCCCAGCAACTTAAGTAGAATATCATCATGGTGGGGGGAGTGACCGCTGACCATACTATCATCTCCACACGTGCTAATTATCTCCTTTGAATCTTTTCTCCTCCTTCTGTATCTTTTGTTCCCAGGGAAATGTGGGGTAATCATCAGGGTTTTGTGTCTATCTCCCCTGCTGCAAGTGATAGATAGCTTCCTTTGAGGCTGTATAAGAATGATTTCTTCCCATTCCCAGCGATGGAGTCCTTTGGCTTCACATAAGAACAAGACTGGAAAAGCAGGCAGTGTGTTGTTTGTGTCTTGTCTGCAATCTGTGATTAGCTCCTTTGAATTCTGTAGGCAAAAGCATCTGCTGCTCCTACCCCAGAGGATTAAGATATTTGCAATATAAAAAGAAAGGACTCTGGAAGTGGGAAATGTTTTGTGCTGGTCTCAGAACAGCTGTCAATCACCCCCTGCACATCTGAATCACTCAGCTTTTCTCACCCTGGTCTCTTGTCCTGCTCTCAATTTCTCCTGTGAGCATCCGGAGGGAATGTGATTTCAAGCTATGCAGGGTTGTATGGCTGAATGAGGGCAATTGCTAAGTACCCCAAGCAACTTCAGATTTATTAGCTCCCACTTGACTTTTAGTCAAGTTAAATTTTACCTGCTTATACTGTGGTCAAAACAGCTCCAGATTCTTTGATGCTCTGTCATGGGTGAGAAAACAGATATATCCTTTCACTACTTGGAAGAATTTAAACGTTTTTGGATTTCAGATTCCATCATTACCTTCTAACTCCAGCTTTCCAATGGGAGTAAGAAATGTTATGAGATTATAGCTTATCTCTTTTTTTCTCAATGTTAAATTAGCAGCAACTTTTTAAAAAGTATACTTTATTTGAAGTTTAAATGAAAGTTCATCCACAAATTGTAATATGTGTTTGTTTTCATTCATTTTGAAATATTTTAAAATTTCTCTTATGATTCCATTTTTGACCCTGAGGTTATTTAGTAGTCGGGTGTTTTATTTACAGACATTTGTGAATTTTCTTCATATTTTAATTTTATCAATTTCTAATTTAATATAATTACGGTCAGAGTGTGTACTCTGGATTATTTCAAAATTTCAACAATAAGACTTATTTTGTGACTTGAAATAATGATTTGTAAATGTTACAAGTTCACTTCAAACAAGTATATACAGTTGAGCCTTGAGCAAGGTGGGCATTAGGAGTATCTATGCTCTGAGCAGTTGAAAATCCGGGTATAATTTATAGTTGACCCTCCTGTATCAGGGTACTTCCCTACCTGTGTTTCCACATCTGCAGATTCAACCAACCTCCAATCCTGTAGCACTGTGGTATTTACTGTTGAAAAAGTCTGTGTATGAATGGACCCATGCAATTTAAATCTGTGTTGTTCAAGGGTCGACTGTATTGTAGTTATTGGCTGTGGTCTGTTATATAAATGTTAATTAGATCAAGGTGGTTGGTAGTTTTCAAATCTTCTATAACTTGACTGATTTTCTTTATTTTTACTGTTTGTCAGTAATTTGACAATAGAATTCCTTAAAATCTCCAACTGTTGGTGGATTTATCTACTTCTCCCTTTAGTCATGCCAATTATTGCTTTATGTATTTGGAAACACTCTCTTTTAGGTCCATAAACAATTTTATGTCTTATTGATGAATAACAAAAAATTACAACATGCTTTTCGCAGTCTTTGGTAATGCTTTTTGTCTACTTTTTTGGTTAAAACATAGCCACATCAGCTCTTTTAGGTTTTCAGTGTGTATTTCTTTTTCAAATATTTTCTTTTAAAACTATTTATTGAATAGTTCTTTACACCTAAATATTGTTCCTTGTAAAAAGCATAGAGTTAGTCTTATTGTTTTTAATTTAACTAATTCAGTAATGTGTGGTGTTTAGTTGGATGGTTTTGTTCTTTTACTTATATACACACATATAATACGTATATATATTATATATGTTGTCAACTTTTTTGGTTAAAACACAACCACATCAGCTCTTTTTAGGTTTTCAGTGTGTATTTCTTTTTCAAATATTTTCTTTTAAAACAATCTATTGAATAGTTCTTTATACCTAAATATTGTTCCCTTTAAAAAGCATATAGTTGGTCTTGTTGTTTTTAATTTAACTAATTTAGAAATGTGTGGTGTTTAGTTGGATGGTTTTGTTCTTTTACTTATATACACACATATAATATGTATATATACTATATATGTTTTACCTAGATATTTACCCTATTAAAATTCTTTTCTGAAATGTGTGATTCCATTTAATATCATTGAATTTACTTGAAACATTAGTTTTAATATTCCTTACAGTATGTGTTCTGCTATAGATAATGAACCTTAGCTTTTGTCTGTCTAAGAATGTACAGTATTTCTCTTACTTACCCTAATGTTTTGCACATTAGTATTGCCATTCTATTCTTCATTAATATTTGGAACTGTTTTGAGTATTTTTATCTCTTTATTTCCAATATCTCTATATAGCTCTACTTTAAATGTGTTTCTTAAAAGATTCAAAATAACTGGGTGTGGAGTTTTAACCCTCCCTAACAATCTGTTTCCTAGTGGTCAAATCAAATGCATTCACATGGATTATAATAGCTGACATATTTGATTTAATTTGTTCCTATTGCCTTAATTTATTATTAATCTTACTCTGTTAATTCTTTTTTTTTGCCTTATTGTTGCTGATTTAGTCAAATTGCTATTTGTTAGTTTTATTCCACTGTTAGTTTTATATAATTCTACACTGTTTTTTCATTTTTGTCAATGGTTACTTTCCCTTTCAAGATGCTCACATGTATCCATCATATGAAAAGTTACCTATTATTTCTCTCACAAGGATACTCTGTGCACACACTTGTATCATATAATCTCTATTCCCATTTAGATTAAATATTTTAGAATATTCATGACTTTACTGTCATTTCGAATTTCTCGTCATTTACATGTTACTGTTTTCCTTTTCCCAAATTTTCTGTTTAAGAGTTAGAATACTTATTTTAGTAACAAATATCATTAGAAGTCTCTTTGAAATAAGTTACTTTTACACTTGAGCATTTTGATACATTACAACAGACTACACTCTCCATATTAATATATAAATATATGTATATATATCTTTCAATTTGTTTTTTTAATATATATGCATGCATGTGTGTGTTTATATATATACATACTCACTATGATTCTTTTTTCATTACTATTCCTTCATCTTCTCATTATCACTTACTTTGTCATATAATTTCTATATTTATGGTTAAGTAGAGTTTTAGTAACCAGCAAACATTTTATTTTTTCATTTCCAAACAACTGTTTTTCCCCAAACCAAACTATTTTTGTTTTTACCAAAATTTTGTACAAGAAACCTCATGAGTGCTAGAATCTCTAAATTATTTCATGACTAAGAATGACTGTAGCTTTGATTTTTACAAAGAAATTTCAATACTATATACTTCTCACATTTTATTTTTCTAAAGTTTTGAAGATAATAATCCTCATGCTATGTTGCAGCATCAAGTGTTGCTATGAAAACACCTGGTGCTAAAAGTATTTTGTCTTCCTTGTATATTACTTTCTCCATTTTTTATGTTATGATTAGATGCATATAAAGTAAAACCAAAATAAATCACTCCATAAGATAAAGGTGTACATCTCTAACACAGAAATAAGAATAAAAGGAATCTAGAACTGGTGTTCTGTGGTCATCAGGTACCAAATTCCTCCTAAATTTTTTATTGTACCAACATTGGTACATGACTTTGAAACTCAAGTTCATCTCATAGTTTGGAATGGCTAATAAAATTTCAGCTATCATGTTAGAATTCTATATAGGAAAAAAGAGTAAGAAAGGACAGAAGCAAAGTGACCACATCCCGACTGAATTTTGATGTTTATTTTTCTTTTATGTTAAACCAAACAAAGCAAAACCAAAAAAGAAGCACATGGGGACAGGCTATGCAGAGCAACCTAGTGTCCTGCTCCACTAACTGTTCAAAATGTCTGCTGGATTTCTAACACTAAGACCAAAATTTTAGCAAGAAGGGGAGAAAATGTGAGAAGAACAAATGAGAGTAACCACCAGCTAAATCAATTATTTCTATATAGTCTTCTCAGAAGCCCACCCAACAATTTTGATTTATATTAGTTGATCACCTCTAGGGGCCAGCAAGGAAATCCTTTACTTGTGTTCCTTCCCACATAGAGTAAAACTGAGGTCTATTATTAAGGAAGAGGAAGCAGTAGAAAACTATGTGTTTCTACTATATGTGCATATTTTGCAAGAATGACTTTATGGCATCTTTTTAATCTTTGGTGTTCAATACCTTCATACGGATATTCATTCAAAAATTTAGTAGACACTGAAGCTATTTGTTTTCGTTAATTTGTTATGAAAATTTCAGAACTAAATATCTAGTCTGCAATACTTTTTTTTTTTTTTTTTTTGCGGTATGCGGGCTCCTCACCGTCGTGGCCTCCCCCGTTGCGGAGCACAGGCTCCGGACGTGCAGGCTCAGCGGCTATGGCTCACGGGCCCAGCCGCTCCGCGGCACGCGGCATCCTCCCGGACCGGGTCACGAACCCACGCCCCCTGCATCGGCAGGCGGACTCCCAACCACTGCGCCACCAGGGAAGCCCTGCAATGCTTTTTAAACTCATACTAACTGGCTTTTAAGCTCTGCCAGTTCCTTTCTCTTTTATCTCAGCAGTTGCTGCCTTTAGGCAATGTGAAACACTTGCCATCTTTGCCAGTAAATTCACTACTTCCATATGGCAAGGCACCAGGATTATTCCCCATTATATCTGCAACTTGACAACCACTGCTCATAACTGAGACAATATACAATATAGAAGCAATTGACTGTTTAACCCTGAAAATGCTCCAAATTACAGACTCCTTGGCAACTTTTTTTGTAAGCTTCTCCCTTGGCAAAATGGCATTTCTTCTATCTCTGTTAGTAGATTGGAAAGCTCCAGCCTCAATTTATTTCTCACTGAGTTTTTTGAAAGCATGAAGGAGCCAACAGACACTAACATTCTGAATTTTTCATAAACTTCCTGTAATATCCCAGCCTCAGGAATCATAGCTCTTCCTTCCAAAATCTGAAGGTAACAGTTTGACCTACTGATTTTCCACTACACAGTGATGCTCCCTAGGTTCCCAGCCTGCAAAATTACATTCCTTGTCATACATATTCTCACTTCTTCCAGTTCCCCAGTTCTATAATCTGTCTTCTGTTACTGGCAGCACACCACAACTGGTCTCGATTTAGGATAAGATTCAACTACATAGAAGCCAAAAAATAAAAGGTGGTTTAAACAGAGAGACCTAATTATTTCTCATGCAAACAAAGACGAGCCTAGATAGGCTGCCTAGAACAAATATTAGCTTTCTTTTCGACCATCACTAGTACATCCTCGATGTTACCTCTTTAACCAAGGTGGATGCTGGGTTTCCAGCGCCATGTTTTGTGTGTCTGAAAAGAAGAAGGTGTTACAAGAAAAAGGGCACATATGCCAGCTGACCCAGAGACCTCAAAGTGTCTTACCAAAAACATACCCAGTAATGTCCACTACATTTAACAGGTCACCACAGTGACAAGAGAGTCTGCAAAAAGCAATCATTTTACTAAGTAAATCACTAACTAGAATACACTTTGGTTCTTTTTATCAATATGAGCAAAAAGAAAGATGCACCACCAGAGAAAAAGAGATCAATGCCTCGTCTGCTTTTGCTTTGTGAACAAGATTGAGATTCTTTTACACTTGAAGACAAATCACTTCATGAATATATGCAATTATATTATGTTTAGTCAACTTTTCCTGATATGGTAAAACCTTTTGTACTATCATATTAAAATAATATACTGATATAATATTCTAATTTCTTTTTTCTTCTATTCTCATTGAATTTTATTTCTATTTCTATTTTTCAAAACTTTATTCCTTGGTAATAGCACAATATGTCACGCTTCCTTCTGTCTTTAACAGTTTATCAGCAATAATATTTTTTTAATTTATTTATTTGGTTGTGCCGGGTCTTAGCTGTGGTAGGCAGGCTCCTTACTTGCAGCATGTGAACTCTTAGTTGCGGCATGCATGTGGGCTCTAGTTCCCTGACCAGGGGTCAAACACAGGCCCTCTGCATTGGGAGCACTGAGTCCCACTCACTGAGCCACTGGGGATGTCCCCCAGCAATCATTTTTAATTATTATTTTTAATTTTAACCTTCTGTGTAATATTTAGCAAACATGTTCATCATATTTCTGATTTCATTTTCATTTGTTATTTTCCCTTAGTATAGATTTCTTTCATCTCTCATTTTATTTTTTTATTCTATTTCATTCTGAGATTTTCCAATTAGCTTTCTTTTGGGGGGGGGCACCTAGTTTTCAAAATATCCTAGAACACCAAACAGTGTTTTCCAACATTTTTCTTTTCTTTTTCTTTTATTTTTGGTTAGAGGCATTGTCCCTCTGATCTCACTGGGGCTATAAAGACCTATTTTTTTTTAATGATTTCCCATTTCTTTGGTTCATTCATGTTTTGATGCACTTCTCCTTTTTCCCTCTGTTGATACATTTTGCCCATTTTCAAGTGTATAATTCACAAACTGGTCACTTTATGATTATTTGTCAGCTTCAAATATAGGCAGGGAGATAGAGAATTAGTCTCTCTACTGAACCAGGTTTGTTTAAAAAAAATACTGCTATATTAAAAAAAGGATAACCAACAAGGACTTACTGTGTAGCACAGGGAACTCTGCTCAATGTTTTGTGGCAGGCTGGATGAGAGGGGAGTCTGGGGGAGAATGGATACATGCATATGTATGGCGGAGTTTCTTTGCTATGCACCTGAAACTATCACAACATTGTTAATAGGCTATACTCCAATATAAAATAAAAGTTAAAAAAAAGTCAATTCACCATTAAAAAAAACCCACCCTTATTCATCATACTGGTCATTTTTTAAAACTCAAAAGCAAAACTTTACTTAGTTTTTATTATTCCGTAATTTAGTGTGACTCACAATTTAGCCATTGAAGTTAACAAAACCCCTCTCTTGTTATCCGGCAATAATTTCCTTTTCACTCCTTTCCTGCAGATTCCCTGCTGGGAAGTCCATAAAATTTTAATATCATCACAAATTCTTTTTGTATCATACTGGGTCTCTAGAAGGACAGTCTCTTCTGCATTCCTTTTATTTTTATTGCAGTAATACAGGGGTTTATGGATATGTATTTTTAAGATTTATTAAGTTATAATTATCACACACAGTGTACCCATTTATAATATACAATTCAATAGTTTTTAAAATATTTTACACTTGTTCAAATATCACCATTATCTCTTTTGAAATTTTTCAAAAGAAACCAAGTACACTTTAGTCATTACCCTCCAATCCTCCGATATAACTTCCCTCCCAACCATAGATAACTACCAACTTAATTTCTATGTCTATTAAATTGCCTATTGTGGACATTTCATATAAATGAAATCATACAAAATGTTGTTTTTTAAAAATTTTTATGTCTGGCGTCTTCTACTTAGCATAATGTTTTAAAGATTTATCCATTTTGCTGAATGTATCAGCACTTCTTTCCATTTTATTGCTGAATAATGTTTCATTGCTTGGATATATCACATTTGTTTTTTTACCCATTTGTCGATTGATGAACATGAAGGGTTTTTTCACTTTTTATCTATTATGAATAATGCTTCTATGAATATTCGTGAAAAATGTTTTCAGTTCTTTTGGATATATATCAAGTAATGGAATTGCTAAACTGTATGGTAAATCTGTGTTTAACTTTTTGAGAATCTGCCAGTTGTTATTGTCAAAGTATCTACTCCATTTTACATTTCCCCCAGCAGTGTGAGAGTGGTCTAATTTCTGTACATCCTTAAAAACACTTTTTGCTATCTGTTATTTACATTAGAGTTCTCCTAGAGACTGAAATTATATCTCAGTGTGATTATTTGCATTTCCTTGATGGCTCACGATTTTAAACATCTCGTGCCTTTGGCCATTTGTGTAGCTTCTTTGGAAAATTGTCTATTCAGATCTTTTGCCTACTTATGTATTTTTTATTACTGAAACTAATATCTTATCAGATACATGATTTTCTAATATTTTTCTCCAGTTAGAGGGTTGTCTTTTCACTATCTTGTTGATGGTGTCCACTGAAGTACAATAGTTTTTAATTTTGTTAAAGTTCAATTTTTCTACGTTTTTCCTCAGTTACTTATGATTTTGGTGAAATATTTAAGAAACCATTGCTGGATACAAGGTCATGGAGATTTTCCAATGTTTTTTCCTAAGAATTTTATAGTTTTATCTTTTACATTTATGTATTTGAACAATTTTAAGTTAATTTTTGTATATGGTATGATCTAGGGGTCCACATTCATTCCTTTACATGTGGACATTCAGTTGTCCAGGCATCATTATTTGAGAATACTATTCCTTCACCGCTAAATAGCATTGCCACACTTGTCAAAGATAAATTGTCTGTAAATGAGGATTTCCATATTCTCAAGTCTATTCTGTTGATCTTTATGCCCATCTTCATAAAGTAGCACACAGTGTTGATTATTGTAGATTTGCAGTAGGTTTTAAAATTGAGAAATGTGAGTCCTCCAAATTTGTCCCTTTTTTGAAGATTGGCTATTCTAGATCCCTTGAATATCCATATGAATTTTAGGGCTATATTGTCAATTTAGGAAAAAAGTTTGCTGGGATTTTGATAAGGAATATGTTGAACCTATAGATCAATTTGACGAATACTGTTATTTTAACAATGTTAAGTTTCCTGATCCAAGTATAAAATGTTTTCTATCTTCAGAGGTATATGTAAATTAGATTATAATATCTCTTAAATGTAAAACAGCTCTGTTTCAATTGACTTATAGTGACCTAGAAGTGCATACTTGACCTGCAATTCTCCAAACTCACTGAAAATAAGAAAACAGAACTTCTAATATTTTTAATATGCTAGACTTTTAAAAAAAAATACTGTTTACAGAAAATGTTAGTTCATTAACAGTATGAGATTCCAAGTTTACATAATTGAAGTAAATATTGGGCAAAGATAAATAATTTAATGTTTTTGGATTAGGTAAAAAGTTATGTCTTTTCTCTGAAATGTAATTGTTAAGCATAATACAAGCATACATTTGGGTTTGTTTTCTCATTAAAAGCTTATTTAGAACTTTCTAAACTATACAGGTTTTGTGATCAAATAATGTAACACTACTTCTACATAATAATTAAGGTTGTGAATATGCAAATTCGTGTTAAACTAAATTGTAACATTTTCTAAAATTTTTTAAATTAATACTATTTTTCCTTGTAGTGTATCACTTAAAAATAATCTCCAATATATTTAGGCAACATAAAACCTTGAACTAATATTAAGATAAACCTATGTAATGAATAATTCTTGATTACCTAAGAAACATCTTGGTAAGACATGTTACTGAAACCTTGATTTTTAAGCATAATTTTAAGTGAACATGTTTTTGTTCTAGAGTTGCTATATATTCGGGCAATCTCAATGAGCAAGTTCATTTTTATCTCCTTATGAAAGAGTACAATAAATGAGAGTAGCTGTAGAAAGTTGAGTTATGTGCATCCATGAGCTTTGCTGTCTATTTAAAATGCTTTTATATGTCAGGTAATTTCTAATTACCTACTCCCAGTTTTCTCTGTGAAATAGAAATGAGTTACTTTGATAAAAGTTGTAATAAAAGCTATAACAATATGATGACATAAATGTCCATTGACAGATGAATGGATAAAGAAGATGTGGTACATATATACAGTGGAATATTACTCAGCCATAAAAAAGAATGAAATAATGCCATTTGCAGCAACATGGATGGACCTAGAGATTATCACACTAAGTGAAGTAAGTCAGAAAGAGACAAATACCATATGATATCACTTATATGTGGACTCTAAAATATGACACAAATGAATTTATCTACAAAACAGACTTACAGACAAAGAGAACAGATTTGTAGTTACTAAGGAGGAGGGAGGGTGGAGGAGGAATGGGGTGGGATTTAGGGGTTAGCAGATGCAAAACCTATGACATATAGAATGGATAAACCACAAGGTCCTACTGGGAACTATATTCAATACCCTGTGATAAACCATAATGAAAAAGAATATGAAAAAGAATGTATATATATATATACATATATATATAGATAGATAGATAGATAGATATATGTATAACTGAATCACTTTGCTGTACAGCAGAAATCAATACAACATTAAATCAACTATACTTGAATAAAATAAATTATTTAAAAAGTAAAAAAAAATTTATGACAATATGAATGGCTGAGCCTGTACTGGTAACAATAGTGACCAAAAAAGTACAGTCATTAGTTTTCTCCCAAGTGAAATGCCAGTTTGTCCAGAATATGTTAGCTTATAGTTACAGTTAAAAATTAAGGAAAATTCATTTACTTCTCTTGCTCTATGGTGTTTAAGTATAACAAAAAAATTATGAAAGCTATAAAATTTTTGACAAATTTTGCTCAGTTTTTAAAATTTTCTTGGTTTATTACAGCCTTTGCTTGAAACTAAAAGGCAAACCAGAACAGTTTTTTGTACTTTATGTTGACATAATCATATCCTTTATATTAAAAAATGCAACAAAATTTCTTTACTTGTAAAAGTTTTAAGTTCTCTTAAAAACATGTTTTCTTCTATATTTATTTTAAACATGCTTATTATCACTTTGATCAAAAGAATAAACATATGATTTCAGGTTCCCTGATTCTATCTTAATCAAGTGACCAAACCTCCTCTAAAAATTCTTTTTATTTTTCCTCATAAAAATATAATCTTAGATTTATAAAAAATAATGTAAAATGTTCAGAATATGTTTTACATCTAAAACTATTTTAAACTTAACCAGAGGGCCCTTGGAAAATCACAAAGATTTATTTTTTTTCACATTTTGAAAGGTGAGTTGCCACAAATAACTAGATTTGTTTGATGTACTCCATATTTCTTAAAAAGCTAACACTATTTTAAGAACTGGATAGTGAGAGTTGTCAAATGGGAAAGTACACTCTGTCTTTCTTAGCTTAAGTTTGCATAGGTAAAACAAGTAAAATGATTTCAGTATACGTGTGTTTAACATAAGTTTTTCAGAAAGTGCAGACTTTATGAAAGTCTCTGCAGATTTGTCTACAATCCTTCTGTGCATAATTGTTTCTACTCTTAGGGTTAAAATGCTATCAAACGTTTGTGAGATAGTTGTATGACATATCCCAATAGATGATTTTACTGTATTCCATCCTGATATTCTTGATTATCATAATAGATTCAACAGTCATTAAGTCTTTGTCATCTCCAAATCATTCTGTTTTATTCTGATGCTTCCCAGAAGCCCTTGCACTATTTACTTCTTCAACAAACTAAAGACAGTCTGGGAGCCTCGGGGAAACGACTGTACTAAGTACTTTGAACCACTCGACAAGTTAAGGTGCAGGGTTTTGATGCCTTTTTTGACATTACTGAGACAATTTCAGACCATTAACTACAGACCATCCCAGAGTAATAAAGTTAATGTTGTTTTTACACTTCATTTTTGATAGAAAAGTGAGAAAATCCATTTTTATGTCTTCTTAATCTAGCTCTAATCTTTGAGTAGATTCTGTTTTTGTAAATCGAAATAAAATATTTTTAAAGTGGCATTTGATTCTCACTGATCTCCCTACCTCAATTTTGAAACTCATATAAGTCTATTTAATTTTCATAGCAATACAATTATTTACTCAGGGTCAATAAGAAAGCTGCTCTTTTTGCCAAGATATAATTAGACAAATTGGTTGTGCAATCAAGACCATAGCTGTAGTGCCACATTTGTTGATGACTCTTATTTAAACAGGTGTGTCAAGCTATTAAGCAACAAAGATTTTCCTTATGCTTATGAAGCTTTGCAGGGAAAGCAGGCATGGGACTTACAGGATCGCAGTCTCGCAGTCAATAAGGAAGGTCACCCCTTATCAGGCCATGCACCATCACAAATTATGAGAGTTCCAAGAAAGGAATTTACCTCCATTTATATATACTGCAGATCAAATTTACATGAACAGTTTCATTGACTTGATTTCTCAGCAGCAGGATTGAAAATAATAGAGGCTTTGAAAAGTCCAGTCTGAAGTTCTATATGAAAACTTCTGTCTATAACTGAATTCTAAGGCCTTAGTAGTTACTCAATATTGTGCAGCTATTAAAGAGTAAACCAAGGAGACACATCTGGTTTTTCAACTTTCTCTGCACCTATGGAAGTGATCAGACCAAATTAATGAGACTTGCCATTTTGTGATTAATAATAATCTGTAGGGACTATTTATGATCACAAAGGGAGAAACTATAAGGAAAACTTGTCAAAGAGAAGGAAATGTACAAAAAAGCAGATGAGATGTCCTTTCACTGCAGTGCTGGGCATTGTGTAGAATTGCAATGTCTAATATGGCAGACAAAAAATTACCTAAAATTGCATTAAATAAAAATTCAGTTACTCAGTCACAGGATCTACATCGTGAGTGCTTACTAGCCACTTCTGGCTAATGGTTATGGTATCAGAGAGTTCAGATATACAAGATGCCCATGATTGCAGAAACATCTATTGGACAGCGCTGGCTTAGGGAACCTTTAGGGAATTTTCTGATTCTGTAGGGATTTGTGACTTTGTCTTTCTATTATCATTCTATTTCTATCAACTCAGATATGTCATAACTCAGGGTAGTCATTGAATTGCATTAATAATAGTATCACAAACAGTTATTTTCCATATCAATTCAAATAAATTGTATCTGATACATCCTCTAGAAAAAAATGACATCATACATTTTAACGCCCTATATTCATCAATTTTGTATCTACTAGCAAGTTCATTTAAGCATATCTGAATGCCACTGTATATGTCTAGTCTCCAAATTTTCCTTTGAATCTGTTTTAACAACTTACTATTTCCCTCTAAATAATGAATTGAGTAAAATATTTAACACATGTTTATTTTATAGTTTTATGAGTACCATGAATTTACATTTTTGAAAAATATACTTTGGCATTCTCTCTCTAGTTCTTTTGAAACAATTCATTTTTTTCTTGTATACAAAATCTTTAAAGCAAAGCAATGAAGAGTGTCATTAAATATTTCAATTTGGATGATGTCATTCATAAAATATTTCCAAGCAAACTGCAGAGATACAGCTACAATAGTGATTGCTCAGTCAATAAATGTAATCTGTGTTAGAAATATGTTTTCTTATTGTTCTACTGGGTTTTTAGCTTGCTAACCTTGGGAAAAAGTTGAAGCTTTTGCATAAACATACTCCTTTCTGGACAGCAAGACCCCAGAGAGAATGTTGCTACCAATTTTATGATCTTGGACTGGGTTAACCTGCCCTCTTACCTCCATATTCTTCTTCTCTAACATTGGTATACCTTAGATCACAACAGTTTTAAGCATGGAATCATTTTAATATTACAAATTACATTGTAATTCCCCAAATCCAAGAAGAGTTTGTTGTGTTTGAAGCCAGTTGTAATGGCACGATTAACTGCCTGGCCTTGATGACCAATCAGTGGTAATTAAATCTGGATGCAGAGTGGAGTCACCTAGAAATGCTCAACAAAGACTCTCCCTTGTCTGTCCCCCTCACCCTGGTCCCAGTCCAATGAAAACAAAATGTCTGAGGTGGTACCAAAGTCAGCTTCGCAGGTGATTTTAATGTGCAGACAGTTTTGAGAGCCCTGGCTAAATCCTCAGGTGTAATCCCTTCATTCACTCTCCACATTGCACTTCTGCCCCATATCTCTTTCTTCTAGTCCTGGGATGCCAATTAAATGTATGTAGTTTTCCTCATATAGATATTGCACATATTTTGTTGGATTTATACCTAAATATTTCATTTTTTTGGATGCTAATGTAAGTGGTATTGTGTTTCAAATTTCACTTGTTCAGTGCTGGTACCTATGCTTTTAAACCTTTGGCATATTATTCTGATTCTATTTCATAATATACTATTGTTCAAGCCAATTGTCATTTTGCAGCTCTTCTGACCTCTATATGTTCTAGGTTCATTGGATTCATACCTACCCATATTCCTACGCCCAATGGTCTTAAGGGCTTCGTTATTTTCACATACATTTCAGATTAAATTAGCTTATCAATATATTTCAGAAGACTATAAGTAATTTTTCATTGTCCCTTTTAAAATTTAAAAACACCTCTATCTACCTTTTGTGTAGGATTGAAGTACATTGATAGTGCTCCCTGTTATCTGTGAGAATTTGCCCTTTTTACCTAAGATCAGCTATTTCATCTTCTCTAATGATGTGTCAACGTTTAGCTCATTCTAACATTATTTTGTGATGTGTGTGAATTTTTTGGATTAAAACAAGGTTTCATCCTTCTGAAAGTCCAATACAGTAACATTATTCCACTTTGGATGATAGGTCCCTTAACAAAGAAAACTTCTGAAACATCTCTCAAGCAGTTTTCATTATTTTATGTGGACCTGGAGTTTATGGACTTGTAGGACAAATGATAAAGAGCAAGCATCCTTTCTAGATCAGCAAAACTTTGTATATTAACACACATATTTTTCTGATCTTATTTTGTTTCATTTCATTTTGTTTCATCTTGCTTCTTTAAAACTTTGCCAACTTATAATTTTAAGATTCAAAATGTGCTGAACAAAAGTCTTGCCCTTTATAGTGAGAACCCTAGGCACTATACCTGCAAGTGGCTATTCTAATAGGAGATATTTCAAGTGTCTTTAACAACTAAGTCAACTTTTCATGACCCTAGTGGTCTTATCTTTTAGGTTTAGTATCCATTTTAAATTAGTTTCCCAAGCATCTGCTTCTTACCACAGTATTCCACTGCCATTTGAAAAAGTTACTAGAAGGAAAATGGTTGAATAAGATACAAAACTGTATTTTGTAGACCCAACTTGACTGTTAGCTTGGTACTGAGTTTTGTTAACTTATTTAACTAGGCATTGTTTTCCATTCTGAGTGTATAACAATTGTTTACAAATTATTTCATAAATATAATAGAAGATTAGCATTTCAATAGAATAAAAAATAAAAATCATATTATCATCTCAATAGATACAGAAAAAGCATTTGACAAAAATGCAACATCCTTTCAACATAAAAACACTAAACAAATTAGAAATAGAAGAAAATTACTTTAACATGATGTTAAAAATTCAGAAATAGCAAAATTAAAGCCACCAAATCAATAACTAGTATTTAGAAAGAATTTATTGTGCATATAAGAACACTTCACCAACTGGGAGCCTTCAAATTCAATGACTGGTATGAAACTCAAGAGTGTAAAGTTACTGGATGGCTTATATAGTGAAAATGAGGAAGTGGCATATCCTCTACATTAACTGGTTATCACAGTGATGGTTTCTAGATGGCAGTGGATTGGTTAAAAGTGATTAGCTCATACCATTTTTAGGACGATGACCTAAGTGTTTTTATGATTGTCAGAAGCATTTACAAGAAATAACCCAAGTAAATTTTTGCTTATATTCATGGAAAAGCTAGATTTAGTTTTGCTTACATAGCTTAAATGGTTTTATCTGCTTAGGGAATTCTCCAGTCTGTTTTCCATTTTGTATTTAATTTTAACAACATAAAGATCATGTATGAAAAATTCAATATCATACTCAATGATACTCAAAAGCTAATACCATACTCAAGGTTGAAAGATTGAAACTTTCCCTCTAAGATTTGGAAAAAACAAAGATGCATACTTCACTACTACTATTCAGCATAGTACTGAAAGTCCTACCCAGAGTAAGTAGATAGATAGATAGATGGATAGGATAGATAAATAGATAAATTGCTGGCATAAGAATTGGAAAGAAGTTTTTCATAGGTGCTGATATCATACTTAATGGTGAAAGACTAGATGCTTTCCTTCTAAGATCCAGAGCAAGAGATATCTTGCTGTAGCCACTTTTATTCAACATTGCATTGGAGGCTCTAGTCAGGGCAATCAGAGAAGAAGAAAAAGAAAAGGTTTGAAAAGGAAGTAAAACTGTTTCTGTTCTCAGGTAATGCAATCTATATAGAAAATCCTAAAATTTTATATTAAAAAATGAGTAGAATTAATAAACAAGTTCAGCAAGGCTTCAGGGTATAAGGTCAATATACAAAAATCAACCATATTTCTATACACTTTATTTAAAAACAATTTTTTTTTTTTTGGCTGTGTTGGGTCTTCATTGCTGCGCATGGGCTTTCTCTTGTTGCGGTGAGCATTGACTACTCCTCCTTGGAGTGCACGGGCTTCTTATTGTGGTGGCTTCTCTTGTTGAGAAGCACTGGCTCTAGGCACGGTGGCTTCAGTAGTTGCAGCACACAGGCTTTAGTAGTTGTGGCGCACGGGCTCAGTATGTCTCACAGGCTCTAGAGCACAGGTTCAGTAGTTGTGGCACACGGGCTTAGTTGCTCTGTGGCATGTGGGACCTTCCCAGACCAGGGATGGAACCTGTGTCCCCTACCTTGTCAGGTGGATTCTTAACCACTACACCACCAGGGAAATCCCTCTATGCACTTTTGATGAACAATCTGTAGATGAAATTGATAGCAATCTCATTTATAATATCATTATTAAAGTGTGGCCTGAGGTCTGGTATGGCTCTAGGCTAATGCTCCCTTTGAGATATTTCTGAACTAACCATTTTACCCTAATCCTGCATTCTGCATGTCAAATATGCTAAGCTGCTTTTGGTGCTGAACTTCTGTTTAGGTTAAGTTTTCTTGCACATACTCTAAATTCTGCCTGGAACACTCTAGTTGTCCCTCTTACTCCAATGTTTACACTAGTTTCTATACAACATTTTTTTTTTCCTGTAAGTCGTACCTGACATTCCAGTTTTGGTTGTCTTTTTCTCTGTTTCTACAGTGTTTACTTCCCAATATTTTAATTGCTTTTTACTTATTTGCAATCTCCAGTTTGACAGTATCTTTGATGAGATTTTAAATCCTGTATATTGTACAACATTGTATCTTCCTTGCCTAATTCATTGTCTGGCATAGGGTAAGCATGTGGAAATCCCTCTAAAAATTAATTACTATGATACTGCATAAATCTGTACAAAGCTATCTGCACAATTATAATGTTTAACTCATTTACTGAGTCTTCTATTTTTCTAGAAAACTATGAGTTCTCTCTATGTCATAATCAATTTGCTCCCAGTCCTGGTTCTGGGCCTGCTAAAGTGAGTTCAATATGTATTTGGCAAATACACTGATGAAAAGATGAATGCCTTTGGCAGCATTGATGTTGTATAGCTTATGGGTTAAAATTCCAATAGAGGGAAGACAAATCCTGACTCCATAAATCAGTAATTGTGTCATTTTGGAAAAATTATTTGTTTTCTTCATAACTTAGTCACCACAAAATGACTATAAATTATCAAGTAAATTATTATTATGAGGATAAAATGAGATAGTACGTGAAGTGTTTAAGACAGTGCTTAGTCCAAATTAGTACTAATTAATTGTGAAATTTCATTAGGGAAATCAAGTATTTTAAAAACAACATTAAGACTAATGGAAGAAGGAAACAACTAACTTTTAATAACAGGAAAAAATGTTCTCAAACCACAGATAGAAACAACAACTTTTCATTATTTGTGAATGCTCTGCTAATGTTTGTATGATATTTGACTAATTGGTTTTTCCCTACATAGGTTAAATGTCCTATTAAAATGGAAAACAATCTCAAAAATATGTGCAGTTTAAAAAATATGTACCTCACTATTAAATGGCAAATCTTATTGAAAATTATTTCTTTTCATTCAATGTATTATTCTCATCCCCAAACTGTCAGATAAGACTGAAAGTTTCCTCAATAAGTTTTGCAACTGAGAATGTCTGTTGGTTTTGGTAGAATTTATTTATTTTTTTTCAGAAGGAAAGATATGTTTAAGTTTCAATGAGTTAAGAAAAAATCTCTGGCAATTTGGAGAAAATCAACTCAGTATTGTCCATAAATGAATTAAAAATAGTTTAGAATGAGCCCAATTGACAAAGACATATTTGGCCAATTAGTAAATGTATTACAGGTAGAAATGATTACTCAGCACAGTTTTGAATGTGGCCTGAAGCAAATGTTAAAATCACAGTTTAATATAGACCAATATGTGTTGTATAGTTGGAACACTTACATAATTGGCCTTGATTATAATCATCCCTCTATATCTAACCTCATTTAAAAACTTTCCTAATAAATAGATGGGGGAGTTAGAAAAATTAAAAATAGAAAAGCACAGCCTATTTTAAAAACAAGTTTTGTTACTTGTTGTCCTCAAATTAATGTTTTGTAAATTTTATTATTAGGAGCACTTTCAGCTCTTAGTTCAGGAGGATTTGTTGTTATAAGACATTCACTGATATTATACAATAAGTTTAGAAATTAAGTGATTATAAACAATGTTATGCAGATGTCTTGCCTAATTGTCACAATTCAAGTGCAATACACTTTTAGAAGGCATCATGTCACAGAAGGATACAAAATTTAGAGGTAGAAAGGCTATAGATTAAATCCCACCTCTTAAACCTTCTAGGGGCAAGATTGGGTGAACTTATTTTAATAGTCTCAATTTTTCTTATATAAAATTGACATGATATTTTTACTTCATATTTGGTGGTAAGATTTAAATATCCAAACATATATACAAATTCTAGTACATAGATATGTCAGTTAACATTGCTTTTTTTTAATTGGAGTATAGTTGCTTTACATTTTTGTGTTAGTTTATACCATACAGCAAAGTTAATCAGATTCACATATACATATATCCCCTCTTTTTTTAATTTCCTTCTCATTTAGGTCACCACAGAGCACTGAGTAGAGTTCCCTGTGCTATACAGTAGGTAGTATCAATAGCAGACCTAGAGGCTCTCATACAGAGTGAAGTAAGTCAGAAAGAGAAAAACAAATATCATATATTAATGCATATATGTGGAATCTGAAAAAAATTCGTATAGATGATCTTATTTACAAAGCAGAAATAGAGATACAGACGTAGAAAACAAACATATGGATACTGGTGGGGTGGTGGGATAAATTGGGAGATTGGGATTGTCAGTTAACTTTGAATTGTTCTGTCACGAAACACTGAATAACGGATAGCTATTATAGAGAATGCAGTTAGATACGATAGACCACATGGTGTAGGTATTAAGGCCTTTGAGAGCTCTCTGAATGATTTAACGTGGTGCCCAGCAACACTTAAGGCAAAAGTGTTTTTAAGAGTCTGAAGAGCCTTATAAACAGCATAAGGTTAGGCTTTCCTCTTTTACCAAGTTTTGCAATTTTAGATTTTTAAACATTTTTCATACCCTTTAGTGCATTTATACTTAATATAAATACTGATAGGTTTAGGTTAATGTCAACCATTTTGCTATTGATGCTCTATTTTATTCTACCTGTCTTTTATTCCTTTGTGCTTCCTTTCCTGCATGGTTTTGGGTCCACTGAGTATGCATTTTCACTATTACATGTTATTCCATCTATTGGCATTTTAGGTATTTTTCCTTGTATTAAAATTTAAGTGGTTTCTCTAAAAAAGCTTATGATATGCATCTTTAACTTACAACATATCCTGCCAAACAATAAACAATTTTACAAACATTATAAGAAATGTGCACACTTTAAAGCTAAAAGCAAAGAGGGTTTAGAAGTAACAGTATGGGAAAGATATATCCTATGTTTGCTTTTCATAGTTACTTTGAATCTCATTTCTACTAATTCCAGTATGTTAGCTATCTGTGTAACCGTTCCTGCTGCCTGTGAGACTCTTGACTATGAATCATATTTTCCTGCTTCTTTTTAATTTCGCAATTTTAGAATTATATTTTAGGCCTGCGTTATAAAGGCAGAGTAGAGTTTGAAGTAAATGATTTTTACCTTCTGCCAGGATGCTACCATAGGGATCAGAAGCAATCGTTTCTCTCATTGAGCTGGGTCTGGGCTTTATTGTGCCTAAAGTTATAAGCAGTTTACTCGTGCCTTCAAATATTTTGAAGGCAAAATCAGGACTTTTTAATCAATAGAGTGCCAGCAAATCTCAAAAGATCTCTTTGTGCTTTACAGTGTATCACCCATTTCCAAATGGCTCTTAACTCTCTGCTTTACAACCCAGATACAACTTTCTCTCTCCTTTATTGCCCTGTTGCTGGTCTTCAGCAGGATTCTATCTGGAACTCAGGAGCACTATGTTAGCTCACATAGAAATGTGAAAATGTATGAAAAAATAAGCTGGCTTCTTTTACCCCACTTGTGGAGATTTCATTCCCACACCCATCATTCCTCTAATAATGAAATCAGTCCTGAATGTTCTTTCATACTAGGAAGAGCTATTTATTTTGAGAATAAGGAGTTCTTTAATATAATATCAAAATATGCTAGAGAAAAATCCTTCCTTTAAAATTTTTTTTTACATTTCTAGCTCAAATTATGTTAACATTGATTATTTATTTAAATAATTCTTTAAGTATGGAATAAATCTGAATGAATCAAAACAGATCAATACTAGGTTCAAAGCTGATAGCAAAGTACTGCTTTTTGAGGAACATTTCTGTGTTTATGTGTAAATGTTCATGTGTCTAATTGTATAGCAATTTATCATTAATAATACATTTTCATAATTTAAGCATTATTGTTAATAACGTTTATATTTTATATAGTAAAATAAATATAGTTATCTTTAATACACAGGATAAACAAACCCATTCGTATCCACAATGCAGAATGAAGTTATGCAATCAGTTTGGTTTATGTATGTTTCGTTGATATGTATGCACAAATCCATTTCAGATCACATAGGCCCTGTCTGTCTCTAGTGTGAAAACTTGCAGAATTACTTAAATGTCACCTTAAAAGCAAGAAAAGTCTGGTAACTGTCATGTAAATGGAGTCACCATGGAAATGTTAGCATTTCTGTTGTTCAGTAGAACTGTCTAAATCGTGGCCTGGAAACTTGTGAAAAACAGATTTCAGAGTGACAAAAACATCTGCTTCTTTAAATATCAGGAAATCTAGGTTTGTTTTGCTGTAGTACGGGTAACAAAGAATAAAATATACAATAGAGTATGCTAGAAGTTACTTTGTATTCAGCGTAAAAGGATCTTGTCGCTGTATTACAATTAGAACTGAAATTTCCGTGGCACTGTGACTGGTGGAGGGTTCTTCACCTACATTTTATATAAAACCAACTAAAATGCTTAGAAAAAGGATTTATCAAAAGAAAAGCACGGCTTCCAGCTTTCAATCTTTAAATGAGAACTACCCAGAAATTTTAAACACAGTGCCACAATTTGCTTACTCTAATTACTTAATAATAACTATCAAGAAATTCAACCAATCAAAATGTATTTTATATTATAAAGTATATCCTAAGTTGTGAAGGATATCTCAGTTCTCTCAAAAGACCCTTCCTCATGTTGTGTATATTATATAAATGAAAAATCAATAATGTGAAACGTACTGGGTTTTTTTACTCAATCTTCATATTTTACAGATGCTGAAAAAGTTAAAACTATATTTTATCAACTCCCTTACTGACAAGGTGTTAGATATGCATTACTGTTCACCAGCTGGATGCATTTACAGAAATGTTGAAGGCAGAACTGAGGAGGGGAGATGATTATTCTGGAACTGTTGTCAGTGGTCATTGTCTACCAAGGTCATGGATTCTCATCAGCAGTTTCTAATGTTTACTCTGGATAAAGTTCATCTCCTGGTTTTGATGAAACAGTGTCCATAGAGACAGTCTCTGCATATAATTCATGAAGCTTGGAATTGTAGCTTTGGGTATATCTTCTCCAGCCTATTACTGTTCAGAGGCTACACTGCCATAAGATCTGAGAGATAGCTCAATGTAGTTCTGGGAATTATTCTCAGGTACGTGGACTGGAACGTGATTTTTTCAACTTTCAACAATTTTTATAAGCTCCATACTCTTTATATTAAATTTCTTTCTGACTGACTCACCTAGCTGAGTCTATATCTCCTCTATTGAATTCAGATTAACAGTATCTATCTGTAAATTATTAATTTAACTCTCCCTTAATGAAAAAGTGTAAAAGTAAACTATCCTTAGAGTTGATAGCTTAAACATAACATTGATGTAGAACATTAATGTTTTTTTTCTTGGAAAAGATTTTTTATTTAAAATTTGATGTAAGGATAAACTTTAGTACCTTATGTTTCCTAGTGTAAATGTTTCATAATGCAGATGCAAGCATTTTTATATGCTTACCACCAGGAAGAAATCTTCACAGTTGAAAAACAAGTAGATAATCTTTCAAACTTCACTTACAATGTCTTCAGAGGAGAATACTACATGACAATTGTATCTTAACCATCTCCCTGTATTACGTACATTGTAATGCTTAGGGAAAAATTTTCAAAATTCTAATTTTAAATATCTGTCTAGTCATCTGACATTTATCCTTTTAGTCACACAGTAACTGTACAAACCTTTATTCATTTCTAAATAAGTATATAATCTAAAGAGTAATTGATTTTGAAAATCATATTTCAGAAAGATGTGAACTTTAAAAGAAAAAAATATCTACAATAACTTCTGTCCATTATAATATCATTTTTAAGTCCCAAATGTGGAATCATTCTCTAGTATTATCCTACACTTGGATCTCCATACTTTAACTGTGTTCATGTTTTACTCTTATTCGTACGTCAGGTATCCTAGAAATGACTGTTAGAGCATTCAGTTCTTCTTAATGCTATCCTTAACCAAGACTACAATGACGATATACAAAATTTTGTTATATATATATATATATATATATATATATATATATATATATATATATACATATATAATCTTTTTTACTTCTTACTGTATTTCTTGCTTCCCAGTGACATGACTATCATCCTTTGGATAACTTCCAGAGTTTCCTCCATCTTCCAACTCATACCACATAATACTAGAAGTCTAGGTTTGAATTTGTTTACAAATTGTATCTACTGCTTAATTTCTGCAACCCTTCCCAAAGAGTATATCATTGACAAATGCTGAAAGTTTGTTCTATAGGACCCACTGTAGAAAATCTATATCAATGAAATTGGATAATATAATGTACATATTAAAGAGAGAAGATAAAGAATATCACTGTGGATATGAAAAGTTCAGTTCATGATTGGGATATATCCTAGATTTTATCTTTTGAGCAGTAACATGAGTACATCTGATATCTCTAATACTCTAATGTGATTTTTAAAAATAATATAGATTCCTTTTAGAAAGTGAGTTGATCTATTGTGTTTTCTTTTCTTTTTTTTTTTTTTTTTTTTTTCTTTTTGCGGTATGCGGGCCTCTCACTGTTGTGGCCTCTCCCGCTGCGGAGCACAGGCCCCGGACGCGCAGGCCCAGCGGCCACGGCTCACGGGCCCAGCCGCTCCGCAGCATATGGGATCCTCCCAGACCGGGGCACGAACCCGTATCCCCTGCATCGGCAGGCGGACTCTCAACCACTGCGCCACCAGGGAGGCCCTATTGTGTTTTCTTATAATCCTGAATATTAGACAAATGAGTAATTATTTTGAAAAATTCTAGCTGTGTTTTCAAGTTAGCTATTTACATCTACTTTCAAAGTTATGCTAAATCAAATAAAATTCTAGTATTTTGCTATTAACGTGCCATGCATATATTACTAATTATGTGATTATGTTTACTATTTATAAATCTGGCTTATTTTTATAGCATTATTATATTAATACAGATGTGGATAGATGGATGAATAGATAGATAGATTTCTGTAACACCTAAAAATATGAGGGCAAAAATTTTAATTTATTTAGCATACTTCATCATTATAGAATCATCCTATAAATACTTGATGAATAAATAAATAAATAATGGATGTTTATATCTTTTATATACAAGATATTGTGTTAAACCCTATGGCTATAATATGAACAAAATATATAGTCCCAGTCCCAGTATAAATGTTGACTCAAATAAAGGTAGAGGGACTTCCCTGGTGGTCCAGTGGTTAAGACTCTGTGCTTCCACTGCAGGGGGTGCAGGTTCAATCCCTGGTCGGGGAACTAAGATCCCGCATGTCTCATGGTGCGGCCAAAAAAAAAAAAAAAAAAACTATTCAAATATATTCAAATAATTGTAGATTCTCTGTTAATGTAGAAAGCCTCTATTTGTTATTGGGAAGTGCAAAGTGATATTTAATACTTCTGCTTCTGGGGAAAATGTAGTAAAATGGATTATCTGACACTTCTGTCTGAAAAAAACAAAAACAAAAATAGAAAAATAAAATGTTTGCAATATACTGGACAGTAGGCAATGATTGTAATTCCTCAGAGATGTGAAACAAGCATTGTGAGTCCCATGATTAACAAACTGACAGCCGTGATGGAGTTTCTAGTCTAGGGAAGGGAGTGAATTGCCTTAGTAGAGAAGAATGAGGAGATAAGTCAGCTGAAGTTCACAGACCAAACCCTAGAGAGGAGAAAGCTGCAAAGAGGGAAAATTCTAAGAACAGTGGAGAACGCTCCACAGGTATTTGGCAGAGTACTGACTGATGCGTTCATGTGGAAAATACTTCAAATGGGGAAAAAATCATCTTAGGGGGTCAGAAGTGCCTAGTCTCAACAAGTCATGAAAGAGAACCTCTTCTCACCAAACAGACAAAATAACCTCATACTTCACAGGGTATTCAGAAGGGCCCTGCCTCAGTAGTGGGGAGTTATTTAGCCCTAAGATAAATCCTGCACTGGCCCAACTTAAAACATCTTAAAGCAAGCTTCAAAAAAATCAAACTTCTATTATTGATTTAACTGTATTCCAGGAAGAAGCTCAAGAAGATAGATAGATAGATAGATAGATAGATAGATAGATAGATAGGTAATACAAAAAGATCTAACAACCAGCAAGATAAAATTCATAATGTCCATCATCCAAAGATTACCAGGCATGCAAAGACCAGAAAAACACAACCTATAATTGGGGGGTTGGGGGGAATTAACCAATCAAAATTGAAACAAAACCTTTCCAGATGTTCAAATAGACAGTATAGTAAATGAAAACAATTATCATAACAGTATTCCTGATATTCAAAAAGTAAATAAACATATGCAAGGTATAAACAGAATCAATTTGACGTTGATATTGCAGACAGAAAGATAAGTGAATTTGAAAGCATAGCAATGAAAAAAAAAAAGGACAGAGAAGAAGAGTATCAGTTATCTGTGGGAAAACTTCAAGAGTTTGCTCTTAAATATATACACAAACAGTGTCCCTGAAGAAGAGGAGAGAATGGAGAAGGTGGCATAAAAATATCAAGAACACATTTTTCTTTGATGAAAATGACATACCTACACATCCAACGAGTTCAACATTCTCAAACATAAAAAGCCTGAAGACAGTTAAAGTCATATAACCAACTTTCTCAAAAGCTGTGAAAAAGAGAAAATTTATAAAGCAGAGACAAAAGACATGTAACCTACAGAAGGACAAAGAAAAGTATATTGATTTATTTTATTGAAAAGAATGCAAGTGAGAAGAGAATGGAACAATATATTTAAGGTAAAACAAAGAAAACAAATCTATCAACCTAGAATTCTGTATCTGAAGAAAGAGTCATATATCAAAAGGAAAAAAAAAAAAAGAAGACCTGTCAGCTGAGAATTCGATGTCCAACAAAAATATATAAAATTGAAGGTGCAATAAAAACAGATAAAATTGATAGGATTTATCCCCAACAAACCCACATTATAAGAAATGTTATAAACTTTCCTTTAGGCAGAAGGAAACTGATATGATATATCAATATGGATTAATATAAAGATCATTAGAAAAAGTAAATACATGGTTGAATATAAAACATTTCCTTCCAATTTAAATATTTTAAAAAGATAAAGACTACTTAAACACAATAATAATATACTGTCAGGACTATAACATACATATATGTGAGTAAACTATAGGACCATCATAGCATAATATATGTTAGGGAGGAAATAAAAGAAATATTTCAAAATTCCTATAGTGTAGTATATGAAATGTTATATCACTTGAAAGTAGACTGTGATAAGTTAAAAGATATATTACAAACACTAAAGTGACCACTAAAATAACAGAACAGTTATATCTGATAGCCAAATAAATAAAATGTTATAAAATATACTCAAATAAGAAAAGGCAGAAAGTTATAAGAAAGGGAACAAAGAACAGATGGAATAAATAGAAAAAATAGCAAAATGGTGCACTTAAGCCTAACCATATGAATAATCACATTACATGTAAATAGTCTGAACATTTACATTTAAAAGATGAAGATTAGATTGGCAGGTGTGAGGGTGGGTGGGAAGGAGGACTAGATCTAATTATATGCCTCTTATGAAAACACACTTTGAGTATAAAGACATAGATACGTTGAATTGAGTAATTTCAGGAAATATATACTATAGTGACACTTGTAAAAAAAAAGGCTGAGTATTCTTATTATTATCAAAGTAAATTTGAGAGCAAAGACCATCATCAGAGATAAAGAAAACAATTTCATAATAGTCAAGGGGTCAAATTTATCAACAGCAAATAATAAACCTAAATATTTTATGCACCTAAATATGCTGTTTCAAAATACATAGAGCAAAAACAGATCTGCAATGAGAAATAGACAAATCCACATTTATAGATGAAGATTTCAATACCTTTCCTTCAATAAATGATAGAGAATTTTCTAACAATTACAGTAGAAAGATTTTACACACCTCTCTTAGAAAAAGTGAAATATGTGGTATTAGTGAACAAAACTAATAGGCAGAAAATTAACAAGGAGATAGAAATACTGAACATCATGAACCAACCGTACCCAGTTCACATTTATACAATAGTCTGAGGCCAGCATTACTCACAGGAAAAAAAAAATTTACAACTCATTAATTAACAGAACATAGATGCAAATATTATGGACAAAATTTTAATTAGTATGAGCAACACTGAAAAGTACAAAATATTGCTGAGAGAAATGAAATGCATAAATAAAGAGATGCACCTTGTTCATGTGTTGAAAGCCTTAAAATTAAGTCCAGATAGTAAATATTTCAGGCTTTGCAAATCACAGAGTCTCTATCCAATTCAACTCTGTCTCTGTAGCAAGAATATAGCCATAGACAAAATGTCACCTGATGTCATGGCACTAAAACATGGCACTTCAATAAAAGTTTATTTACAAAAGCAGGTGATAGAGGTAGCCAAAGCTAGAGAGTGGTAGTGTGTCAATCCCTGATCTACAGATTCAACAAAATCCCTGTTAAACTTCCAGTAGGCATTTTTGATAAATTAATAAGCTAATTCTAAAATGACTATGGAAATACAAAGAACCTAGAAGAGCCAAAACAACTATTTAAAACAACAAAAAGAGTGATCTATCAGTCCTTTATTTCAAAGCTTATGAAACTACAGTAATCAAGCCAATGTAGATTGTCAAGGTAGACAAACAGAAAAATGAAACAGAATTGAGATAAATAAAAGGTCTGGTCACTTTACAATTACAATATGTGGGTGAGGAGGGTTTACCCCACACCAACATGAAATTCTCTGACACCAGCTGGATATCCTACAATTGAACTCAATTCTGACGCACTGTATCTACCTGGAGAGAGCATCAGAACCCATAGGTAAGGGCTCAGTCCATTAAGACTGTACTCCACACACATGCACTTCAGATGTCAATCGAAAGCCCCAAACCTGTGTTTCTAACAAACACACCATAGGTTCAACAGATAGAAGGTTCCAACTTGGTTTTGATTAATTTGCTAGAGCAGATCACAGAACTCAAAAAAAGCATTTTTTACTAGATTACCAGTTTATCATAAAAGGATACAATGATTGCACATGGAAGAGCTGCATAGAGCATGGTATCCGGAAAGGGCACAGAGTTTCCAGGCCCTAGCCCAGCGAAATCTCCCCGTGTTCACCAATCTGGAATCTCTCACACTGCGCTTCAGAGTTTTTATGGAAGCTTTATTACAGGATTGATTAAATCATTGGCCATTGATAATTGATTCAACCTCCAGCCCTTCCCCTCTCCCTGGAGATCTAGGGGGCTGACACTAAAAGTTTCAATCCTCTAATCACTTGGTTGGTTTCCCTGGCAACCAGCCCCTACCCTAAGGTGGAGTCCTCATTAACATAATAAAACACTCCTTTGCTGCTCTCCCTAGTTAGGAAATTCCAAGGGTTTTAGGAGCTCTGTACTGGAAACTGTACAAAGACCAAATATATATTTATTATAAGTCACAACATGACAAGAGAGTAATCATAGTATACTAAGGCTTCTATAACAAAAATACCATAAACTGGATAGCTTATAAACAACAGAAATTCATTTTTTACAGTTCTAGAGGCTGGAAAGTCCAAGATCAAGAAGCTGGGCAGATTAAGTGTCTAGTGAGAGCTTGCTTCCTGTCTCATAGAAAGCAGCCTTCTTATTATAACCTTACATGGTGGAAGGGTTAAGGGATCTCTCTGGGGTCTGTTTCATAACCCTGTCCTTAAAGGTTCCAGCCTCATGACCAACTCAACTCCCCAAATCTCCACCTCCAAAAGCCATCACACTGGAGTCTAGGTTTCAACATGCTGAATATGAATATTCAACATATGAATATATGAATATTCAACATATGAATTCTGGGGGGACAAATTCAGTCTATAAATAGACATGCACAATAGCACAATAGCACTTATACAGACAACATATACATGTCATATATATGTATATACTTTTTTGAAAGTAATCAAAGGCAAGTCAGTGAAGAAACAACAGTCTTTCCAACAATTGTTGCTGGAACATTTGGAGATATATATATATATATATATATATATATATATATATATATATATATATATATGCCAAAAAAAAACAACAACCACTTTTATCCATACCTTGCACCAGATATAAAAATAAACTCAAAATGCATTATAGACTCAAAACAAAACAAAGCAAAATAAAATAAAACAAAACTTTCAGAAGTAAGCATAGGAGATAATCTTTGTGATCTTGGTTTAGACAAATAATTCTTAGATATAACAAAAGAATAATCCATAAAAGAACCATTATTAATAAATTGGAATTTATGAAAGTAAAAAAATAATAATAACTTCTATTCTTTAAATCATACTCTCAGAAAAATAAAAAGACAAACCACAGACAAGACTACATATCTGCAATTCATATATCTGATAAGGAGATTGTATTCAAAATATATAAAGAACCTCAACAATCAATAATAAAACAAACAATCCAATATAAAATGTGCAAAATATTTGAACAAATCTTTAACAAAAGATATTCAAGTGACCAATATACAGAAAGACATACAATATCATTAATGAAGAAAATGCAAATTACAAACACAAGGAGATACCCTTATGTACCTGTTAGAATGGCTAAAATTAAACTAACCATAAAAAATGATGTTGAGATAGTGGACCATCTGGAACCCTCACACACATGTAGTGAAAATGTAAAATGGTACAATCACACTGGAAGACAGTCTGTCAGCTTCTTAAAAAGTTAAACTTGCGCTTACCATGTGTAGTAACCATTCAATTCCTAGGTATTTATCCAAGAGAAAAGAAAATATATAGGAATGTTCTTAGTAGCTATATTGCTATAAATAACCTTGAATCAAATCCAGATGTTCATTGGCCTATAAGTGAGTTAAAACTGTGGTATATACATACAATGGAATATTATTCAGCAATAAAAATCAATGTACACAACAACATGGATGAATTTCAAAAGAAGCAGAGTGAAAGAAACCAGACCAAAAAAGTGTACAGAGTGTATAATTCAAGTATATAAAATTCTAGAAAATTCAATCTAACCTATAGTGACAACAGTTCAGTGGGTACCTTGTTGGGGGTTCAGTATGGGTGGGAGGGAAACATGACAAAAGGGTTCCAGGAAATTTTGGGAGGTGATGAAAAATTTTTTTTTAACTTGCTTGTGGTGATGGTTTCTTGGTGTGTATATGTGTGACAAAACATATCTAATTTTACACTTTAATAAAATGTGTCATTTATTACATGTCAGTTATGCCTCAATAAAATGGATGAAAATGGTATGCAAGCAAAGCTAAGTAACATATGATCAGAGGACAAAGAATATTAGAAGTAAATGCTAAGACAGAGCTAGGCTTAGACATAAAACATAAATGTAGGATAGACAAAAAAAGCAGGGTAAAGATAATGTGCAAAAATGGTAAAGGAAGTTGTCTGAGAGTTGGTATGGACTGGGTTGCCATGTTGGACTACGTGTTTCTGATGAAGCCAACAGTCTTTTTGATTGGTCAGTGCCTATGTGCT
The DNA here is from genome assembly GCF_964341445.2 of Mesoplodon mirus. Lineage (NCBI taxonomy): Eukaryota > Metazoa > Chordata > Mammalia > Artiodactyla > Ziphiidae > Mesoplodon > Mesoplodon mirus. Next base: position 79,442,801 of record NC_138989.1, read on the forward strand.
TCATATGTGCTTCATATTTTCTCTCAGTCCTGCTTCAGGAAGTACTTGAAAGACACTTGGGCAAAACAGAGTATGCAAGTTTTCAGTTATCAAAAGAAATTCATTTAATTAACCAAATATTTATTGAATGTTCATATTGCCAAGCAATATGTGGCATAAACACTGCAAATTATGACAGACACGCTTTCTTTCGTCTTATCATTTGGGGGTTACTGTTAACACAGCATGGAATGTAAGATATGAATGTTAGAGATAAGGCTGGAGGAGCATGTTCTTAAGTGACTGGAGACTTTTTGAATATCTAGTATTTTATATCACTATAATTAGTCAAGTTCGGAGAAACATACATCCTTATGCAACAGAAGCAGAGAACTTAAGACTTGTATCCTCCTCTTGACTAGACCTATAGAGAGTGACTACAACTTAGAAGATACATATCTGTCACAGCAAAAGCACACTGCAAGTAGAAAAATCCTTTGTTTTCAAGTACATAGATGCTATTCCACAAGCTGTTCTGTAATTGCATGATTTCAGAGTTGTATTTCATGGACGTGACCGAATCTTTCCAAAGTGATGCTTGATAGAAAGTTGAAGCGTTGCAGCCCAGCAATATTTTATAGGCAATTACCAGAATGAGTCACTATTCCGGATGGTGAGTAGCATTGATTTTTAGCCACTTAAAGGATTTATTTATTTTTTTCCTTTTAACTTATCTGAAAACCTTCAGTAAAGGAATGGTGCTGAGTATTTAATCATAAACCTTTATGGCAATGACATAAGGGGAAAATGATTCCCTTACCTTTCTTTCAAAATATATTTGAAAAATGTGAGACTGGAAACAAACTTGTAATCCCTTTTAAACTGTATTAAGATGTCAACAACATTTTAGGGTAAAAATGTTTTATAATTTTTAAAACTATAGATAGGTATAATATAGACAGATCAGTGTCAAAATTAAGAATGAGCTACATACAACAATTTTAATGTTATTAATGTTTTTTTTTTTTTTGAATTTGCTAAGTACTTTCAAGTGAAGGATCAAGCCAGGACACCCATTCCACAGAATCAAAATAGGCGTCTGACACTGATTTGCCTCTAATTTTGTTTCCTAAACTAGTCTTCATATAGTCTAAATATTCTTTATAAGGAAAAAACCAATGCTGACACAGAGGTGAGAAGGCTCTCCAGCTCTCAAATCTAGTGGACATATCATGATAAAATAGACTTACTATTTTTTCTAACTAGTATATTTAAGATTACATTTAATATTTTATATAAACAACTTGATTTTTTGTTGTTGTTTTGCTCTTTCCTCAGCAGCAGTCTATCCAGTTTATCGTTATGTGCGTGTGTGTGTGTGTGTGTGTATGTGTTTTGTTGGCATATACATCAATCAGGCAATCTGGGAATGCTAAAGTGCTTATCCTTTACGGGCTCCTTACTATACCTCCTTGAAGAAAGCTCTTCATTTGAACAACAAACATATTGCACAGCCCTAGAAGCCAGGCATTATGTTAGCTGCTGGAATATTGACAAATACTGACAAATAAAGACAAAGTCTCTCTCCCAAAGATATTTGCTGGAAGCGTTTTGTGGTGGTCAAAGAAAATGAACTAACACCAATTTTCTTCAATAATTCTTTCCTAATTCATTTGTGGACAAATGTTGGTAAGTCCATGGAAGAAATGGGGCATAAACAGTATATATACAGTCTCACCTGTGTAATTAAATATATAAATGATTCACTTGTCATGATACATCTCCCACTTGATAGTATTAATAAATATGTTTACTGTTTCTCAGCTCTGCGATCTTGTTTATTTAACTTAAACTTTCTGTCCTCAGTTCCCTTTCTTAAGAAATAGGGGGCTTCTTTGGTGGCGCAGTGGTTAAGAATCCGCCTGCCAATGCAAGGGACATGGGTTTGAGCCCTGGTCCGGGAAGATCCCACATGCCGCGGAGCAACTAAGCCCGTGCGCCACAACTACTGAGCCTGTGCTCTAGAGCCTGCGTGCCACAACTACTGATCCCACGTGCCACGACCACTGAGCCCACGTGCCACAACTACTGAAGCCCGCGTGCCTAGAGCCTGCACTCCGCAACAAGAGAAGCCACCTCAATGAGAAGCCCATACACCGGAACGGAGAGTAGCCCCCACTCGCCGCAACTAGAGAAAGTCTGCGCCCAGCAACAAAGACCCAACACAGCCAAAAATAAATAAAATAAATAAATTTATTAAAAAAAAAGAAATAGGGATAATAATACAACCCATATCCAAGGGTAGTTATGAAGATTAAGTAAGATAATTCATGCAAAGCACTTGTAATAATGCCTGGTGGATATATCACTAAATAGATATTTTAATTTTATTATCAAATATTAAGCAAACTATCATTTTTCAGTGTTGATAATTCAGATGTATATAAAAACAGTATCAGCTACAGCATATCTGAATTTTTTAAAATATCTATAAACATACCCAAATATACACTTTAAATATTCAAATGCCACTTTTATAGATTTTCCTCCTCTATGACAACACTCTTTATTCCTCTAATAATCAAGGCACTCTTCTGAAATCCTATAACACTACACATCATAAAATTCAGCTTTTAATTATGTGATAATTTTCATTGTCACCATAGTTTTTTCTTTCTATATCCTATTATTTCATTTTGTGCCACTTATTTTCAATTGGATTTAAAGTTAATTGAAAGCAAGCAATGGTCTTATTCTTTGCCATCTTCCCAATGTAAATATATTTACTAACTAAACATTTCTAGATTTTATTTTTGATAGTTTTAACTATGAATATTGCTTGAAAGAGATTATATATTTGATAAAAACAAGAGTGTTTTATGAGAGATATTTATCTTTGGTTCTTTTGAAAAACAAATGAAAAATAATGTTGATCCAGTGTATGTTATTTTATTTTTATGCTGACCTCTAAGAGAGTTTCTATTTTCTAAATTTTACATATGAAGAGCTTGAGGTTGATAGAGGTGAAGTATTTTGCTTGTATAGCACAGCAGACAGTGTAAGAGTACAGAGCTAAAAAAAGATTTATCTAACTTCAAAACACAAAATGTTGATTAAAAAAATGTGTAACTTATTTTACTGATTTTGTACATGTCTCCATTTCCTTAAGACTTCCTTTTTTCAAGAAATATTCTAGTATAAAATACTAATAATCATATTCAAATTTTAGAAAGTGGCAATAAAACATATATACAATGTTTCTGTTTTTTAATAGAATAGACCTCCTATACTCTTGCTGTAGAGAAATACCTATGTTAACTATTTATAATTTTACCAAGGAAAGACTGATCTAAGCTAACAAGCAAACAAATGCGTCTGAAATTCCATTAGCAAAAGGCTTTCAACAACATGAGCACAGTCAAGCTCATAATTTAATTTTTCCCACACATCTTTATTAAGTTCTATTTCTGATTAGAGGGTCATGTCTTCATCATATGGCTTAAAATTAACTGTGTGAAAAAAAGCTCAGGTACCCAAAGTTAAACATGAAATACAAAAGAAATTCATGGAAAAGAAATTCAGCAAGTTGAAGGATAAAGTTTCTTTTCATGTGCAGAATCTTAAGCTATTTTCTGCCAGAGGTACTGTTGATAGACTATTGGTCATTTAGCAAAAGTTCTTTCTAATAAAATAATGAAGCCACACCCGGGATAATTTCCTGTAATTTTTGTTTTCTGTGACTGTTTTCTAAATGTGAAGCGTTTTTTGGAGCTCAATATATTCAACTATATTCTAACTCACAAATATTGTTTTACATATCTCAGTATAGCATTTAGAACCCACCATAATTATCTAGTAGAGTGGAGTATGTACTCAGCTAAAATGTGAGTACCGAGGTAGCAGCTGAAATCATGTATTATTATGAAATCTCAAATTCTTAAATTATGGTACATTGATGATCTCTCCAAATGGAAACAGAACTGTCACTATTACATTCTCTCTCATCCTACACTACCTCATAAAACAATTTCATATTCCCTGTGTATACCATACTCATTCTTTTATGCTTTTATATATACATTTTTCCTAGGAATTAAATCTCTTTATCCTTCACCTTCCTTCTTTTTCTGGCAAAATCATATTTATCCTTAAAGATTAATTTATATACTGTATTAGTTATGACTTTATAAACATTCATAGGATTATACCTCTATCATAACATTCATTTCCATGTGAATGTTAAGTTAGGCTCTTGTTCCAATTTATGCCTCTTCTTTGCCCAATATCCTGTTTCTCTACAGCATACCAGCCCCTTTTTCATCCCAAATGGTTGCTTTGGGTCTGTTACTCTCACTATCCTATCTTCCCCTTTGTTGTATCATGTATATATGAACCAGGAGTGGGGAATCCTGCTTTGTACAGTGTACAGTGGTTGAACTCAAGCATTTGTTGGCAGCAGGGTCAATCAGAAATTTCCTGATCCTGAAATATGGCTACCAGGAAAGAGTAATTTTCCCTCTTCGGGATAGCTGAACTGGGAATAATGTCATTCTGGTATTGTTGTCAGTTGTCTTGCCTGGCTGGTGAGCATCTACTGGAAAACAAAGTCAAGTGATGTTAAGAAAAGACAGATTGCCATTGTGTATACTGCATGATCCAGCCAATCCTGAATCTACACCCATCTCTGGACTTCACAATTGTGTAGCATATGTTTCTTCTTTAATCGAGTTATTAGCTAGAGTAGAATTTCTATCATTTTCAGCCAATAATCTCCTGATGAACAGAAACTGTTAAAAGGAATGCAGTTAAATACATGGACATGGAATAAAAGATAACAAGGTTCATTCTGGCCCTGGCGTGCAAGTTTGCAATTGAGTAGGATGATTACTAAAAAGGTTGTAACATTATAATTGCTTTATTTTTTTGAGCTTAAGACACATGCGGTGAAGTGTATGTCTTTAGGACACTTGATGGAAAAAAGTAAAGAGTAGGAGTATGTTAGTTTCTTTATGCAGTCTTCAATAGGTTCTAGATGAAAAGGACAGACTTCAGTGCAACTTGGCTCTTCAGACAGCCCTTCATATTTTTATTAAGAGACCTCATTGGGGCTTCCCTGGTGGTGCAGTGGTTGAGAGTCTGCCTGCCGATGCAGGGGACGTGGGTTCGTGCCCCGGTCTGGGAAGATCCCACATGCCATGGAGCGGCTGGGCCCGTGAGCCATGGCCGCTGAGCCTGCGCGTCCGGAGCCTGTGCTCCGCAACGGGAGAGGCCACAACAGTGAGAGGCCCGCGTACCGCAAAAAAAAAAAAAAAGAGATCTCATTGTATCTGCCTCCAGCTATCCCAGGTTGGACTGAGAATCAGATAATCAAACGTCCTGTGGACTTTCCAATACAGCTGAAGTGTGGGTCAGGGAATTAGAAATCATTTTGCCATGGATTTCTGGATGATAAAGATCAACATGGTGACCAATGACTGGTGATTTGAGAAGAATATATAGCACATGGAGCTCCCGCACTTGGAGCTGGAAGCAGTAAGTGAGTAAGACTTTACACTTTGAGACATTTCCTTTCTTAGCACATCGTAAGAACATTTGTATTGTGATTCTAATAGTTACATGAGGCAAACAGTGAAATACAATAATGTTGGAATTTTGTATATGGAAATACATGTCTATAGACATTTTTAAATAAATTTATTTTATTATTTTATTTTATTTTATTTTATTTATTGTTTCTGGCTGTGTTGGGTCTTCATTGCTGTGCACAGGCTTTTCCCTGGTTGTGGTGAGTCGGGGCTACTCTTCATTGCGGTTCACGGGCTTCTCATTGCGGTGGCTTCTCTTTTTGCAGAGCACGGGCTCTAGGTGCATGGGCTTCAGTAGTTGTGGCACGTGGGCTCAGTAGTTGTGGCTCGCGGGCTCTAGAGCGCAGGCTCTGTAGTTGTGGCGCACAGGCTTAGCTGCTCCGTGGCATGCAGAATCTTCCCGCACCAGGGATCGAACCCATATCCCCTGCACTGGCAGGCGGATTCTCAACCACTGTGCCACCAGGAAGCCCTATAGACATATTTTTATGGTGGCAAATAAAGTAGAAAGTTATCATCTTCTTAGTATCTATTTTCTGTACAGCATAGAACTTCTGGCTCCCATCCCTGTGATTATGAAGAAATTGTCAACTGTTCTTGCCTAATTTATCTGACTACTGGTGATTCCAAAATGCCAGCTGGCCCTGGGAGGGAGTGGTACATGACAGCGACCTTGCCAGTTACTGTATGACATCTCTCTGAATCACTGGTTAAAAACATGAAGCTGAGACCAAAGACTGAAATAAGGACATTGTTAGAGACAATCTCTCCTTGCAGGGGGATAGGGAGTGGGGAGAGAGAAGAGTTGTTAAGGAAGTGTTTAATTAGAAGGATTCTGTCTGTCATTTCTCCTGTCACATGGGGAAACCATGTCTGTAGAATGATTCCAAGCTCTGAGAGACAGAGATCTGAAATGAAAAGACAGAAATGATGGCATGTCTTTTTTTTTTTTTTTAAAGTCCTGTTTAAGACAAACAAACCAAACAAAATCTCTAGCTGTATTTAATATATATTCACACTTATACTTTTTTTTAACTTTTTTTTTTTTTTTGGCTGTGCCATGTGGCATTCAGGACCTTAGTTCCTCAACCAGGGATCAAACCCGTGCCCCCTGCAATGGAAGTGCAGTCTTAACCACTGGACCACCAGGGAATTCCCCCATTCTTGTACATTATACAATTATTTTAAATATGTTATTTTGAGATACATTTATACCTTTGACTAAAATTTTTCTGTAGGCTTAGAGATGGAAATAGGTGTTGGTACTAATTATATCTCAGTGACTAGCATTATTTTTGACACTAATCAATGGTTGGTAAATGAGTGAATGAATGCAAATATATTAAGCTATTATTGAACAACTTTAATTATCATCATAGTATTAAAAAGATTATGGTTCAGATGATATTTATCTTCTTTACTTTTCTAAAAATAGCTCTACTATATGCTGTATTTAGAATCATATGTGCCTCATAAATTAGGATGAACAGGTTTTAGTTTAAAATTCTATATACATGCCAAGGATATGAGACATATATATTATTCTTTATATGTCCTCTTGTTAAAAAGATCTACCTCATAAAATTATATGTATAGTAAAAGAAAAGAAGGAAAATGTGGAGGGATGAAGTAAAAAGGAAATTCAAGGTCAAAATGTGGTCTCAAGAATATATATGAGAGAACACTATTAATCATTGCTATAAATTACCAAAGTTACTGACTTTGTAGGATAATCAGAAATATGAAGAAGAGAAACTGTAACAGCTTTCTTAACAGTTTATTTTTAAGTAATTTTATTCTAGAGGCTTATATTATTTTTGTTTACACTGAAAAATAATTTTAACCTATAAATTGAAAATGATAACCCTCATCACCCAAAATAATTTAGAAAAATTTATTGACAGAACAGGTCACTGACATTTTTAGTAAACATAATAATATGAGTAACTGAAAAGTACTATATTTTGAAAGATGAAATTCTAATACTAGAATACATAGCATGATTGGAAGTTATGATATGTTTTAGTTAGAATACAAATGTGTTTTGTAAAAAATTAATATAAGATACAGCTTTATTGTAACCTTTATTCATTAATTAAAGCTTGCTTTATGCTAGGTCCTATCACCTCATTTGCATTCAAATGCATTATATATATATATATATATATATATATGAGAACAAGATAAGCTTAATTTTACTAGTTAATATGGTCTTAATACTACTACATTACACTAATATTTTTATCAAAATTTTTTGTCTCCAAAGAGATTTTTTTATAGAATATCTCCATTTATATATATTTTCTTATGTATGTTGAGAAAATAACACTGATCCTTTCTGCTAACTTTATGATTAAAATATAACTGCCATAATTAAAATGTAGTCATAATTTAAATAGGAAAAGTAGCAGGGTGCTGTGGTTAAAAAAAGCAGGTTTTGAGGTCAATTTGTCTAGATTTAAATTCTGTCTCCTGTAGTTACTACTGACCTGATATGGGGCAATCATTATAATCATCATTTTCTTAATATGCAAAGTGGTAATAGCAATATCCCTTAGAACATATTGGTTGGAGTAAATGAGATGGTGAATACAAGATAAATGGAATATTTTTAATGCTCTGATAAATGGCAATTTAAAGATAAATTGCTAAATTTTTTTAAAAAATTCAAAATGCTATATAAAACTTCTGCTTCTAGGAAAATGGAGATGTACTTTTTCTTATTTCTCTCAAAAAGTACAACTTACAACCTTGGCTGTTATACCTTAAAAAATTAAGAACATGCCAAACAGTGGAAAGAAGGCAGACCATATCCTTCATGAATATAGATGTAAACATTGTTTTAAAAATATTTGCAAAGAAAATTCAGAAATGTGTAAAAAAATTACATACCATGACCAAGTGGGGTTTATTCCAGACATGCAATGCTAAATCAATATTTTAAGACCAATCAATGTAATCCAAAAGAGGAAAGATCACATGATCTGATTAATCAATGTAGAATAAAGCACTTGATTAAATTCAACACCTATTCAGAGTGGGAAAAAAATGTTTGCAAACAACATAGCTGACAAAGTACTTGTGTCCAGAATATATAAAGAAGTCTTAAAGCTCAAAATTAAAAATAAAAGTAAAACAATCCAATTAGAAAATACGTGAAGAAACATTTTAACAAATACATACAGATGGTTAAAAAACACATAAAAAGATGTTCAAATTCATTTGCCACTAGGAAAATACAATTAAAACCACAGCTAGATATCATTCCACCCTCATTAGAATGGCTAAAATTTAAAACAAACAAACAAAAAAGGCAAAAAAGCAACATCTATCTGGCCAAGCAAATGAAGGAGAGCCTGCAAAGACTGAAAGAATAAATTGTATCAAAGAATAAGACTGATTATGACAAATGGGACTAACAAAAAAATCAGGATGAAGACTGAAATGGACTGTTGGATTTTATGGCATTGAACTCACCGTCGACCTTCTCAAAGTAGTTTTGGTAGAATAGTGGGTATAGCAGTCATTGTACAGAGAAAGAGAACCAGTAGGATATATATAGTAAGGGATTTATTGCAAGGAGTTTGCTTATGCAATTAAGAAGGCTCACTAAGCAAATCTGAAATCCACAGGATAGGCTATTAGGGAGATGAAGCTGGAACTTTCCTACAGGAGCTGAACTGCAATCCATGGGCAGAATTTCTTTTGCTGGGAATTCTCAACTGTGCCCTTAAGGCCTTCCAACTGATTGAATCAGTCTCATCCTGATTATCCAGGATAATCTCCTTTACCAAAAGTCAACATTAATCACATCTACAAAATACCTTCACAGCAACACCTAAATTAGTGTTTGATTGAATAATTAGAGACTATAGCCTAGTCAAGTTGACCCATAAAACTTGGTCATTAGAGTTGACATGAACTGCATATAAGAGAAAGTGGGAGAAGAGGAATTTGAGCCATCAAATAAATCAACTCAACAATTCTATAACAAAGAGGAAGAAAGAAATATGTCAGTAGTGCCATATTTTTATGCTGCTAAAAAAAGATCCATTGGAGAAAAAATTACATACGTTTTAGAAGGCAGAACTTCTAGAACAATATTCTTAGATATTTGACAGGCACAGAGTCTTGTGTATAAATTGGAATGTTGGTCTTAGACAGCAGGAAAGAAAGTGTACCTCTGATCAGAGGAGGGTATGCAGAGTATATAGGTAAGATGCTGGCTGTTAACTAGAAAAGATGGCAGAAATCTGTGTAAGTTCTCGTTTTGTTTTTTTTTTTTGCGGTACACAGGCCTCTCACTGCTGTGGCCTCTCCCATTGCGGAGCACAGGCTCCGGATGCGCAGGCTCAGCGGCCATGGCTCACGGGCCTAGCCGCTCCGCGGCATGTGGGATCTTCCCAGACCGGGGCACGAACCCATGTTCCCTGCATCGTCAGGCGGACTCTCAACCACTGCGCCACCAGGGAAGCCCAGTTCTCCTTTTTTCAGGAAAGTAGTAGATAAGAATGTCAGTGGAGAATGAAATGGAAGAGTTTATGATAATAAAGTTATGAGTAGAGGTTAGGCATGAAATATCAATCTGGGATGTGAGGGATAAAAAGAACTCAGGAAATGAAGCCATTAGGGTCTCCCTTGGGTTTAGGGTCATGATTTTCGAAAGACCAGCCACTGTGATTATGTACTTTTCTCTAGACATACCTAGCTGCATGTACCATGCTGATTAAAGAACATAGTTCAGTTTAAGTTACCAATGTAGCAAGTGAAGAAAGAGAGTTCAGAGTATGGCAGAGGAGTGAATACGATGACTGGTCATGGAATTTAAATTGGTTAAATAGGAAAGTAAGAACATACATGATAAGAAGTAGGATAAAAGCATAGTAGATACAAAGGAATTATGGGTTTTTAGAGTTTACATGCTGGAAGGACTAGGTGAAAATAGGAGTTGGTCATCAAAATGCGGGATACTTGAAGATGAATTTATGCAGAGATTGATGTTAATAATGACATGGTCTAGGAATTACCATGAAAGGAAGAGGTGAACACCTTGTGGATTCCAAAATCATTTGAGGAGTAGGACTGAAAAAATTGGGGATCAAGTTTATATGTATATAAATAACATAATGAATTAGGACAGGAAGTGATCAATAAATAATTCTTAATTTAATGAAGGAATATAAGTATGAATGGGTATGAATATAAGTATGAAGGCCTGTCACACAATTAGTTATGACAAATAATTATTTGCCACATGATTAATAATTTTATAATTATAATATCTTAGTTATACTAATTATTAATTATTAATAAGAAGAGAAGAAGTACAGGCTACTGTAAAAAAATTTTTAAAGACCTAACTTCGAAAGTTAGGATATTCTTCAGAGCGAATAAATAATTTGAGGTCATATTTTTACACTAAGTAAGAGTTTAAGTAGGACCGGAGTCTGAGAGAATCCCAGTAGAGAACGTGTACAAAGAGAACAGCAATAGATTTGACAACTTTGAGGATGGAAAGAAGGCTAATTTGCTGATGTAAAGTAGCAGGGAGAAAAGAGGCATATGATAGATTTGGCTCAGAACATGGTAAGTGTTAGAGACTTGGCTAAAAATTTCATTTCATCCAAAATGCAATGGAATATTTTAGATGGGTTTGGAGGAAAGATAACTTTCCTGAAAGGTGTAAATTCCTAAGGATCCTGTCTCTCTTGTGTTGCTCTAATCCTCCACTGACCTTTACTATTAGTTGTAGAATTAGTAAGAGGCACCCCAGTGAGTCTCTCAAATTATATGTACAGTCCTCTTATTGTGTGTAAGCAACTCACTATCAGTAAGTAGTATTACTGGTGCAGGCCTTTAGGATGATGCCTTTTTTTGCCTGTTGGTTCAGGAGCAGGAAATCTTCCAAATGGCCAGGTATCAGTCTCAATATCGAATTTAACTGAACCCTTGTGATGATTAAGGTTAAGATGGGAAGAATCGTGTCTTAACAATAGTGAGTCTTCTAATATGAGTACATGAATACATACTACCTCTCCACTTATTTAGATCATCTTTGATTACTTCATCAGGTTTGTAGTTTTCTGCATACAGAGCCTGTACCTAGTTCATTAGATTTATATCTAAGTATTTAATTTCTTTTTTTTGTGCTATTGCAAATATTTTTATTTATTTTGTTTTGTTTTTATTTTCTATATTTGCTTCCTAAACTGAAGTTTAATTTGTTGAACTGAGCACAAAGGATGTATTCATTCATTCCAAGGCAAAAATGAATATGTCGGCCTAAAGGATATTATATAAATACAGCTTTTCAAATTTCCCTATTTCTCCTGATGAGCCTAGGTTGGTACCTAAATTTTGTGATGTCTTTGCTAAATCATGGGATGAGGTTCTTTAAGCTTCTTATATCTCAGACCGAATCTCCTTTAAACTCCAGTGTGATTATTTTTATGATTACAGAAACATCTTTCAGTAAGTTGTCACCTGGGTCTAATATCTGTTTTCCTTGGAAAATATTTTACTACTCCTAAAGACATAATAATGAATAAAGCAAGCCTTATTGTAGTTTGTACTGCAACTGTGTAAAAATGACCTGTCCATGGACCTACACCATTAGTTCAGTATCTGAGAGAGGCTTAGCAACTCAGTTATGACTGGAGGTTATGATAACATACTCCTTGATATAGTCAGAGTTTGTTTTGTTTTAAAATGTCACTTTTCAACAGGATAAAATAAAATAATGAGAAGAAAGCGTTATTTCTAGGTGATTTTTTTTTTCCATAGAGTACTCTGTGACTTGAATACTTTATCTCAGCATTGTTAGGTCTTTACAAAGCTCTCTTTATTCAAATCATCATAATGACCAGTAAGAGTTTCCATTTGCTATAAGCATTATCGAAGAAGTGCAGATGTATGGGAATCAATAATAATATGTACTAATGCTAAAAATGCTGAGTCAGAAAAAAGGTCGTATTCGAATCTACCTTTAGATATACACCTAATAGATATATATGCATTTTGCTTCCATTTTTATTGACATTTTTTTACATCGATCTTTCTAAATATTACTAAGTTAGTAACTATATTGAGTTAGGAAGCATAACAATACAAAATTGTTCCCCAGATAATATTTTAAATTAATATATTACTTTCATTTTTAAAGATGAAATAGTTTTGAATAAAGTGCCACCAACCATTACAGAAAATTTCTTCTCTGAAATTGCTCAATTTAAGATTTCAATCATCTCTCTGTGGAAAACCAATGCAGTGACACCATGTATAAAATGTTAAATATGTAATGAAATAGGGATGCACTTAAGCTTAATTTATTAAAATGCCAAAGGAATACTTAAAATACAATATTAATAAAAATGTAAATCTGGTGATTTTCCTGTTTTAATTTAAGCTTGAGTAACAAACAAGATGAGTTTAGCCCTCAGGTAACCTTAAAGAATGCCTTTTATACAAACATAAACTTGAAGAAAAGCTTTGAATTTATTTGACAGTCACTCACTATTTTATTTTCCTACTATGTTTCCACTTATATGTGTTTCATTTAGTTCTTCTCACTCAATTCTCAGCCATTTCTGATTCATCCTTGCCTGATACTGGAAACAAAATTAACCTAGTTAAACATACACACATGCACAAACATACATACACAGATCAAGAGTTAATGGATAGTTCAGAAGTAGCATAAGCAAAAGAAAGGATAATAAGAGATTTATACTTGCAAATATAATAACTTAGAAACCTTCTAAAAGCATCTCTTTCTCTAATTCAAATCCAGTGATCCAAGTCTTTCTGATATCTTGTCATTGTGGAGTATATTTAAATATTCTATTGGCTCAATAAACAACTGCAAGGTTGGTTGGCTCCTCTAATGCAAAGAGTTGATATAACAATTTATTTATTTCATTTATTTTTTTAACATCTTTATTGGAGTATAATTGCTTTACAATGGTGTGTTAATTTCTGCGGTATAAAAAAGTGAATCAGCTATATGTATACATACATCCCCTTATCTCCTCCCTCTTGCGTCTCCCTCCATCCTCCCTATCCCACCCTTCTAGGTGGTCACAAAGTACCGAGCTGATCTCCCTGTGCTATGCAGCTGCTTCCCACTAGCTATCTAGTTTACATTTGGTAGTGTATATATGTCCATGCCACTCTCTCATTTCATCCCAGCTTACCCTTCCCCCTCCCCGTGTCCTCAAGTAAATTCTCTGTGCTGTGTCTTTCTTCCTGTCCTGCCCCTGGTTTCTTCAGAACCTTTTTTTTTTTTTAAGATACCATATATATGTGATCTGTCATTCTCTTTCGAACTTACTTCACTCTGTATGACAGTCTCTAGGTCCATCCACCTCACTATAAATAATTCAATTTCGTTTCTTTTTATGGCTGAGTAATATTCCATTGTATGTATGTGCCACATCTTTTTTATCCATTCATCTGTCGATGGGCACTTAGGTTGCTTCCATGTCCTGGCTATCATAAATAGAGCTGCAATGAACATTGTGGTATATGACTCTTTTTGAATTATGGTTTTCTCAGAGTATATGCCCAGTAGTGGGATTGCTGGGTCATATGGAAGTTTTATTTTTAGTTTTTTGAGGGACCTGCATACTGTTGTCCATAGTGGCTGTATCAGTTTACATTCCCACCAGCAGTGCAAGAGGGTTCCCTTTTCTCCACACCCTCTCCAGCTTTTATTGTTTGTAGATATTTTGATGATGGCCATTCTGACAGTTGTGAGGTGATACCTCATTGTAGTTTTGATTTGCATTTCTCTAATGATTAGTGGTGTTCAGCATCCTTTCATGTGTTTGTTGGCGATCTGTATGTCTTCTTTGGAGAAATGTCTGTTTAGGTCTTCTGCCCATTTTTGGACTGGGTTGTTTGTTTTTTTGAATTTGAGCTGCATGAGCTGCTTGTAAATTTTGAAGATGAATCCTTTGTCAGTTGCTTCATTTGCAAATATTTTCTCCCGTTCTGAGGGCTGACTTTTTGTCTTGTTTATGGTTTCCTTTGCTGTGCAAAAGCTTTGGTGTTTCATTAGGTCCTATTTTTTAATTTCTGTTTTTATCTCCCTTTCTCTAGGAGGTGGGTCAAAAAGGATCTTGTTGTGATTTATGTCATGGAGTGTTCTGCCTATGTTTTCCTCTAAGAGTTGTATAGTGTCTGACCTTACATTTAGGTCTGTAATCTATTTTGAGTTTATTTTTGTGTATGGTGTTAGGGAGTGTTCTAATTTCATTCTTTTACATGTAGCTGTCCAGTTTTCCCGGCACCACTTATTGAAGAATCCTTGCATTTGTGGAATAAACCCCACTTGATCATGGTGTATGATCCATTTAATGTGCTGTTGGATTCTGTTTGCTAGTATTTTGTTAAGGATTTTTACATCTATGTTCATCAGTGATATTGGTCTGTAGTTTTCTTTTTTGTGACATCTCTGTCTGGTTTTGGTATCAGGTTAATGGAGGCCTTGTAGAATGAGTTTGTGAGTGTTCATCCCTCTGCTATATTTTGGAAGAGTTTGAGAAGGACAAGTGTTAACTCTTCTCTAAATATTTGATAGAATTGGCCTGTGAAGCCATCTGGTCCTGGGCTTTTGTTTGTTGGAAGATTTTTAATCACAGTTTCAATTTCAGTGCTTGTGATTGGTCTGTTCATATTTTCTATTTCTTCCTGGTTCAGTCTCGGAAGGTTGTGCATTTCTAAGAATTTGTCCATTTCTTCCAGGTTGTCCATTTTATTGGCATAGAGTTGCTTGTAGTAATCTCTCATGATCCTTTGTATTTCTGCAGTGTCAGTTGTTACTTCTTTTTCATTTCTAATTCTATTGATTTGAGTCTTCTTCCTTTTTTTCTTGATGAGTCTGGCTAGTGGTTTATGAATTTTGTTTATCTTCTCAGAGAACCAGCTTTTAGTTTTATTGATCTTAGCTATTGTTTCCTTCATTTCTTTTCCATTTATTTCTGATCTGATCTTTATTATTTCTTTCCTTCTGCTAACTCTGTTTTTTCTTCTTCTTCCTCTTCCTCCTCTTCCTCTTCCTCCTCTTCCTCTTCCTCCTCCTCTTCTTCTTCTCCTTCTTCTCCTTCTTCTCCTTCTTCTTCTTCTTCTTCTTTCTTCATCTAATTGCTTTACGTGTAAGGTTAGGTTGTTTCTCTGAATTGTTTCTTGTTTTTTTAGGTAGGATTTTATTGCTATAAACTTCTCTCTTAAAACTGCTTTTGCTGCATCCCATAGATTCTTTCTTTCTTTTTCTCCCTTTTCTTCTGAGGGCGTCTATTCCCCGCTCAGACAGGATGGGGTTAAGTAGCAGCTAATTAGGGGGCTCTGGCTCACTGAGGCTGAGGGGAGGGACGGGTACAGAATGCAGGGTGAAACTGTGGCGGCAGAGGCTGGCGTGATGTTGCACCAGCCTGAGGCGCACTGTGTGTTATCCTGGGGAAGTTGTCCCTAGATCACGGGTTGCTGGCAGTGGCGGGCTGCACAGGCTCCTGGGAGGGGAGGTGTGGATAGTGACCTGTGCTTCCACATCGGCTTCTTGGTGGCTCTAGCAGCAGTCTTAGTGTTTCATGCCCGTCTCTGGGGTCCGCACTGATAGTCACAGCTTGTGCCTGTCTCTGGAGCTCGTTTAGGTAGTGCTCTGAGTCCCCTCTCCTCACGCACCCCGAAACAATGGTCTCTTGCCTCTTAGGCAGGTCCAGACTTTTTCCTGGACTCCCTCCCGGCTAGCCGTGGTGCACTAACCCCCTGCAGGCTGTGTTCACGCAGCCAACCCTAGTCCCCTCCCTGCGCTCCGACAGAAGCCCGAGCCTCAGCTCCCAGCCCCGGCGGGTGAGCAGACAAACCTCTCGGGCTGGTGAGTGCTGGTCGGCACCGATCCTCTGTATGGGAATCTCTCCGCTTTGCCCTCCGCACCCCTGTGGCTGCGCTCTCCTCCATGGCTCCGAAGCTTCTCTCCCCAACCCCCCATCTCTGCCAGTGAAGGGGCTTCTAGAGTGTGGAAACCTTTCCTCCTTCACAGCTCCCTCCCACTGGTGCAGGTCCCGTCCCTATTCTTTTGCCTGTGTTTTTTCTTTTCTCTTTTGACCTACCCAGGTATTTGGGGAGTTTCTTGCATTTTGGGAGGTCCGAGGTCTTTTGCCAGCGTTCAGTAGGTGTTCTGTAGGAGTTGTTCCACATGTAGATGTATTTCTGATGTATTTGTGGGGAGGAAGGTGATCTCCGCATCTTACTCCTCCACCATCTTGAAAGCACCACGTGATGTAACAATTTATGATTAATTTCATCTTGAACACTTTTCTAAAATTCGATGGTAAAGAATATCCTCCATCCAATAGAAACATTGTTGCTATTCAACAATTTTGCATGAAAATATTTAATAATGCAATAAAGGAAAATTTATTCTACTAATTGTACACTTGAAACGAAATGGTAAAAATTGTATCCATTCAACAGAAATAATGCTATTCAAAATGTCTGCATAGAAATATGATTCACTTTGTTATACAGCAGAAAGTAACACACCATTGTAAAGCAATTATACTCCAATACAGATGTTAAAAAATAAAAATAAAAAAACACAAATGAGAAAAAGGTTTTTACACTAATTATTTGAAAGTATTCCATGATATATATACTAGCAACAGGTCTATTCAGGCCAAACAGAATATTCCTAAAAAGCATTTATCTACTTTATGAACAATATATATGTCAAATAAATATTAAAGGCAAAAATGTGTTTCTTTAATGCTAGAAAACATTTTTGGCTTTTATTTTGTTATATAGTTTGGTTATCTCATAGGGCAAGAGGGCCCATTTTCCCATGTGGGTAAGTTAAACACAGAGTTGTCTGATTTTTGTGTGTGATATTTACATGGGAACTTATTTATTTTTGTTAAGGAGGCAATTGGAAGGAAGCCATCATTCAATGAGCATTGCCTAATTCCCAGGAACTATGGTAAATAGTCTTGTAAACTAAATATAATGTTCTGTCCTCTGCTTTGCTCCTCAAAAACATTGGTAGACAACCATTTATTTTGATGGGCTTATAACATGGGGCCATTCACATGTTGCAGTTGAGTATAGAAAGAGGCAAAAACTCTCTGAAGGCCAATGATTCTGTTTTATATATTTTAGATACAGCCAGTAAGTCACATTAAAAAACAGCCTAATGAAATAATATCAAGTCAATGTGAAGATTTAGATCTTTGAATCTATTATAGAAACATTAAAAAGATTAAAGCAAAATATATGTATAATAGAAATATATTAGATGCATTATATATATTTATATAATTGATTTATTTTTATTCAGTAAAGACTTTAAAAATAGGTACTTTTCTCTGCACTAATTTTTGGTAGAACTTGGAACTCTCTCATGTACTATATAATTAATGGGCAGAGGTGTTGTCATCTTATTTACTTATTTATCCCAAGTGTCTAGAAGTGTATCTGGCATATAGTGGGCACCTGACATATGTTTACTAAGTCGAATGAATGAACCATATAAACATGTTTATTCAGTACCATGTGAGAAGAAGAAAAGCATGTCACAAAATAATACTTGCTTTCAAAGTCACTTTCTGTGGTTTCACATCCACATTATATATTACATATGTTTTAAACATATGTTCATTTAAAAGAAAAAAAATGGAAGAATATTTACCAAAGCATAAATAGGAATTTTTATCCCTTGGTAAATACATGATTGCATGCTTATATTTTCTTTTCTTTGGTTTACATTTTTTAAGTCATTGTTCAATTTCTTTTTGTAACCAGTATACATAAAAATGCATTACTTTTCATTCAATCAAATTAATTTTAATTTAAGAAGATGCAACACACTTCAGAAGTGTAATGCTTTTACATTTCAGTTCTTTATTTAGCTAAAATTTAATCAATGGAGAAACAAAATTCTAATAAAACTTTCTGATTCCCAAACTTAGTTCTTTCCTCTGTGTCATGCATCTTGAACGTCAGTGAAAAAAATATATATATATGAGAAATATTATATATTTATGAGAAATAAATTTTGTAGTAGAAAGTTATGAGTGCAAGATTCTTTTGTATATGATATTTTTAGAACCTCAGAGGAGTAAATAATTAATTGTCAAGTGGATAGAATCTACCATTTGTTGAAAATTTCATCTTTTTTTCACTGACAACAACCCTCTAAAACATCCTTATTTTAGAGAAAATGAAGTTCGGAGCTGCCAAATCATTTGGTCCATGGAGGTCACCGAGTACCTGTGTGAGATGAAGTTGGCAAAATAGAATGAAGCTTAAATGGTGAAACACTTCTTTTGACATCCTGTAAGTTTGGAATTTAGCCTGTTGACAATGTAGACTCAATAGAAGTTTTGTTGTGTTCTACTTTGTTGTTTTTAAAAAGAGCAGCACTATCTAATCAAGAGGAAAAAAAGAGTAAACATATTATACATCTTTCTTAAATATACTTGTCCTTTATAAGATATATTGAGACTGCTAGTCATTTTATTCCCTACATCGATTTTTCTTGTTTCATATTTTACAACACATATGTCAGTAGGTAAGGGGAGGTATATTCAGCTAAGTGTACGTTTAGACTTTTGGAAAGCCAAAGTTCCTTTCTATGGAATATATAAGCTATTGTGTTACTGAATAATGTCAACAACCAGAATTTTTAAAGTTTTTCACCACAAATTTAGGGATGGCATATACATATATATCCCAGTGTTCACAGCAGCACTATTTACAATAGCCAAGATATGGAAGCAACCTAAGTGTCCATCAACAGATGAATGGATAAAGAAGTTGTGGTCTATATACACAATGGAATATTACTCAGCTATAAAAAAAATTGAAATTTTTCCATGTGTGACCATATGGATGAAACTGGAGAGTATTTTGCTTAGTGAAATAAGTCAAACAGAGAAAGACAAATACTGTATGTTTTCACTTATATGTTGGATCTAGAAAATAGAACAAAGGAGAGGTCTGAGGGGAGAGACAAAATAGGTGAAGGGGATTAAGAGGCACAAACTACTACGTTTAAAATAAATAAGTTATAAGACATAATGTTCCGCACAGGGAATAGAGTCCATATTTTATAGTAACTTCATATGGAGTATAATCGATAAAAATATTTTATAAAAATATTGAATTACTACTCTTATTAACAACAGGAGAGGACTAATTTCAGGGGCCTGCCCTTGGCTGAAGTAAGGCTGCCTTACTTAGAGGTACCACAGAAGTGAGGGCAGAGGTGTCTGTTGATTTAACTCAGAGTTGTAATGATTTAACCAAATACCATGCTGCTGTGGGTGTCTCATTGCTGTTCCCAAATCTTATTCCTCCACAGTAGCATTACAGCAGTGAGGGAAAATTACCTCTTCAGACACATCATGTGCTTTTGTGAAGTCCTGTCATGAACATGCACGATTTTGAAAAACAAAATGATTTCACTGTTGTAATGTTTGGAATATTTATAATCTCATCTCTACCACTACTTAGATTAGGTCAACAGATAAGTGAATTCAAATCTTACTATTATGGCCCCTCTATTTAGGTCCAGCGAATTCTCAAATCTTTATATCTCAGGAAATAGCTATTGTATGTGTTGTTACCTACTTGATAAAGCCTATTGTTGAATTAAACAATGAGGCCGTTAGACTCTTAAGGATTAGGGATCTGTTGAACCTGATGTCATGGAGCCTGCTGTCCTGGAAATAGCTCCGTTTCTTCAAGGTGTTCCACTTTTTTTGTAATCTGACTTTTTTTGAATTTTATTTTGTTTATTTTTTTATACAGCAGGTTCTTATTACTTATCCATTTTATACATAGTAGTGTATACATGTCAGTCCCAATCTCCCAGTTCATCACCTGCACACACACACACACACACACACACACGTGCCTGTAATCTGATTTTATCAAGGAAGTGGCAGCCAGAGCACAGAGAAGCTATCTTCCCAGGTTCTCGTACTAGTAATTACTTAAACATGGCAAGGTAAGCATGCTCGCTCTCCCATACTGCATTTTTGTTTATACAAGTAAGGCTAGAATTAGACAGTGTTATTGAAGTGATTTTTTTAATGTGAAATGTTACAGACATATAAAAATGTATTTCTTCCCCCTGAAACAAACATTGAACTTTATTTGGTATTAATAAGTCTCAGGCATATGACTGTACAGAGAATTGTTTGACATGTTTCTAAACTTTCTATCAAATTGTACCTAAGCAAGATCACTTCGCTGTAGTCTTTATTACCCAGAAGCATGTCTCCTATCTCTGTCACTAACTGACTGTATACCTTCACATTAGATATTTAACTTGTTTGGGTTGTGATTTCCCTTAATAACATAAATAACATGATAATTAAAATGATATGAATAACAACAACCACAACAAGAAAAAGGTGGCTTTAATGCCTTAGTTGTCTGTAAGCAGAATAAAACCTAAGCATGAAATACCTCAAGGTTTAGAAATTGAAACTTTAGGACAACCAATCATGGACAGCCAACCAAGAGGCTTTCTCAAATAATGCAATTGCTTCAGCTACAGCCAAATAATCTTTTTGCTTTGCTTCTTTTTTTGTTTGTTTGCTTGCTTGTTTATTTTTTAATTTAATTTTTATTTTATATTGGAGTATAGTTGATTTACAATGTTGTGTTTATTTCAGGTGTACAGGAAAGTGATTCAGTTATACACATAAAAATATCCATTCTTTTCCCCAAATACGTTATTACAAAGTATTGAGTAGAGTTCCCTGTGCTACACTGTTCCCTGTGTGACTGTTTTTCCCAAGTTCCTGTGGGTGGAACCTCCCAACCACTTCCAATTTGGTGTTACCCACCCAATTAAAATCAAATTTTGCTCAAATAAACTAAAAAATGTAATATGCTTAAGTGTATCTTTTAACATTATTAATTTTATATGAAAGCAGCTGTCCAAAATTCATCAGCTATTTCCCCTATGTTGGTGATTCTTGGGGGATGAACACTGGCTATCCTTAGAATTATTTTTATATTCTTACACTGTACATTCACAGGCATTAATGTTGTATGTTGCATTTGTTTGTTCATGTTCTGTCCTTTTCATCTAAATATTCTGTTCAATTCTGTTAGGGAAATTATGTTTTAAGGGATATTTTTCCTATTTTTCTCTCCCATTTGTTCATTTCGTTTTGTGAGGACCCACAAGCAGTCTTATGTCGATTCTACTTTTGCCTGTGACAAATACATTTCATTTCCTTCACATAATTTTAATTCTGTTATTTTCCAATTAAAAAGGCTCATTATTCTCAACTCCTCCATCAAATGTTTACAAGAGTGCCTCACTGTATTGTACTGTAGTCATTTTCGTGCCAATTTTACTTTTATTCCACATTTCTGTCTTCAGTTATGCCAGTTCATTTTTTATATCTGTCTGTTATCTTAAAATCCTTTGAAATTTTATTGTTCTTTTGAGCTCTCGAATAAAAGAGAAACATGTTTTATCACTTTAAAAATTTTATTCTGTTTCACTTCTCTATTGGCATAGCTATTTAGAGACGCCTGTTTGTTGCCTTCCTTTTGTCTTTCATGTTCTGTATTTACATTTTTGTTTACTACAGTTTTTTTTTAACTCCATGCTTTTTATTTAATATTGCGGTTTTTCAGAGTAGAATTTTTTTCTTTGAATATAACTTCCTGATGGTAGTCATTGTGCCTGCTTGAATTTTGGTATGTTTTCTCCAAACATATTCTTTACAACATACATCTGTGTATGTTTTAACTAGGTTGCCAGAAGTTTACCTGGTTCCCAATGCACGGGTGATAATTTGCCATTTATTTCTCTTGAGCTCTCCAGAAGTCTCTGTCTTGATTTTTTTAAAATCTAAGTTAATTTTATTTTATTTTATAAAAAGAACACTGGAGTCGAATAAAGAAGACCATGATGAATGCTGTAGTTCTGTCACAATCAACATTTTTATTATAGACAAACTGACCATTTAGAGAATAAGTTTGGGCCATTAAAAATTGGAAAAATAAATGTATTCAATATGGACAGTTGTGATGTAATTACAATAAATTATTTTAGTATGATAATCTTAAAAATCAAAGAGCCGGGGATTGTAGTGAAAAATTAAATATACAACCATTTGTTGGTTATTCACTCTGAGTCAGTCTCAATGATAGGTACTGTGACAAATAGAAAGGTAAATGAGACAGTTGTGTCTCTGCACAAAACTGAAACCCAATGGGGCCATGATATGGAAGATACAGGCTCTACTCCCCCAGCCACTGTGAATTTCTGTGGCTGACAGCTCACAGCTGAGTTCCTGTCTAGACAACAAAGGGAGCCATTTCACATAAATCTGCAATCCCCTCGCCAGGGAAGTCAGCGTCCACTGATCGGTCTCTGGGGGAGTACAAAGGTCGTTGCCACTAGGTAGAAAATTTCCTAAGAGCCATCCAGCTGGAGAGAGAGCTCCTGGCCAGTTACCTTTGTTAAACTACTCTTTCTGTCAAACTCTGCTTCCCTCATTCTCTTAGATTTTTTTTCCCTAAGAGCACTAGACAGAGCAACTTCCTGCATACACACCTCCATTTCTGTTTCTTGAGAAACCAACCTAAAACAGTCTGAGATACCTATAAACAACAACCTGCTACCAGACGAACTGGGGGTCAGGCAAGGGGAAAGTGATGTGTGTGCTGAAAATAAAGCTAGTATTGTTCATACATCCCACAGTACGGGTATTGTGAAATCCCACCACTGACACTAGCTAACCATCCAGAATAAAACATGCCTCAAGTCATGTGGAAATTTGGATTTCAGCAATGCTGCTGTTTATTTTCCTTTTCTTGGGGGTGGGGTCAAGTGAAGAGAAGAATGTATTTTGCAATTCTTGTTTCATTAAGCATTGTCATATTTTGTCCTTGAATTACCATTACCTACTGTTACTCAATTTTACATTATTTATTTATTATTTGCTTTACTAATTCAATAGACAGGCAAGGCCCATCAAGCAAAGTAATAAATTAAAATTACCAAGAAGTTACAGTGGACCTATTTACACTCCTCTAACCAGGCAGCCAATTTCCCTAAATTTATCCCTGTGATAACTAATCCTCCAAACGTGTTTGTGTATAAGTATTTAAATAAACAAAGTACACTTGGCACTTGGATAATGTGGGGTTAGGGTCATCAACCATCTGCACAGTCAAAAATCCATCTATAACTCTACAGTTAGCCTTCTGTATAAGCATTTCTCTATATCCGTGGTTTTCCTCCATACATTCAACCAACCACAGATCATGTAGTATTGTGATACACATTTATTGAAAAAAAAATTGTGTATAAGTGTACCCACAAAGTTCAAATCTGTGTTGTTCAAGAGTCAGACATATTAGTTTTACTCGTTTTTAAATTTACTTACTGTTTTAAAAAAGGCATTGCTGAGAGAGCAGACAGCAGAAGCAAGAAGAACTACAATCCTGCAGCTTGTGGAACAAAAAACACATTCAGAGAAAGGTAGACAAGATGAAAAGGCAGAGGGCTATGTACCAGATGAAGGAACAAGATAAAACCCCAGAAAAACAACTAAATGAAGTGGAGATAGGCAACGATCGAGAAAAATAATTCAGAATAATGATACTGAAGATAATCCAGGACCTCAGAAAAAGAATGGAGGCAAAGATCCAGAAGATGTAACAAATGTTTAACAAAGACCTAGAAGAATTAAAAACAAACAAACAGAGATGAACAACAAAATAACTGAAATGAAAACTACAGTACATGGAATAAATAGCAGAATAACTGAGGCAGAAGAACGGATAAATGACCTGGAAGACAGAATGGTGGAATTCATTGCTTCAGAAGAGAATAAAGAAAAAAGAATGAAAAGAAATGAAGACAGCCTAAGAGACCTCTGGGACAACATTAAATGCAACAACATTCGCATTATAGGGGTCCCAGAGGAGAAGAGAGAGAGAAGGAGCCAGAGAAAATATTTGAAGAGATTACACTTGAAAACTTCCTTAAAATGGGAAAGGAAATAGACACCTAAGTCCAGGAAGTGCAGTGAGTCCCATACAGGATAAACCCAAGGAGAAACACACAGTAATCAAATAAGCAAAAGTTAAAGACAAAGAAAAATTATTGAGAGCAGCAAGGGAAAAATGACAAATAACATACAAGGGAATGCCCATAAAGTTAACAGCTGATTTCTCAGCAGAAACTCCAAGCAAGAAGGGAGTGGCATGACATACTTAAAGTGATGGAATGGAAGAAACTACAACCAAGACTACACTACCAGCAAGGATCTCATTCAGATTCTATGGAGAAATCAAAAGCTTTACATCAAGAAAAAGCTAAGAGAATTCAGCACCACCAAACCAGCTCTACAACAAATGCTAAAGGAACTTCTCTAAGTGGGAAACACAAGAGAAGAAAAGGACCTACAAAAACAAATGCAAAACAATTAAGAAAATGGTCATAGGAACATACATATCGATAATAACCTTAAACATGAATGGATTAAATGTTCCAACCAAAAAACACAAGCTTGCTGAATGGATACAAACACAAGACCCATCTATAAGTTGTTTACAAGAGAGCCGCTTCAGACCTACGGACACGTACAGATTGAAAGTGATGGGATGGAAAAAGATATTCCATGCAAATGGAAATCAAAAGAAAGCAGGAGTAGTAATATTCATATCAGATAAAATAGACTTGAAAATAAAGAATGTTACAAGACACAAGGAAGGACACTATATAATGATCAAGGGATCAATTCAAGAAGAAGATATAACAATTATAAACATGTATGCACCCAACATAAGAGCACCTCAATACATAAGGCTACTGCTAACAGCTATAAAAGATGAAATTGAGAGTAACACAATAATAATGGGGGACTTTAAAACCTCACTTACACCAGTGGATAGATCGTCCAAAATGAAAAAAAAATAATAATAAGGAAACAGAAGCTTTAAATGACACAATAGACCAGATAGATCTAATTGATATTTATAGGACATTCCATCCAAAAAGAGCAGATGACACTTTCTTCTCAAATGTGCATGGAACATCCTCCAGGATAGATCACATCTTGGGTCACAAATCAAGCCTCAGTAAATTTAAGAAAATTAAAATTATATCAAGCAACTTTTCTGACCACAACGCTATGAGATCAGAAATGAATTACATGGCAAAAAAACGTAAAAAACACAAACACTATGGAGGAGGCTAAATGCTATGCTATTAAATAACCAAGAGATCACTGAAAAAATCAAAGAGGAAATCAGAAAATACCTTGAGACAAATAACAATGAAAACACGACAATCCAGAACCTATGGGATGCAGCAAAAGCAGTTCTAAGAGGGAAGTTTATACCTATACAAGCCTACCTCAAGAAACAAGAAAAATCTCAAAAAAAATCTAACCTTGCACCTAAAGGAACTAGAGAAAGAAGAACAAACAAAACCCAAAGTGAGCAGAAGGAAACAAATCATAAAGATCAGAGCAGAAATAAATGAAATAGAAACAAAGAAAACAATAGCAAAGATCAATAAAACTAAATGATGTTTCTTTGAGAGGTAAACAAAATTGATAAACCATTAGCTAGACTCATCAAGAAAAAAGAGGGACAGGACTCAAATCAATAAAATTAGAAATGAAAAAGGAGAAGTTACAACAGACACCACAGAAATACAAAGCATCCTAAGGGACTACCACCAGCAACGTTATGCCAATAAAATGGACAACCTGGAAGAAATGGACAAATTCTTAGAAAGGTATAACCTTCCAAGAGTGAACCAGGAAAAAATAGAAAATATGAACAGACCAATCACAAGTAATGAAATTGAAACTGTGATTAAAAATCTTCCAACAAACAAAAGTCCAGGACCAGATGGCTTCACAGGTGACTTCTGTCAAACATTTAGAGAAGAGCTAACTCCCATCCTTCTCAAACTCTTCCAAAAAATTGCACAAGAAGGAACACTCTCAAACTCATTCTATGTGGTCACCAAAACCCTGATACCAAAACAAGACAAAGATACGACAAAAAAAGAAAATTACAGACCAATATCACTGATGAATATAGATGCAAAAATCTTCAACAAAATACTAGGAAACAGAATCCAACAACACATTAAAAGGATCATACACCATGATCAAGTGGGATTTATCCCAGGGATGCAAGGATTGTTCAATATATACATATCAATCAATGTGATACACCATCTTAACAAATTGAAGAATAAAAACCATATGATCATCTCAATAGATGCAGAAAAACTTTTGACAATATTCAACACCCATTTATGATAAAAACTCTCCAGAAGGTGGGCATAGAGGGAACCTACCTCAACGTAATAAAGGCCATATATGACAAACCCACAGCAAACATCATTCTCAATGGTGAAAAACTGAAACCATTTCCTCTAAGATCAGGAAGAAGAAAAGGATGTCCACTCTCAGTGCTATTATTCAACATAGTTTTGGAAGTCCTAGCCATGGCAATCAGAGAAGAAAAATAAATAAAAGGAACACAAATTGTAAAAGAAGTAAAACTGTCACTGTTCACAGATGACATGATACTATACATAGGGAATCCTAAAGATGCCACCAGAAAACTACTAGAGCTAATCAATGTATTTTGTAAAGTTGCAGGATACAAAATTAATGCACAGAAATCTCTTGCATTCCTATACAATAATGATGAAAAATCTGAAAGAGAAATTAAGGAAACACTCCCATTTACCACTGCAACAAAAAGAATCAAACACCTAGGAATAAACCTACCTAGGGAGAAAAAAGACCTGTATGCACAAAACTATAAGACACTGATGAAAGAAACTAAAGATGATACCAACAGATGGAGAGATATACCATGTTCTTGCATTGGAAGAATCAATATTGTGAAAATGACTATGCTACCCAAAGCAATCTACACATTCAGTGCAATCCCTATCTAATTACCAATGGCATTTTTTACAGAACTAGAACAAAAACTCTTAAAATTTGTATGGAGACACAAAAGACCCTGAATAGCCAAAGCAGTCTTGAGGGGAAAAAGTGCAGCTGGAGGAGTCAGACTCCCTGACTTCAGACTATACTACAAAGCTACAGTAATCAAGACAATATGGTACTGGCCCAAAAACTGAACCATAGATCATGGAGTAAGATAAACCAGAGGTAAACCCACGAACCTATGGTCAATTAACCTATGACAAAGGAGGCACGGATATACAATGGAGAAAAGCCAGTCTGTTCAGTAAGTGGTGCTGGGAAAACAGGACAGCTACCTGTAAAATAATGAAATTAGAACACTCCCTAACACCATACACAAAAATAAATGCAAAAGAGATTAGAGACCTAAATGTAAGACTGGACACTATAAAACTCTTAGAGGAAAACATAGGAAGAACACTCTTTGACATAAATCACAGCAAGATCTTTTTGATCCACATCCTAGAGTAATGGAAATAAAAGAAAAAAAAAACAAATGGGACATAATGAAATTTCAATGATTTTGCACAGCAAAGGAAATGATAAACAAGATGAAAAGACAGCTCTCAGACTGGGAGAAATTATTTGCAAACGAATCAATGGACAAAGGATTAATCTCCAAAATATATAAATAGCTCATGCTGCTCAATATTAAAAAAACAAACAGGGCTTCCCTGGTGGTGCAGTGGTTGAGATGTCAGCCTGCCAATGCAGGGGACACGGGTTCATGCCCCGGTCCGGGAGGATCCCACATACCGCAGAGCGGCCGGACCCATAAGCCATGGCCACTGAGCCTGCATGTCCGGAGCTTGTGCTCCACAATGGGAGAGGCCACACCAGTGAGAGGCCCGCATACCACAAAAAAACAAAACAACAAACAAAAAAAAACCGAACAACCCAATCCAAAAATGGGCAGAAGACCTAAATAGACATTTCTCCAAAGAAGACATACAGATGGCCAAGAAGCACAAGAAAAGCTGCTCAACATCAGTAATTATTAGAGAATGCAAGTCAAAACTACAATGAGTTATCACGTCACACCAGTTAGAATGGGCTTCATCAGAAAATCTACTAACAACAAATGTTGGAGAGTGTGTGGAGAAAAGGGAACCCTCTTGCAGTGTTGGTGGGAATGTAAACTGATACAGCCACTATGGAGAACATAAGGAAGTTCCTTAAAAAACTAAAAATGGAATTACCATATGATCCAGTAATCCCACTATTGGGCATGTACCCAGAGAAAACCACAATTCAAAAAGACAGATGCACCCTAATGTTCATTGCAGCACTATTTACAATAGCCAGGTCATTGAAGCAACCTAAATGCCCATCGACAGATGAATGGATAAAGAAATTGTGGTATATATATACAATGGAATATTACTCAGCCATAAAATGGAATGAAATTGGGTCATTTGTTGAGACATGGATGGACCTAGAGACTGTCATTCAGAGTGAAGTAAGTCAGAAAGAGAAAAACAATATCGTATATTAACGCATATATGTGGAACCCAGAAAAATGGCACAGATGATCCAGCGTGCAGGGCAGAAATAGAGACACAGATGTAGAGAACAAACGTATGGACACCAAGGGAGGAAAACCACGGTGGGGTGGGGATGGTGGTGTGCTGAATTAGGAGATTAGTATCGACATGTATACACTGATGTGTATAAAATTGATAACTAATAAGAACCTGCTGTATAAAAAAAAAATTTAAAAAAATTTTTTAAAAAGGCATTGTCAATGTAGTCTTCTGTGACTGGTTTATTACTAAATATTGTCTTACTGAAATCCATTCATTTCTTAATATGGACCTGTATTATGTTCAATTTCACTATTGTATAATATTCCATTGTGTGAATATAGCATATTTGATTAACCATCTTCTATTCAGTGGATATTTAACTTGCTTCCAATTTTCTTTCCTTATTATCAACATTGCTGCTTTGGACATTTTATATATCACTCCCATTGTACAGTTTCAACAGTATTTTCTATATATTTTCTTGGGTTACATACACTTACTTTACAAAATAAACCCAATTTGTTTTCCAAAATTATCATAGAAATTTACACTCCCACCAGCAACGTATATAAATTGCTGTTTATTCACATTATTTTGAATGCTTGGTACATTTCTTTTCAAACACTTAGTATTATCAAACTGCAAAATTTTTTCAATGCAACATGTACAAGATAGTATTTTAGTATCTTAAGTCATTTTGATTTTATATCCTTGGTTTTTTGAGAACCTCTTTTTACATATTGTGCATATATATATTTTATAAGTATACTGATGTATATATATATATATATACCCAATTTACACATATAAAATTTATATATAATGGTTATCTATATATTTGCTATATACTAATCATATATATTTATATAAAATTTGATGAAGTCAGTTGGTGAAGCCATGTTGCACACACAAACAACACAGACATACATATATGATGAACTGACCCATTACTGTGTAGTGTTTAACTTTGCAGACTTTGGTGATAGATATATGTTCAATAGACTCAATTTCTTATTCTATCTATTACTACAAGCATGGTTTCTTAATCTGCAAAATAGGATAATAATAATTACCTACATTATATGGGTTATGAAATAATCAAATGATATCTGACCAGAAAGTAATTAATATATTAGCTAGAAAATGTATAATCAGTGAAATTGATTTTGATATTATTGATATTGCCATTTAATCTCTATACTAAATATGTCATAAATTGAACTTACATGTCATATATTTAAATCTTTTTCCCATCTCCCTCATATTTTTTAAAATGATTTAATGGTTTTACTTTTAAAATGAAATATTTTAACTATGGGAAATTTATTCCAATACAGTTTTTTTTAATCCTACATTTCCATATAGATTTGAAATACCAGTACTACATTTTAAAAAGATACACAAAACACAGCAGAATGGGTAGTTCTGCTTGGTGTGAAACACTGGGGTTTTTTTCTATATCTAATTTTGGAAAGATTCAATTATGGGATATAGGAAGGGAATGAAAATGGCAGAGATTTGTTTGTGTTCCTGAGATGCAGGGGAGAATTGAGTCCATTATTTTGCAGCATTATTGAAAGTTCCTCCATTTCCCCTCTGGCTTGCGGAGCAGAGAAGAATTTGAGGCCATCTACTTAACTATAAGGCATTACTGATGTAATACATTCCATTGTAACCTTTCAGCCTAAAAGAAGTCATGTTTTTCAGTTTCTAACTTATTGCTAGGATCCAAACCCTTGTATAGGTCCAGGGTTTGATATATCTGGATAGACTGTTAATGTTTTCCTTTTAAAAGCTGTTTGTGCTATTGAATCTGTTCAATTCTCTTTAGGTAAAGCAAACATCAAAAGAGAGACATGCTCTAGCATTCTAGAATCTCTGCTCATCTCAGTCATGTATGGATACAGTTTTAAAGAAGTTGAAGAGAATTAACATAACCAATAAAGGCGGTTTTAGTAAACTATTAAAACATATTTTTCTATGAATTAAAACCTCAGTTTCCTCAATTTTAAATGAGTACATATATATTTATATAGAGTGTGTACAGAGATTAAGTGGGAAAAGTATGCCAAATATAATAAACACACAATAAAGATTAGTCATTTTGTTAATCATCAAATTCTAGCAAGGAATATACATTTTAAATTATTTATGATCCCTAATGAATGATAAATAGTATATATCTTACAGGTACTTATAACAATCCCCAAATCCTAAACCATACTGGGTAAAAACATGTTCGGTAATATGCCTGTGAATATGCATATTGCCCTTTTATTTATTTATTTATTTTTAATATGGAAATGAGTGTTGTATTTATTTTTAACATCTTTCTGGAGTATAATTGCCTTATAGTGTTGTGTTACTTTCTGCTGTATAACAAAGTGAATCAGCTATAGGCATATGTATATCCCCATATCCCCTCCCTCTTGCATCTCCCTCCCCCGTCCCTATCCCACCCCTCTAGGTGGTCACACAGCAATGAGCTAATATCCTTGTGCTATGCAGCTGCTTCCCACTAGCTATCTATTTTACATTTGGTAGCATGTATATGTTAATGCTACTCTCTCACTTCATCCCCACTTACTTTTCTCCCTCCCCGTGTCTTCAAGTCCATTCTCTACATCTGCATCTTTATTCCTGTCCTGACCCTAGGTTCATCAGAACAATTTTTTTTTTTTAGATTCCATATGTATGTGTTAGCATACGGTATTTGTTTTTCTCTTTCTGACTAACTTCACTCTGTATGACAGTCTCTAGGTCCATCCACCTCACTACAAATAACTCAATTTCATCCCTTTTTATGGCTGAGTAATATTCCGTTGTATATATATGTGCCACATCTTCTTTATCCATTCATCTGTTGACAGACACTTAGGTTGCTTCCATGTCCTGGCTATTGTAAATAGAGCTGCAATGAACATTGTAGTACATGACTCTTTTTGAATTATGGTTTTCTCAGGGTATATGCCCAGTAGTGGAATTGCTGGGTCATATGGTAGTTCTATTTTTAGATTTTTAAGGAATCTCCATACTGTTCTCCATAGTGGCTGTACCAATTTACATTCCCACCAACAGTGCAAGAGGGTGCCCTTTTATTTTTAACATTTAAATTTTGTAAAATCCAAGGAAGAAATACACAGAGTGAAACAGTTGAAAGAGGAAGCGTAGATGATTGAATCAAGAGAGAACATAATGTGATTCCTCATGTATCCATCATACAGTGACGGTAAAGTCAGGATGAAAAGGTAAAGAGAAGAGGAGATAAACAATATGGTGCATTCATCTTCCTATTCCCAGCAACTTAACATCCTGTTCGTTCTGTAGGGTTACTCTGATCTGTGTGAGAATCTGCTTCTTGTGAACTAAAGGGCCATCTGTGTCTGCCTGTGTTGTGTTCTCATTGCCTGGTTCAGTTCCTGGCAGGTGACAGGAGCTCAATTTCCTGAATGAGTGAATCTGAAAGTGACTAAGTGAGTAAATAGATAAATTAAAAGATATGTCAGCAGAAAAGTCTCTTATTCAAGTTAATGTTAGAAGCTCTTATTCGATCTGGTAATGTGAGCAGTTTCCTTTGAATCTCTGCCTGAAGCCAACACAACAAGAACAACGTGGAGAAAAGAGGGTAGCAGCCTAAGGGACTAACTACAAACTGGGTTCAGGTCTGAAAGCATGTGATTGTTCTGAGTAAGAGTAAATTCACCGCAAGAAGAAAACATGGAAGTGGCCCGTGGTGTCTGTGGTTTAAAACTATCTAACGCTGCCTCCCTTTAGAGACCAGATTCCACTCTTTTACAAGAACTACCAGATCACTCACTGTCTTAAAAATTAAATAATTATGTCTTAGATATGGGAGAAACACATTTTAAAATCTCAAATAAATTGTTTCACAGAATTCTTGCCTCTGCTTTTCCCTCTACAACTGACTTGAATTCTTACATGTTGTTTGCAGTCACCATTTTACCTATTGGTTCTGTGTGATAAAGGAAAACAAATAGTTGAAAAAATATCCTGTATATATATTAAGAGAGACTGCACATGAAGGGAAAACATAAAGGTATTTATGTCCTTAGCTTCACTCGCAAAAGCACTGTAGCTGAAATGCCAATCATCAGTCATTCCAGTCTTCATCCTTCTTGATCAACGAAATGTTTGATAAACCTCTCTTAAACACTCTTCTATATGCTGAATCCTGTACCATTCTGTAAATTGCTAATAGTTACTTAGGTAATGATCTGTAGGCTTTTATGCCTGAGGACCTTTGCTCATACTATCATTTTCACTTAGAACAATCAAACCATCCCTACTGTCACACTCCAATCCATCAGCCAAGCTCCACTTAAAGTTCATCTAAAGTGAGGGCTCTCTGTTTGAATTCCTATTGTACTTTGCTTTCCTTTCATATGGGACTTTTTAATATTTTGCCTTTATTTTTATTTAGTTCTTGCTTTTCCTATTAGAGTTGTCCCTCGGTATCCATGGGGGTTTGGTTCCAGGAGCCCCGCAGATACCAAAGTCAGCAGATGCTCAAGTCCCTTCTCTAAAGGGGCTACTAATACAGTCTACTCTCCATATGCGAGGGTTAAGCAACTGTGGCTGAATCCACAGCTGTGGAACCAGTGCATACAGAGGGTCAACTGTATATACAATTTTAAGAAGTGTATTAGTATATTTACCTTTTTGCCTACCTCCACACTCAGAAACATAGTATTTTACATAAGTAAATATTAAATAAGTATTGGTTGTTAGATGAATGAATTGCCATTATGATTTCATGTTAGCAATAAATAATGGATACATGAGAGAGTGAGGCTTATGGTTAGTTTGGGTAGAAGGAGAAATCCCAAGGAAATATGGGATTATTAAATCAATTACAAGCCTGGATAATGGTTAGTTACTTAAAATAGATCTTTTGAAAGAGGTATTTGAGGATAGTAGAACATGAAGAACAATGGCATGATATCCTATCCACAGTTAAAGTGATATGCAAGCAAAACTCATGCATTTAGACTGGGTCATTATAACCGAGTTCTGTCTTGTTCCTTTTAGAAGACAGAGTGTTAGCCATCCACAAGGGGGGAAGAAAAAACATTGCAAGTATTAGTGAATGCACTGTATTGTTAAGGTAGACAATACTCCGAGAAATCAGCTGAAAGAAATGAGAGATTTCTAAAAGGTGCAGTTATCACCCTATCACATACTATTCAGAAGCATATATATCTATATATCTATATCATCTATCTATCTATCTATCTATCTATCTCCTTGTCTTTATGTTTCCCCTTGAGAAATGATCGTGTTTGGTAGTAAAAGGAAACCCTTATATGCTATTCAGGAGCAAAACATTTTGTTTTTTAATAATTCTTTCTCAGTATAAAAACTATCAAAGGAATCAGCATGCAAACTCTCCATGGCAATTAGTGAGATCCATTTGAATTGTATGCTTCCAAGAAGCACCTCTTGAGGCCACCCTCCACCTCCATGTCTCCCCTGGGTGAATTGTATTGTCGGCCTTTGTCTAATGGAGGATGAACACAACATATCACAAAGCAATCAGGACACAACTGGAACAAGCTGGTTTGAAATAAAATTGTAAACTTAGGATGCAGTTGTTACTAAAGTACTACTACTTATTGTATGTAGCAGTTTGATGACCTAATGATGTGAATCCAGCTCAGAATTTGGACAGTTTTGGAAAGTGAAAGAATAATTCCCATTATTGAATGAGAATTATAGCGACAACACACAAGGTCAACAGCAACATGATCCAAACTGTATGCTGAAGCTTTAGTTGCATCCATGGGGATAAAGAAACAAAAGAAACATTAAGAGGCCTGAACTGAAAGAGATTTAATTCTGGAGATAATAGTTTAGTTTAGAGAAATAATGTGAGTGGTGATTTTTCATTTAAAACACGTGCTTGATGTTACTAATGATGGTTAAGTATATGTGGCTTCATAAGAAATACAGCATTCTTCAAATGGGTGAACCATTGATTCAACCAAAGAACACCCCCCTCCTCCTCTCCCCTGAACTTCTGTTATTGACAATAGATCTTGGCCTTTTGGAAATTTAACTAACTCCCATTGGCTACATTCTCCTATTTTGTAACAGGGCAACATGAGTTACATACACATCAAGAACATGGGTCTGATGACACTGTGAATGTTTTTCATTAGAATTTTTTTTTTCAGCAAAGACCACTGCTTTGTTAAAGGCTATGTGCTCAGAGTAAAGCAAAAGTGCAGAAAATTGACATCTTTAGCTTAAGGAAGTCATTTTCCTCACTAATGTTGCATAGACACAATTGGAATGATTCTATAAAAGTGTCAACAGGTTTGGCTGAAAAAACACACATTTTGATATTCTCTCTTTCAAAGTAAGTGATTTCAAAGGTTGTGGTATCACAGAAATGAGGACTCTTTTTAAAAAATAATTCCTGGAATAACTAGGAAATCTTATTAATTTACACTTTTCATTATCGATATCCATCTGGTTTTAGAAAAGTTTATATGCTGTACAATGGCAGTATTTAGAAGTTTAGGCACCAGAATTTTACTGTCTTAGTGTATTCACTTGCCTAATATTTTGGAGCTATCGCAAGAATTTTGGATATTTAGTGTAACATGTACTAATAAGGATTTTGAGCAGTGTACTGAATCATTATTAAATTAAATTATGTTCAGTTTTAAAGGTAGAATGCAGATCATGTACTGTTTAATATGCTTTCTAATTATAACAAAAAAACCTTAGGCAATTCTGTCGTAATAAACCCTAAGCTAGAATAACAGTTCATGAATTGTTAGTAGCAATCCATACTTTAGCAAAATAGTTTTGAAATAAACATACACTCCATGACCCATCTAAAATTTGGTCTGGTTCACTTGTTCCCCCACTCTTTTATCTTCTTGAGAAGAAGACTTATACAAAATAACACTTTGGAGCTAATTAAAAATGGCTAGTCATTATTCTGGATGCCTCAACCTTAATTGATACCTTTATCCAATTAGAATTTCTATAAATTTTATCAAATAACATCTTTTGATTTTCCACTGTTAATCTGTCTATATCCCTACAACTGTGAGACTCAACTGCTGCCTCCCTATTTATTGATTGCCTGCAATGTGCAAAGCATTGTGCTACACATTGGATATGCCTGGAAAGCCCTTCATGGAGTCTGGATGAAATCCTAACTTTGATAACTGCTACTTTCCTTTAATCTGATACCTTAAACTGTCCCCTTGATCATATCACACTAAAGTTTATGCCTTCACATTTCTGACAGAATTTACTTTTTAAAGTCATTAACAGTTGTAAAATTTAAAGTCACAGAATTGTGAATGTACTAGTTAAATTTTATAGTTAGAATTTCTTTTAAAAAAATATGACTGCTTTATGGTGTACAAATTAGTCAAGATGGATTCTGATGTTCTCAGTTTAATGCAGTGGTTCACTGGTAATATAGGATTATTATTTCAGTCACAGTCTGGTTCAAAAATCCATTTCTTTCTGCTATAGCTGTCTCAAACAACTGAAGGAGTCAGAACTGGGTTTGGAATATTTGGGAGGATTGGTGTCTAAGCTCTTTACCTGGATAAGTCTTATAAAAGTGTAGTGCACTCATATACTGTTCTTAGTGTTGCCACAGACGCCACTCTCCCCAGCATTTTTCGGGTCTCACAACTAAGGCTGAGCCAATTGCCTCTCTGATTAAAGTAGTTTTTGTTTCTTTCTTTCTTTCCCCAACTGTCCTCAGCAGTAGGCAGTGTACTTCCTTCTCAATGTCATCACATTTTTTAACCAAAGGACTTACAAATGTAGCACTCCAGCTTTGTTCCCACCTCAGCTAATCTCCCATTCCCCATTCACAGTCCCAGTGAAGTTTCCATTTTTTCCAGATCCCCAGGAGCCATGAAGACTCTGAGGGTTCATGCTTACTGGTAAACACTAGCTCAGTATTTTTGTTAATCTAAACATATCTTTATTTTGCCTTTTTCCTTGAAAGATAATTTCATTTTGTATACATGCCAGAGTGACATATTTTTTTAAAAGTTCTTGGTGTATTTTTTTTCAGCTTTATTGAGGTATAATTGAGGTAAATAAAATTGCATACATTTAAAGTATACAATGTGATGTTTTGACACATATACACTTTGAGAAATGATTACCAGAATTAGGTTAACTAACATATTCATCACCTCACACAGTTACCATTCTTTTCAATGTGTCTGGTGAAAATTCTTAAGGTCTACTGTCCTAGCAAATTTTAAATATACAAACCTACAGTAGATACACAAAAGATAGAGAAAAGTGAAACAAGGCATACTGCCTTGGAAAATCATCTATTCACAAAGGAAGACAGCAAGAAAGGAATAAGGGAAATACAAAACAGCCAGGAAACAATTAATAATATGCCATTACTAGATCTTTACTTATCAATAATTACTTTAAATGTAAATGGATTAGATTCTCCAATCAAAAGGAATGGCATATCAGACTGGTTAAAAAAATCTGAGACCCAACTAATGCTGTCTGTGAGAGACATTTCAGCTTTAAGGATACACATAGGCTTAAAGTGAAGAGGTAGAAAAAAGTTATTCCATGTATATGGAACCCAAAAGAGAGCAAGCGTAGCTATACTTATGTCAGGCTGACATATATTTTTAATTAGCAAATTGAGAAATTCCCTGCTTACTTATTTACTTCCATTGTTAAATTTCTTACTTCCATTGTTCCTATGAAAAAGTGTGTTGTTAGTATATATGTTATTTCTTTTAAATAATCTCTCTTAAATTTCTAGTGGTCATTAACATCTTCTCTTTTGGTTTTGTGTTCTGAGATGGTAGTTTGATCTTTCTACTTTTTTCAGGGGGAGGGGTTGCTTTAAACATGCTTAACTGGTAATTCATTGAGCTTTGTTAATATGAGTATCATCTTTTTAAAAATTAATTTTTGGATTTTCTCATTTATTAGCCCTTAAAATATTGCCTTTTTTATTCTCTCTCTTTCCATCATATGGAATTCAAGTAAGATATAAAATCTTATTACCTTAACTACTATTTCTATTAATTTCTTATCCATATCCTCTGTGGCTTTTTCTCTTTGCTCTTAAGAAAAACATAAAAACAAACACAAAAAATCTTAGTTTTACTTTTGGTTTACTAATTCTTTGTTTAGTTGTATTTATGTTTAATTTATTCTTAAACAATCCAATTAATTTAAATTTTCAACAATTATGTATTTATTTCTAGAAGGTCTATTTGGTTGTATCTCAAAATATGCTTGATTATTTTTAATAACTCTTCTCTAACTGATAAGAGTTCTACTTTCACTTTGTTTTGATCTCTGAGGATTTCTTTCTTGCCAGTTCAACAATGAATGGAAATGTTTATCTTTAAAAAGATTTTACTTGCACTTTTATTAATTTTTTTTAAGTGAGAAGATTGATCAGATTAGATTGCTTCCATAATGTTGATAAAATAATTTGCAGGGGTTAATTTTACAGAATTTTCACTCAATAAATGAGTCTCATTCAGAAACCATCATTTACTTCCCTGTGTAGAGCTTTCTTAATATGGGACATGGGGACTAGGATAGGGCAGGAGTTCAAAACCAGTTTTACATTTTTATGACTCTGTGCACATATGCCCGGTAGCTTTCAGGTCTTGAGATAATTTATACTTATGCTGGTGGTTTGTTCTACAAGCAGGCTCTTTCCCTCAAGATGGGATGAGATTCAGTAAAATGGAAAAAGGACTCCTTGGTCATCCAGCCACACTTGGGTTCATACTGGGCCTTACCTTTGAAATTTTGTTATAAAATTCCTTTATTCTTGCTCAACAATTGAAATGTTCTGACCCCTGTGACCTGTCTAAATGTGTATATCTTTTTAGGTAGAAAACTTAAGTTAACTTGTTAACTTCAATTTCCTAAAATATGTTAATGCCTCTGCATTTGGAATAAAAAAGTAGTAAAGGAAAGAAAAGAAGACCAAATATCATACACCATGAGCCTGCATTGGACCTACAAGGTCTCATGCTCTCGTTCTCTCTGCTGCTTCCTCTCAGGCCTGGGCTATGGCTACTTGGAGTGGTAAAAACAGACATTAATGTGGACAAAATAGTGGACTTAGAATGCTGTGGTTTTTGATCAATTTGGTCCAACTGGACAGCATTAAAAAGAGTTGTCTTGTATCTCACTAGAATTTTACCTTGAGCTTTCAGGCCAGTGTCTCTGTGAGAAACAACTGGCCTTTGTTTAAACCTGTGTTATCCCAAAGACCTCCAGGGAAATAATTTGGCTGCTCAAGAACAGAATTTGTAGTATCGGGAATCCTGTGAACTCAGCTTCTACTTTTCTGTCTCTGAATAACTAATGCAATACATTTTAAAAGCCATCTCACTGAAAATGCCAAGAGCTCACCTTGGGAAATCAGGGATAATGTCTGGTAATTTGTTGATCATGCTCCTTCCCATAAACATCACCCCCATCGATCCAATATACCAAGTAGTTTCCCCTAATTTGAAATGAATAGAAAACAGATAATAAAAATTGATCCATCAGGTAAACACAACAGAACCACAGTTAGAGAAAGAAATAATTATTTGTAAAAGTTTGTCTCCCATTTTTAATTCAGTAAATTCCTTTTTCCCTAGGAGACA
Organism: Mesoplodon mirus; assembly: GCF_964341445.2. Classification (NCBI taxonomy): domain Eukaryota; kingdom Metazoa; phylum Chordata; class Mammalia; order Artiodactyla; family Ziphiidae; genus Mesoplodon; species Mesoplodon mirus. The sequence continues at coordinate 79,482,550 of NC_138989.1, forward strand.
GCCATGCTATTACACAGTAAGGCATATTTTGATAAGGGTTTCATTTCTAAACTGAAGAGAAACAGAAGTCGCAGGAGATAGGATTGCTGGTTGATGTAGTGGGCAGCCTTGGGGGTATAATAGAATCACCTGGGGAGCTGTTCTAACAAAATACTGTTAGGTAGATCCCATCACCAGAGAATCTGTTTTAATTTATCTTGGATGCTGATTTGAGACACCCAGAGGCATGAAAGCTCTAATACGCAGATAAGAGTGAGAAGAACTGGTACTAAAATTGGAAACCTCTATTTTACTATTATTATTACTGATCGTGAATCCCTTGATCCTAGCCTCATATTTGGTGTGGAGTAAGTGCTCAATAAATCTCTAGTGTGAGCAAAATGAGTAAGTAACAGTGAAATTTGTTAACAAACTGACAAATGCTGACTATGGGTCAGAGTGAAAGCATAAAATCCCTAGGGAGCTGCACACACAAGAGGAGTTATAGCTTTTCACAGGCTCTTTTCTAGGGTAATCGTGAGAAATACTGGGGACAGTGCTGCAGATGGGAGAAAGCATTTCACTTGATGTCCTGATGGAAGGGATAAGAACTAACCCATGGGGGGATGGGCAGCAATCTCTTTTGCCCACAGGGCACAGGTGAAGACCTACTGTAGCTAGGAAAAAGAGAAAGGGGGGAACCATTACAGGTCCCCTACATATAAGAGTTACTTCACTGGGGGAGGGTTCAGATCACGGAGACCCGTCCTGAGGTCCAGAAACACAATGGCTGCAGAGGACAGAGGAGGCCTGAGAAAAGTCCTTCCCTATAAGCAGGCTAGCAACTGAGGAGTAAAAATCACCAACAGTCTACTGCTGTGACAGAAACAACTGCATAGAGACCCATTTTGAGATGGCAGCACACAGAGAAGGACTACAGCAGAGGAAGGTCATTAAAAAAAATTCTTCAGCAAACTAACCACAACCCTAAGGACAAAGTAAGAGTGGGGGAATTTGAAACAACAATGAAACCTACTCAATTCAATTCTTGGATAGGTTAAGTCAACTCACCCCACTCACATACTAGCAGAATATACATACACATTTCTAGTCATAAATACAAAGTATAAATTTCACACTCAGATATGATCTAACTGTTGAAACAATGACAGAGATTAAATTTTTTTTAATATTTAAAAAATTTAAACATTTAAAAATAACTGTTGATTAATATGTTAAAGGCTCTAGTAGAAAAGGTGTCCAGCATGCAAGAGCAGTTGGAGAATTTCAGAGAGAAATAGAAACTATAGAAATTTCAGAGAGAAATAGAAATAGAAATAGAATCAAATGGAAATGCTAGAAGAATGGTAGTAGAGATTAAAAAAAATGCTTTTGATGGGCTGATCAGTAGACTTGACACAGATGAAGAAAGAATCACCGGTGATAGGTAGATAGAAATTACCCAAATTAAAGCACCAAGAGAAAAAAAGAGTAAGTAAATAAATATATATAAATAAAATGTTAATATAGTATATATAATATATATAAATATGCAGGCAAACAAGATCACAGTCTCTAAGAACTGTGGAAACATTTCAAACAATTTAACATACTTGTCAATGCAATCCTAGAAGCAGAAGAGAGCATATAGTATAAAAAAAGGTTTGAGGACATTGTGTTGAAATATTTCTAAAAATATTGCATGAAAGCAAACCATGGATCCAGGAAGCTAAGTCAATTAAAGAGAATAAATATCAACCAACGAACAAATGTATACACATCATATTCACATTATTACATTATTACATATTAAAGATAAAGAAAAACCATGAAGGCAGCTTGAGAATAAAAGACATATTGCATAAAAAGGAAATACTGTTTAAGTCATAAGATAATGGATTAACAGTTCCAAAATGCTGAAACAACAATAAAACTACTGCCAATACTGAATTCTATGTATAGTGAAAATATTTCTCACCAAAAATGTAGAAAGACTTTTCAGACAAACTAAAGCTGAGAGAATTCACTACCAAGATATCTGTACTACAAAAACGTTACAATAAGTTCCTTAGGCAGAAGCAACAAACAGAAATGTGAACCTTTAAAAAGAAATGATGATCAAGAGAAATGATTAAAATAAAGGTAAAAATAAAATATATTTTCTATTTTTTAATCTCTCTAAATGAAAAATGAATTTTCAATGCAATAATAGTACTGATGTGTTGCAAAGAATATATAAAAAGTAAAGTCTGTAACAGTGATAGCACAAAAAACAGAGGGAAAAATTTGTAATATATGATTTATATATAACATGTGAAGTGTAATATCCATTTCAATCTACACTTTGATAAATTACAGAAATATATTGTTAACCCTAGATAAAGGGAACATAAAGGTAGTCAAGAACAATCCATGAAAAGAAGAAAAAAAGGACAAAAAATTGGATTAATAGTATATAGCTATATGTCAAATTTTAATACCAACTACTTAAAAAATTGCATTGAAATTGCATTGAGAGTAAATGATCTATTCACATTAGACTGTATAAGAAAATAGGTCCTGGCTATATTCTGTCTACAAGAATCACACTTAAAATAATGTTACATACATTGATTGAAAATAAAATTATTGAAAATATACATCATGCAACACTAAGCAAGAGAAAGCTTTAGTGACAATAGTGAATCAGGAAAGGTAGACTCTAATCAGGAACACTACAGGGGGAAAAGTCTATACACCTACAAAGAAAATCTCAGGTCCAGATAGCTTCTCTGATGAATACTCTCAAATGTTTAGGCAAGAAATAATACCCATTGTTAACAAATTTTTCAACAAAAGAACACTTTCCAACTAACTTAATGAGCCCAGTATTATCCTGAAACCAGACAAAGACAGAGACACATCTTTTTTCAGAAAACTCATCATAGCAAAAGGAAAAAATAAAAATCACATGAAGATTGAAAAGAAATAAAATTACCTCTGTTCTCAGACTACATGATTGTCCACATAGAAAATCTCAAATAATCTATTAAAATATTACTAAATCTAATAAATAAGTTTAGGATTTTCATAGAATACAAAGTCAATATGCAAAATCTATTGTGTTGCTAGAAACTAGAAATAGACTATTATAATTGAAAATTTAAAAAAAGAAAGAACATTTATAATAACATCAAGAACAAAAAAATATTATAAATCTAATAAAATATATATGTGTAGAGATTATATGGTAAAAACTGCAGGACAATTTTGAAAGAAATATAAGAAACCTACACTAGATCAATGGGGCACCATTCTTTAAAAACAAAAGCAAAAAACCAAAAAATAAAACCTTTCCATCTACTTCATTCTCTATACCAAAATTTTTCTTGAATTTTATCACTAGGGAATTCTGGTAGGCATCAAATGATATATAATTTAAAATAATTTAAAGGATTCCATCAATACTAGTGTTGTAGTCCACCCACAGAAGGCTTTAAAAATCCTTCTTATTTTTCTTCTGAATATGCCTTACAGAAGACACCTGCCTATATGTCTGACAATGCAATCTCCTCATTCAAAGAAAGTTGGCACCCATTTGAAAAAAAAGTGGTTGCTAAAATGAGTTTTCCCCTCTAACAACTGATCAGTTTATTTTAGATAAAAATAAGTGTAAATCAAGCTATGCTCATATATTTCAAAAATTGTGTACAAAAAATAATCAGAACATGCATTGCTATATCTACTGCCACTGTAACTCAATTTCTTACACTCTGAAATATAGCTTCTATAAGGAATAAATGTTTAATTCATAGTTAAATGAACATTAATTATCCAACAGACTGAAAAGTCATGGTTCCTACAGTGCTTGTATTTGTTCAATTTTATAAGTTATATAAAAGTCTTATTCCCTGTAAAAGATTCTTTTAATTTTTACACACTCTCAGTATATTTATTTAAATGTTTAACCTATTTATATGTGTTAACTCCTGTTATACAAATGTTGATGTTTTAATTTTTCCCATAACATCACTACTCTTTTCTATTATTTTTCTCTTTTCTGTTGCTGTGGCCTAGTTTACAGCTCTTCATTACTTTTTTCTGTGCATACTTATGATCAATTGAATCTTTAATATCAATCTATATTTTTCAAACTACCTATTTCTATTTAGTTTTTTGGTAAACATTTATCCCAGCTGATCTCATTGAGAATATTTATGTATTTAATTGACATGTTGACACACTTTAGATTGTCAATTTTACTGTGATGTTATTCAGTTTAATTTTTCATAGTAGTTATGCTCTCACTTTTCTAGTGGTTTCTTTTATTAGCTCATTCTGTTTTATGAGTATCAATTATCATTTTGGTGAAGTGCACACTTGTGATGCTCTAAAACTCAGGCCCTGGCTCTTTCCTGATGTGGAAAAAGGAGGTACTCAAGGATCTAGGCTGGATGGAGTAACCCATCTCAGTAGGCTCCCCCTCCCACATACCAGGATACTTTGCCTCAGAGAAGTTTCTTTCATTTCTGACAGAGCATGTCTCCAAGAGAGTAGGGATACTTCACAAATTCTCAAATATTTAATGGGCTCCTCATATGTTTGCTTCCAAATAGTTCCATGTGCTGCATCTTGTTTTCTGCCATTTCTAGATTGTTGAACAGTGTCCAGAATCTTTTATGTGTTCAATAATATTTGATGATTAGATGAAAGAACAAGCAAGTACACATTTTAAATGAAATAATAACTCATTCTTGATAAATAGTACTGTAACAAGCATCGATTCCTTTTTTGTTCTTTTAATGCAAGGCTTTGTTGCATCTTTAAAATATCACAAATAGATCTTAAGAATCATCTAGCTTCTTGTTTTTTCCATAGCTGGACAATTCTTAGATATTATTCATCAGCCGGTTGAACTGTTCCTTTTCCAGAATTATAGATACAATCCAATTTTTTTTTAACTATTGTGGTTTGCTGAATCAAAGCATCTGAGTATGACACATTTTCAATGTGTTTCCTTCAAGAATGAACTCATATTTTGGGGTTTGAGATACTGAACAACAGATGACTGGTGTCATCCAAACATTGTGGATGTATTTTTTACCCAATAAATTTCAGATGTGAACAAGAGACCCACCCTCCTGAATAAAAACATTGATGGGAAGTGAGCATATGTAGACCTCATCTTGTAAAGGAAGCCCAGTGCAATATCCATGTATATGTCTACGGAGAGTCAAAACCATAGCCAGTTCCTTTCTATTTCCCCAACATTTGTCAACCTGGAGTCTCTTTTTCTTTCCAAGGAGACTTTTTTATGTTGATGTGACTGAAGTCCTCTGGGGTCCTTCATAATAACTGTGTGTCTCTTCTCAGTGATGTCGACAGTCTCTGGAATGTCAACAGTCTGATTGCTGAGAACAGTTTTCATTCTTACAGGAAGAGGATTTCTCTTAGCATTCACCTATTACGTACAAGTGACTGACAGATTTAAATTTTGGTGGCCCTGACTATAATCACACCCTTTAATTAGCACTTGTTTGTTGCAAAATACAAAACAAATAGTAGTGTTGGTGTTGACCTCTCAAAGACAGTACAGGATCTGAACCAACATACATCTCACTATTATAGAAGGGGTGACATGAGTTATATGAGTTAGCTGAGATAATAATTCAAATTCATTCCAGAAGTTGTTTGGTACACCTTAAGGACTGATGCCTTACATAGTTGCTTAGCTGACTATTTCTTACATAAGCTTTAATAGTGACTAGAAAGTAAGTAAGGTATTAATGTACAGTTAAACCATAGGTAGCCATGACACAATGTGAAGAGTAGTAAAATAAATGCTCCAAGTGGCATGAGAGCACAGTGGAGGAATATGTTAGTTTAGAATAGATTTTTATAATACATAGCTCTGTGAAATCTTTCTTTTAATGAATAATATGCTTTTTAAGAATCTCCCCACCTGTCCCCCCACCTCCTCCCACCCACTTTGTTCTGCCAGGTCCTCCTTCTCGGCTACTGAATTAACATTATATCTTTACTACATACACACACACACACACACACACACACACACAGAGTTCCTTATCTTGTTCATTCTTATAAGAGCTAAGGTTTTGTCAGTTCAAGTTAGACAGTAAAAGCCTAAAATGCTTTTCTTAAATATATCTATTGCTGTTTGCTTCTGAATGTAAATTAGGTATTGAGTATTACTTCTTCATTTAAATGTGATTAAATTAAAAATAAAGTTAAAATAAAGGGTTAAAAATAAATCCTTTCCTGATCTGATGATATATTATGCCACTACCTTTTATTTCTCAAGAAATAAAAAAGGTGCAGAGGAACGAAGGTGGTGGAGTAGAAGGACGTGCTCTAATACCCTTTTGTGAGAACTCCAGAATTACAACTAGCTGCTGGACAAACATCGACAGGAAGACACTGGAACTCACCAAAAATGATACCCCACATCCTAAGACAAAGGAGAAGCCACAATGAGATGGTAGGAGGGGTGCAATCACAGTAAAAGCAAATCCCATAACTGGTGGGTGGGTGACTCACAGACTGGAGAAGACATACCACAGAAGTCCACCCACTGGAGTGAAGGTTCTGAGCCCCATGTCAGGCTTCCCAACCTCGGGTTCTGGCAACGGGAGGAGGAATTCCTAGAGAATCTGACTTTGAAGCCTAGTGGGAATTCATTGCAGCATTTTGACAGGACTGGGGGAAATAGAGACTCCACTCTTGGAGGGCACACACAAAGTAGTGTGTGCATTGGGACCCAGGGGAAGGAGAAGTGACCCCAGGGGAGACTGAACAAGACCCACCTGCTAGTGTTGGAGGGTCTCCAGCAGAGTCGGGGGTGGCTGTGGCTCACTGTGGAGACAAGGACACTGGCAGCAGAAGTTCTGGGAAGTACTTCTTGGCAAGAGCCCTCCCAGAGTCAGCCATTAGCCCCACCAAACAGCCCACATGGGCTCCAGTGTTGGGTTGCCTCAGGCCAAACAACCAACAGGGAGGGAACACAGACACATCCATGAACAGTCAAGTGAATTAAAGTTTTACTGAGCTCTGCCCACCAGAGCAACAGTCAGCTCTACCCACCACCAGTCCCTCCCATCAAGCCTCTTAGATAGCCTCATCCACCAGAAGGCAGACAGCAGAAGCAAGAAGAACTATAATCCTACAGCCTGTGGAACAAAAACCACATTCACAGAAAGATAGACAAGGTGAAAAGGCAGAGGGCTATGTACCAGATGAAGGAACAAGATAAAACCCCAGAAAAACAACTAAATGAAGTGGAGATAAGCAACCTTCCAGAAAAAGAATTCAGAATAATGATAGTGAAGATGATCCAGGACCTCGGAAAAAGAATGGAGGCAAACATTGAGAAGATGCAAGAAATGTTTAACAAAGACCTAGAAGAACTAAAGAAGAAACAAACAGAGATGAACAATACAATAACTGAAATGAAAACTACACTAGAAGGAATCAATTGAAGAATAACTGAGGCAGAACAATGGATAAGTGACCTGGAAGACAGAATGGTGGAATTCACTGCTGAGGAACAGACTAAAGAAAAAGAATGAAAAGAAATGAAGACAGGCTAAGAGACTTCTGGGGCAATATTAAATGCAACCACATTTGCATTTATAGGGGTCCCAGAAGGAGAAGAGAGAGAGAAGGGACCAGAGAAAATATTTGAAGAGATTATAGTCAAAAACTTCCCTAACATGGGAAAGGAAAGAGCCACCCAAGTCCAGGAAGCACAGCGAGTCCCATACAGGATAAACCCAAGGAGAAACTCACTGAGACACACAGTAATCAAACTGGCAAAAATTAAAGACAAAGAACAATTATTGAGAGCAGCAAGGGAAAAGCGACAAATAACATACAAGGGAACTCCCATGAGGTTAACAGCAGATTTCTCAGCAGAAACTCTACAAGCCAGAAGGAAGTGGCATGATATACTTAAAGTGATGAAAGGGAAGAACCTACAACCAAGATTACTCTACCCAGCAAGGATCTCATTCAGATTCGATGGAGAAATCAAAAGCTTTACAGAGAAGCAAAAGCTAAGAGATTCAGCACCACCAAACCAGCTCTACAACAAATGCTAAAGGAACTTCTCTAGGCAAGAAACACAAGAGAAGAAAAGGACCTACAAATACAAATGCAAAACAATTAAGAAAAGGGTCATAGGAACATACAATTGATAATTACCTTAAATGTGAATGGATTAAATGCTCCAACCAAAAGACACAGGTTTGCTGAATGGATACAAAAACAAGACCCATCTATATACTATCTGCAAGAGACCCACTTGAGACCTAGGGACAGATACAGACTGAAAGTGAGGGGATGGAAAAAGATATTCCATGCAAATGGAAATCAAAAGAAAGCTGGAGTAGCTGTACGCATATCAGATAAAATAGACTTTAAGATAAAGAATGTTGAGACAAGGAAGGACACTACATAATGATCAAGGGATCAATCCAAGAAGAAGATATAACAATTGTAAATATTTATGCACCCAACATAGGAGCACCTCAATACATAAGGCAGCTGCTAACAGCTATAAAAGAGGAAATTGACAGTAACACAATAATAGTGGGAGACATTAACACCTCACTCACACCAATGGACAGAACATACAGACAGAAAATTAATAAGGAAACACAAGCTTTAAATGACACAATGGACCAGATAGATTTAATTGATATTTATAGGACATTCCATCCAAAACCAGCAGATTACACTTTCTTCTCAAGTGTGCACAGAACATCCTCCAGGATAGATCACATCTTGGGTCACAAATCAAACCTCAGTAAATTTAAGAAAATTGAAATCATATCAAGCATCTTTTCTAACCAAAATGCTATGAGATTAGAAATGAATTATAAGGAAAAAAATGTAAAAAACACAAACACATGGAGGCTAAACAATATGTTACTAAATAACCAAGAGATTACTGAAGAAATCAAAGAGGAAATCAAAAAATACCCAGAGACAAATGACAATGAAAAAATGACTGTCCAAAACCTATGGGACACAGCAATAGCAGTTCTAAGAGGGAAGTTTATAACTATACAAGCCTACCTCAAGAAACATGAAAAATCTCAAATAAACAATCTAACCCTACACCTAAAGGAACTAGAGAAAGAAGAACAAACAAAACCCAAAGTGAGCAGAAGGAAACAAATCATAAAAATCAGAGCAGAAATAAATGAAATAGAAACAAAGAAAACAATAGCAAAGATCAATAAAACTAAAAGCTGGTTCTTTGAGAAGATAAACAAAATTGATAAACCATTAGCTAGACTCATCAAGAAAAAGAGAGACAGGACTCAAATCAATAAAATTAGAAATGAAAAAGGAGAAGTTACAACAGACAGCGCAGAAATACAAAGCACCCTAAGAGACTACTACAAGCAACCTCTCTGCCAATAAAATGGACAACCTGGAAGAAATGGACAAATTCTTAGAAAGGTATAACCTTCCATGACTGAACCAGGAAGAAATAGAAAATATGAACAGACCAATCACAAGTAATGAAATTGAAACTGTGATTAAAAATCTTCCAACAGGGCTTCTCTGGTGGCACAGTGGCTGAGAGTCCGCCTGCTGATGCAGGAGTCATGGGGTTCGTGCCCCAGTCCGGGAGGATCCCACATGCCATGGAGTGGCTGGGCCTGTGAACCATGGCCACTGGGCCTGCACGTCCAAAGACTGTACTCCACAACAGGAGAGGCCACAACAGTGAGAGGCCCATGCATCACAAAAAAAAAAAAAAAAAAAAATCTTCCAACAAAAAAATGGCCAGGACCAGATGGCTTCACAGGTGAATTCTATCAAACAATTAGAGAAGAGCTAATACCTATCCTTCTCAAGCTCTTCCAAAAAATTGCACAGGAAGGAACACTCCCAAACTCATTCTATGAGGCCACAATCACCCTGATACCAAAACCAGACAAAGAAACTACAAAAAAAGAAAAGTACAGACGAATATCACTCATGAATATAGATGCAAAAGTCCTGAACAAAATACTATGAAACAGAATCCAACAACACATTAAAAGGATCATACACCACGATCAAGTGGGATTTATCCCAGGCATTCAAGGATTGTTCAATATATGCAAATCAATCAATGTGATACACCATATTAACAATTTGAAGAATAAAAAACATATGATCATCTCGTTAGATGCAGAGAAAGCTTTTGACAAAATTCAACACCCATTTATGATAAAAACTCTCCAGAAAGTGGGCATAGAGGGAACCTACCTCAACATAAAAAGACCATTAATGACAAACCCACAGCAAACTTCATTCTCAATAGTGAAAAACTGAAAGCATTTCCTTTAAGATCAGGAATGAGACAATGATGTCCACTCTCACCACTATTATTCAACACAGTTTTGGAAGTCCTAGCCATGACAATAAGATAAGAAAAAGAAATAAAAAGAATACAAATTGGAAAAGAAGAAATAAAACTGTCACTGTTTGCAGATGACATGATACTATACATAGAGAATCCTAAGAATGCCACCCGAAAACTACTAGAGCTAATCAATGAATTCTGTAAAGTTGCAGGATACAAAATTAATGCACAGAAATCTCTTGCATTCCTATACACTAATGATGAAAAATCTGAAAGAGAAATTATGGAAACACTCCCATTTACCATTGCAACAAAAAGAATAAAATACCTATGAATAAACCTACCTAGGGAGAAAAAAGACCTGTATGCACAAAACTATAAGACACTGATGAAAGAAACTAAAGATGATACCAACAGATGGAGAGATATACCATGTTCTTGCATTGGAAGAATCAATATTGTGAAAATGACTATACTACCCAAAGCAATCTACAGATTCAATGCAATCCCTATCTATTTACCAATGGCATTTTTTATGGAACTAGAACAAAAAAATCTTAAAATTTGTATGGAGACAAAAAAGACCCTGAATAGCCAAAGCAGTCTTGAGGGAAAAAATGGAGCTGTGGGAATCAGACTCCCTGACTTCAGACTATACTACAAAGCTACTGTAATCAATACAATATGGTACTGGCACAAAAACAGAACCATACATAGAAAGCCCAGAGGGAAACCCATGCACCTATGGTCAACTAATCTATGACAAAGGAGGCAGGATATACAATGGAGAAAAGACAGTCTGTTCAATAAATGTGCTGGGAAAACTGGACAGCTATATGTAAAAGAATGAAATTAGAACATTCCCTAACACCATACACAAAAATAAACTCAAAATCGATTTGAGATCTAAATGTAAGACTGGACATTATAAAACTGTTAGAGGAAAACATAGGCAGAACACTCTTTGACATAAATCACAGCAAGGTCTTTTTTGATCCACCTCCTAGAGTAATGGAAATAAAACCATAAATAAACAAATGGGACCTAATGAAACTTCAAAGCTTTTGCACAGCAAAGGAAACCATAAGCAAGATGAAAAGACAACCCTCAGAATGGGAGAAAATATTTGCAAATGAATCAATGGACAAAAGATTAATCTCCCCAGTATATAAACAGCTCATGCAGCTCAATATTAAAGAGACAAACAACCCAATCCAAAAGTTGGTAGAAGATCTAAATAGACATTTCTCCAAAGAAGACATACAGATGGCCAAGAAGAACATGAAAATCTGCTCAACATCACTAATTATTAGAGAAATGCAAATCAAAACTACAATGAGGTATCATCTCACACCAGTTAGAATGGGCATCATCAGAAAATCTACAAACAACAAATGCTGGAGATAGTGTGGAGAAAAGGGAACACCCTTGCACTGTTGGTGGGAATGTAAGTTGATACAGCCACTATGGAGAACAATATGGAGGTTCCTTAAAAAACTAAAAATAGAATTACCATATGATCCAGTAATCCCACCACTGGGCATATACCCAGAGAAAACCGCAACTCAAAAATACACATGCACCCCAATGTTTATTGCAGCACTATTTACAATAGCCAGGTCATGGAAGCAACCTAAATGTCCACTGACAGACGAATGGATAAAGAAGATATTGTACATATATACAATGGAATATTACTCAGCCATAAAAAGGAATGAAATTGAGTCATTTGTTGAGACGTGGGTGGATCTAGAGACTGTCATACAGAGTGAAGTAAGTCAGAAAGAGATAAACAAATATCGTTTATTAATGCATGTATGTGGAACCTAGAAAAATGGTACAGATGAACCAGTTTGCAGGGCAGAAGTTGAGACACAGATGTAGAGAACAAACGTATGGACACCAAGGGGGAGAAACCGCGGTGGGATGGGGATAGTGGTGTGCTGAATTAGGCGATTGGGATTGACATGTATACACTGATGTGTATAAAATTGATGACTAATAAGGACCTGCAGTATAAACAAACAAACAAACAAAAACAACTAATACTAAACTTTCTTTGGGTTATTTGTATGGAAATATGTTAATATAAAATTTTCAGACATCACATGAAATTTCTAAAAATCTTATATGTTCTGGTATAATGTTATAAATCATAATTCTAGTTATTACTTTAAAATGTATATCTCAGAAATAACTAAATTTCCTTGTCAATTGCATTATCATGAACTTTCATCAAATCTTTAACCGTGGTAATTTTTAACTCTTTTGTCATTTACAGACAGTTCCAGGTGCACTCTGATGCTTTTGCATAAATGCTCCTATAAAAGATTTTCATCTTCAAGGAATTCATGGAAAAGACTCTCACAAGTACAGATTTCTGGTAACTGACTATACTGCTGAACGGAATAAATAAGCATTTTCAGAACTCTAATGTAAAACTGATGAATTCATAAAAATGCTTACAAAAGATCAAGATGAAAAAAATTTAATTACATGGGACTGTGTGAACTGATGAGGATGATTATAATTTTTGTGACTTTCTGTTTGAATTAAAAAATATCTCACAAGAAAAGAAAAAGAAATTAAAAAAAAAACTTTGTTGTACTGACAACATACATTTTAGTGTAGGCTGACAAAAAACGTGCAAGCCCCAATAATCACGTTAAAGCCATCTTATATCAGAAGAAATGTGCATTAATTTTTGGAAATAATTTCTCATATAACTCTAACTCCTAAAGAATTTTTGGAAAATGTTAAATTATAAATTATAAGTGCTTGTTAAAGATGTAACTTTATGTCTCAGAATATTCTGGTGTTGACAGTTTTAAGAAAATCATTTTTTCAGGCTTAGTAGAAATATGTAAGTAGTCAAATAGGCCATGATATATAATGCATCACTGGGGAGAAAGAAGAAAAATTATCAAAGTTTAGAATTCCTCAAGTCTGGGGGAAATGAAGCTACTAACTGTGACAAGACACTGCCTTTTCTGCCACTCAGAATATAGCTGAGAATTGGGAATTATGTTTGGTAATAATATCTTAAGCACATCTGTAGTGTGGATAAAAGTTCTTACTTGGAAATGTGATGTTCATTCAACTAGAGCTGATTTTAAACAGACAGAATATAGGCCAGCAGATTTCTGTGACATACTCATAACCTTTCTGTAAATGTGCTGCCTTTATTTTTTATATCAAATGAATACTGGGGTTTCAAAAGGTATTATTCATAAATAGGATATAGTTCTTCAAAGGGGAAAAAAACTAGCCCATAACATACTGACCCTTGGGAAATAAAACACCAAATCATTTCTCCTTTGGAAGAAGTTCTCCTTTGGAACTCCAAAGGAAGCCTATATCTTTTCATCAGTCACTTTTTCAAAGGAAGAGATCACTTGAGTTTCACCATCTATCTGTACGTATTAGGTTGTCAATTTGGTTTGAGTTTTCATCAGAGTTGGGTTAACAGCTGGAAGGAAGAGTCGTCTAATCCAAACATTCACCAGGGGGCCATGAGAAAAATCTGTTACATCTGACATAGGACAATGGTACTTGTTCAAGAAGAGACTTTGAACATTTGTAACGGAAAGGTTACCTTTCGTAAAAATTGTTCAGATTATTCTCACAAATGTAGAATTGAAAGTTCTATTTAATTGAAAAAGAAGTCTAATTTAGTAAAGGAGAAATATTTTCTATATCTATTCATATTATTAATTAAGGAAGTCTTTTAAATTAAGTAATTACAACAAGGCCCCAAAGGAAAATACAGTAAGAATCCAAAAACTATCAATGCCAGAATCTAATGCAAAATAATTCTACATAATAAAATATACATATTATTCCTAGGTTTGTTAGAGCTAATGACAGAAAAAGGGTTTGAGGATTACTATGTCACAAGGGATATATATCTTTAAAAGAAAGAGTTGAACTGAATATGATAAAATATTAATGTTTACTAATTTGGCAGATGGCAATACAAAGGTCTACTACATTCATTTCTGGGTTTTTCTATATGTTTTAATATTTAATAATATTTTGTAGTTTTCTTTAGTAAAAAAAATAATGACAATTTTGTAAGAGAAAGCAGGTCTTTATTAATGATGTCATGAAAAATAAATTTGATAAAGCCATAATATTTGTGTGGTTCAATGTAGATCAGAAATTATTTCCTATTAGATGACTTTCTCATAAAAACCTAATAAAATAGTGCACCATCACGAATGAAGAAAAAAAAATAAACATATCCAGTTTAGAGTTAGAATAAGAAACTGCCTATGTGAAGAGTAATCAGAAAAAAAAAAGCATATCTGTTTCATTGATTTTTCATGGAATGTTGTATATTTACAGATTGAAAATCTTGAGTCAAATAGTATACAAGTGAATGGATTAGAGTTATATAAAGCACAATTCATAAGATTATATTTTGTTACACCAATCCCGTGTTGTATTGGAAAAATGAAGTGCTTGTGTGTGAATCCTACATTATTATTGACCTTAGGTAGTTCCTTGGGAGACAGAGGTCTTTCATCCTCATTCTTGTATTACTCATTGGATACTAAAGAAAGTATCACTCCATATCTTTACCACACAAGCTATAAAATTTAAACCACAAGTTATGCAATACATAACTTTCTCTTTTAATAGTGAATACATTCATATGTATATGTTCTCTTCTAAGTTCATGTGTTCTATATCTCATAAGTCAACTTGACCTCCAGCTTGCTATGCCAATTATAAATATTCCTTCTGACAATTGCTGTTAGCATCATATGGTGACTGGAAATTGTCCTTACTCTCACATTCACCAAGCATTCGGTGTACAAATCATGTGTTTTTCTGGTCCTGTTTGAACAGGTTGAACTGTGTTTCTTGATAGAGATGTTTCAATTACTTTTCCTGTGTGACTACTCCTCAAAATTTAAATTCACTTACCTATCAGGATGCATCGACAGAGTTTTGAAACATGTTCATGAAATACTCTGAGCAGTTACACATAATAAACTAGCAAACTGCTCTAATGTGTCTTCTCACAGCCCTTTCAGAAATATTTCATTCATCACAGCAACATACAAATGCCTCCAGATACATATCTCTATACAAAAATGTGTCACAGGCAATGTTTACAATACAGAAAGAGTCAATAACTCTATTACTTGGCATCCTGTTGTGGCTCCCTATACAAACAACACAATCAAAGCACACTGTATTTTCTTTTTTTTTCTTTAAAAAATTTTTTTAACATCTTTATTGGAGTATAATTGCTTTACAATGTTGTGTTAGTTTCTGCTGTATAACAAAGTGAATCAGCTATACGTATATGTATATCCCCATATCCCCTCCCTCTTGCATCTCCCTCCCACCCTCCCTATCCCACCCCTCTAGGTGGTCACAAAGCACCGAGCTGATCTCTCTGTGCGATGCAGCTGCTTCCCACTAGCTATCTAGTTTACATTTAGTAGTGTATATATGAGAGCATTTCAAATTGTAGAAAACAATGAATGTAATTGCATTATTCAGTTATTTGTAAATGTTTACTTATCTATGTAATGTTTTCGTTACAGACCTGCAGGAGGAGGTAACAGGGAGAGCGACTAATCTGAATGATGAGAAGGGTTGGAGGTTAACATTCAGGGTGTTGTTTCACATTCAGGTGGGACAATAGATCAGAGGTGACTCTATATGGTCTAGGCTTTTGCGTATTGCTTTCTTTTGGATCTTCTTTGATCAGTAACATGAGGTTGTTCCCTTCCTCTAGGCAAAGGCTGTTTCTACTGTCTAAACATCTTGCAACGTTTCTATCTTTGACTAGATGGCCAAGTCAGTTTGACCCTGATGAGTTCATTTGCTAAACTGTGATTGAGGAATAGTATCTCCACCCTGGTTTGTCAGAGCTTAAAATTTCACTAGTGTATATTTTCTGAGACATTCATGAATATATTAGTTTAGAAGAAGAAAAACAGTTGGTAAGAAATGGAACAACCAGAAAATGAGAGTTCATGATAATTACAGTATCATTGCTAAAATAATTCTTTTTAAAGATGGAGTCCAAGAAGTCGAGAATATTTTCAAAACAGAGAACAAATTTAAAAATGTTAGAAAACATTACATAAACATTTTAAAAATATGGAAGATCAGAGAGTTCTAGCATCCATTAAACAATTCAGAAAAGGCAAAGAAAATAGAAAAAAAATTTAGAGATTTCCAAAGCCAAAAGTGAGGATGATTTCCTGAAGCCCCAAAATGTGTCTGACTGTTGACTTTAGAGAAATATGAGTGGGAAAAAAGTGCAGAAAGAAAAGTTTTCTCTGAAATCATCGGAACAGCAATTTTACTCAAAGTAAGGTTAAATTCCAAAGATATGGAGAGATGATGGATGGATACATAGGTAGATAGAGAGAAAAAGTTTTCTGCTCACCAGGAATCTGATTGCTATCAGGATTATCAAGTATAAAACTGCATGCTAAAATAGAGATAATAAAGATGGGTTTCTAATATTCTAAAAATTAAACTTAGAACTACTTTTCAAACTAGCCGTCAAGTATAAAAGATTTAACAAAAATATATCATAAAGACGCTGTAACCTATATGAAGCCCATATACATGTACACATACATTTATTTAATCTACAATACAACCAAAAATAATCAAAGAAAGAAGTTGAGTCAGCTTCAAAAAAGACAATGAACTGATTTACGGGTGAAATGAAGAGACAATCTAGTAGAGTAGATGCATAGGAGGATGCCCACAAAAATTCCTATAAAAACAACAACAATGTTTTCACAAGTAACGTGATAGGATGCTAGATCTAAGAGATGGATGGGAGAAGTTCACATTTCTTTTGTTAAAAATCATTATTTTTACATTTATTTTTTTAAGTCTTTATTGGAGTATAATTGCTTTACAGTGGTGTGTTAGTTTCTGCTTTATAACAAAGTGAATCAGCTATACATATACATATGTCCCCATATCTCCTCCCTCTTGTGTCTCATTTCCACCCTCCCTACCCCACTGAGCAGAGGTAGTTTATCTAAAGGCAGCTCCCTTCTCACCACTGTAAACTTCAAATTTTATGCTCTGCTCAGCCAGATGGCTGTTGAGACGTTGAAGCAACGGTTGCAGTTGCAGCCTCTGTGGCTTTTAATCTGCTGAGGAAATCATAGGAGAGGGATGCTGGACCCTGTTCTCTGTGAGCTGACAGTCTCCTGTTTAGCAGCATCAGAGCACGGTCCCAACGACAGAGGGAAGTGCAGCCCAGGACTTGGGGATTCTTTTGACCCAAAGAGGCAATATTCTTTCTGTCCTAGACTGTAGACCTGCCATGTCTGTCTGAATTCCCAAATTTCTCTAGTGAATCAAACAGATATGTAGCATCATCTCTGTCCTTTAGATACTGAACAGGCAGGCAGGGTTTATGGCAAAGGAGCTTACGGCAGGACATGACAGCCCCCAAATTATCTTCTTGTCTTTTCATCACTACAGAATGCCTGATATTAAAAACTGTCCAACGATCAGACATACTACCTGAACCATCAGACCAAATGACCTAACAGAGGACCTTTTTCAATACCTGAACATAAAGGAAACAAGAATTAGAGGATCCCATTGATTTCAAAAAGAAATTAAATAACTTATTTGTGAACTTAAAATATGATTTTGTTGTAAAAAATATCATTTGATGAATAGGTATCAAAATTAATGGTTTGAAAGGTCAAGCACAGGTTAAAAATAGCAAAAAAAAAAAAAAAGAAATACACAATCTCCACGATAGATATAGAACTACTCAGGTTATCTCATAATGAGTGACTACTGGTAGTTTTGTCTTTCAGGAAATCTTTCAATTTTATCTAAGTTATTACATATGTAGATATAAAGTTGTTTATAATATTTTCTTATTTTAATATCTGTAGAATCTGTTCTGACATTACCTCTCTCGTTCTTAATACTGGTAATTTGTGTAATCTTTTCTTTTTTTTCTGACTGGTCTGGCTAGAAGTTTATCAATTTTATTTGATCCAACTTTTGATTTCATTATAATTTTCTCTATAATTTTTCTGTTTTCTATTCATTGATTTGGCTCTGATCCTTATTGTTTTTCCAATTTATTTGGGTTTAATTTTTCTCTTTCTTTTCTAGTTTATTAAGGTCAAAATTGGGGTCAAATAATTAAGGAATTTCTTCTTTTTTAATATCAAAATTTGGCATATTGTGTTTTTTTCCTTCAACTTAAAATGATTTCTAATTTTTATTTTGATTTATTCATTAAAACATCAAATTTCCTATTGATCACATGATGAAATTTTCATCTCAAACATTTTATTTTTCATCTCTAGAAGTTTGATTTCTATCACTTTAAAATTTTCTTGACTATTAATTCTAACATCTGTGATCATTCTAGATTGACTTTGATTTATTACTTTATATTTGAATTATGGCATTTATTATTGTGTTATTTTATATTCTAGTAAATTTAAACTAGGTGCCAGTCATTATGATTGCTGTTAGTGTCATATCTAAAAAATCTTTGCATAACTCAAGGTCAAAATCACTTTCTCCTATTTTTTTTTTTAGAGTATTTATAGAATTAGATTTTGTAGTTAGGTCTATGATTGATTAGTATTTAGATTGTGCATATGGTGCAAGGTATGGATTAAAGTTCTTTTTTTTTCTTCTTCTTTTGAATGTTTAATTGTTCCACTTTCATTTCTTGGATAGACTATTCTTTCTGTACTAAATATCTTTGTAACTTTGCAATACATGTTTAATAAACATTTTAACGTCCTTGTCTGCTAATTCTAAAATCTGAGTCAATTCTTGAATGGCTTCAATTGATTTATTATCCTCCTTAGTATAACTAGTTTGTTTTGTTTTGTTTTGTTTTTTTGCTTACTTTATAATTTTAATTGGATGTCAGATATTGTGAGTTTTATCTTGGTGAGTTCTACATATCTTTGGTTTCCACAAATATGATTGAGCTGTTTTCTGGGATGCAGTTAAGTCAAAATAGCTTGATCTTTTCAGGTCTTTTCTTTTTGTAAGATTTAGGCAGATTTGGAGCACTGCCCATTTGGAGCCTAATTATTCCATACTACTGAGACAAGGGCCTTATGTATAGTTTATAATATGACCTATAATGCTTGAGGTTCTCCAGTCTGACTGGTGGGAATAGGTATTATTTTTAACCCTGTGTGAGTTAGTGTCAGACAATATTTCCAATAATCTTTCTAGGGGAGTTTTCCCTCAGTAGTGGGTAGTTACTATACATGAAGGGGCTGTTCAATATTCAGCTGAAAACTTGAGGGGAACCCTCTGTATATCCCTGGAGTCCTCTCTCTGTGCATTTTTGTTCTCTAGGTAATTTGACCTGCAAACTCTAGTTACATTTGTCCCCTTCATTTCTCAGCTCCATCTACTCAAATCAGGTAGTCCAGGATTCTGCTCTGGGTCCCCATCCTCTATCCCATCCTGGAAACTCCCTGAAGGCTTTAGCCTAGGAAATCATAGGTATATCTTTAGTCTGGGGAATATATAGACTGTGTCCCTTTCTCAGGCATCGGTCTACCTCACTGACTTGTTTCCACTTTTGTAAAAATCTTTATTCCGTATATTTGTTTACATTTTTTAAATGGCTTTGGTGGGAAGGTAAATCTTGTCTCCGAAACTCTATTTTGATGAGCAAGCAAAAGACATGATATTTTTCATAATAATACAATTCAAGACAGGGATGAATGGGAATTGTTGAAAAGGAAACAATAAAAAAGATAATTACATTGATAATTTTTGTTTCACAGCAAAAACGAACGTAGCAGGGAATGTGGTTTTATGGAAATTTGCTTGTTTGTTCTTTAATTTATAATAGAGTTTCTTGGACTTAATCTGTCATCCTTTTATCTGTTTTATATTTTCGACAAATATTCATGTCAACACAATGGATATAGTTTATATGATCTTGAACGTGAGCTTCACTGTACTATAAGTTATTTTTTTAAAGGGCACTTAAAATTATCTTGTTACAATTTTAATATGTGTCTGACTATTCCCTGCTAAAGTTCAACTATTATATCTTACTCATTTCTTTGTTTCCAACATTATTTCTCCATAAATATGTTTATGCCACAAACATTCCTAATTTTACTTCACACGTATGTTATCGAACATATGAAAATAATAAAAATTTGAAAACTGCTTAAAATATATAATATTTATTAATATAAAAGATATTATAATTTCTCCCATTAATCAAAATATGTGCACTGGTAAACAAACAGTAAATAAAAGTGTTCAAGTTCTAGTGATTCTAGGAACCTGAAACTGAGCCAAATCCATATTATAATATTAAAATTCATAATTCAAAGAGTTACTAGAAGCAAGGGTAAACAAAAGTACAGTAAGATTTCCAAAAGAAAACTTGTCTGTGGGAGAAATTAAGTATGTTTTTGTTTAAAACACCAAAAATACATTTAAAAACACTAAAGTCTCTAAAATTTATTTAAGATAACAAAGCATGTATTGATATCTCCTATTCATGGTCAGAAATTTAACTAGAGCAGAAAATAATGACAGAGAAATGTTTTGAAAAATCTAAAATGATTCATATGATCTCTTGTGAATTGCACATAATGATAACAGTAGGTATCTGACCTGGACTACAGTTAGTTCTGCTTAAGTTCTGTTAGACTGTCTTTCTGAAAGAATTAGTTTCTTCATGTTGTTCAGATAATAGGTAGATTCAAGTGGAGAAACACATGAGGTGTACAAGGAAGATATTTTACACCTCAGATATTCAGATGCATGACTGATGGACCTCTGGTCACACTGTACAATAAACTATTTATTACATGTACTGTTTAAATTATTATGACAGCATGGGCAAAGATTTAGAAATGCAGTACTGTACAGCAGCCTGGTTTTCTATCTATGGTTCTACAGTGAAGGCAAAAAGCATGTGGAGGCAGAAAATTTCCTTAAACAATTTATGGTAAATTTTCATTCAATGCATTACCAGAAAAATACATATCAATTTTCAGGATAGATTTATCAGCTTTTTAGAGATCACAAAAATATCTAAAATATATGAATGTTTTTATATAGTAATTTCGGTCCCTCACTGAAATTCTTCCCACACATCCTTCCCAGCCTTCTTAGTTCATTTTTTTTTCTCTCATTTTCCTTATTGTGAAATTCCAGGAATGAAAAAATGTTATAACCTGGAATCCCTGTAGCTTTCTCAAGCATCATGTTCCATAGTTCATTTTTAACATTTGGCCCTTAAATTCCCAGTATATTTTCGTAGATATACCAAACCTTTGAAAGAGCAAATCATGCTTCATGTAACCAAGGAAGTGACTTTAATGGGTTAACAACATATTACTAAAGCCAGATTATCAAGAGCACTTGATACTAAATTCGAACAACTGAAAATTATCCTAACACCCAGCAGGATCAAAACACAAGCATAAAAACAGATCTGTGACTCAAAAAGCATATTTTAATATGATATTAAATAGAGATTAGCAGGTATTTCTTACAGCAACAGGAGAGGTGGACTGAAAGGGTGGAGAGTCTGCAGGTAGGGAGAAGAGCCTATGTGATGAAATGTGAGCCGTAAAACTTGAAAATGCTCTTAATTCTGAAGGACATCATAGGTGGGAAGTATTGTTAAAACACTAGCTTCCGAAGCCAGACTTGGGAAAGTCACAAACTGAAGTGTTATCTTTTTATGCTGCAAACATACACAGTGTCCAAAGACATTTTGTGTCCTCTTTCTCTTGTTCAGACAGATGTTGAAAGAAATTGTCTCTAAAATATTATTTGGCCTTAGAAAAAGAAGGAAATCTTGTCATCCACAAAAACATGGATGAACCTGAAAGGCATTATGCTAAGTAAAATAAGCCAGACAGAGAAAATGAATACTGCATAATATTACTTATATAAAGAAGCTGAAAAAAAAGTCAAATTCATAGAAACAGAGACTAGAATAGTGGTAGCCAGGGGTTGGGAGGTTGGGGAAACAGGGAGAAGCTGAAGAGGTAAAAACTTTCACTTGTAAGATAAATAATGTTTGAAAGTCTAATATATAACTTGGTGACTATAGTTGATAATACTGTATTATGTAATTTGACAATAGCTGAGAGACAAGAACTTGTGCTCTCACACACACATACAAAAGCTATATATGTGAGGAGTGGACATGTTAATTAAATCAGTGATGAGAATCCTTTCACAACGTATACATATATCAAAGCATCATGTTGTACACCTTAAATATATTATAATTTTATTTGTTAATTATGCTTAATAAAACTGAAAAAATAAAAACATTTAAGTTAAAGCAGTTATTTGACTTCAAAACTCTTGCATTGTCCTTTTTTTCCCAGCTTTATTGAGGTATAATTGACAAATTAAAAATTGTATATATGTAAGGTGTACAATGTGATGATTTATAATAGTATACATATTTTAATGAAAGGATTACCACAATCAAGTTAGTTACCACATCTATCACCTCACATAGTTACTTTTTTTTGTACCCTTGCAATGTATATCTGTGAGTGTGGGAGGGAAGTACTATACATTTACATAGAAAATTATGCAAAATGACTACATGTAATCTTCTGAGTTGTTGCAGTTCAAATGTCAGTAAAGGTTTCTGTTTTGATTCTACTTAAAGAAGCCACTTTATCAAAAACCTCAAAAGTTAATCTAGGCTTAGACACATTTCATTGTAACATCAGAAAATCAACATTAAAAAGAAAATATTAAAAACCTGCCAGTCAGAAAATAAATGTTTCCTCCAAAGTACCAACATTTAAACTAACAGCACTTTTTGCCTTACCTAAAAAGTCATTGTTTATATTAGTTGGGATAAACTAATATCACCAAATAACTCGCAAGTCTCAGTAACCTAACAAAATCAACTTCTGTTTTTTGCCCATAATAAATTCCAACGCAGTTTCAGCATACAGCTTTCCTTAGAATCAGAGACCCCCGCTCCGTCCACATTGGTAGCCCTGAGACCATGGAGGTTGCCCATGGGAACCTCTGTGTCTAGACAGTGGATGAGGTAAGGGAGAGCATGGAGTCCCCACACCCACCCTTTACTGTCTCACTTTTATCCACATTGTATTCACAAATACCAGCCACTGTGCATCTCCTAAGTGAGAGGCTGGGCTAAGCCTAGCTGTGTTCCCAGGGAGAATGGGAGAATCCATGCATTTTATGAGAATTGGCAGTTTTTCTACATTATTAGAAGCAAGCAAGGAAAAATCGGTCCATCAAACAAGAATGAGAGTGAAAATATGTAACTATTCACCTGAAAACAAAATAAACACTAGGAGAGAATAACATCCCCAGGCAGTTATTGAAAGAACTATTAAAGAATCTATGACAAAAAGAAAGATATGTTCTAATGTTTCAATATACATTATCATAATGTGAAGTAAAAAGTAACCTATATACACCTATATACATATATATGCTATTTTTTCTTTTAGATTATGTGTTATGTTTTGTAATTTTATTTTTCTGAGAGATGGTTCTTGTTTTTTTCTTTACTGACGAGAGTTCCATTACACATATGAATATAATAGCTTTCTTATGTCGCTGTTGTTGTTTTGTTTTGGATTTTTAGTTTTAGTTGTGTATTACTAACATTGGAGCTTTAATCAGAGGCTATATTCTATTTGATGAAACTACCTAAAGCCTTACCCAATTTGATTTTACAGCTTGCAGGATTCTGTTATGTTACCTATGCCCAAAGTCATGATGCAATCTTTTTTTCTACACCAATATTTCTGTGATAGTAGGTCATGATTTTCCCCAGATCTCCTCCTGAAAATTGATACAAATACAGAATTTTATCAGGTGAGTCGCTGATTTTTCTAACAAGGGCCTTTCTTCACTCTAGCATGGGCCCTAAAGTCCTTATGCAAATGAAAATATTTCTTGAATTTATGTGTCTCTAAAATGCTTCTGTCAATGTCAGGGAAGACATATCTCTGCCATCCAAAGATCTTATTTCTGCTTATTTATTTTGAAATCTTGGGGAAGCTTATTTAGTTTACTAAGATGAATGATTCAGTCCCCCCAAAACTTATGTTAATAGGTATATGATTGATATCCCAGGCTTTATGATTCACCTTTTCCCATATATGTGATACCTGAACAAAATACACACTGCTAACATGAGCAGAGCTAGGCACCTGAGAGATCCCTGTAGTCTGTAGAAGAGATGACTGTAATACTCCATCAAAAAGTTCAGAATTCCCAAGAAGTTTCCTTTCATCTATTATTAGGATTTTTCTGCCCAGTATACCATATATTGCATATGAAGTCCATTTAGTTGACAATTTATTGGGCAATAATCTAAAAATTATTTGTATACCATATTTCATCAACTCCATGTTACCACTCACTGTAATTTGTGTTAATATGTCATATACAAGATCAGATTATAATTATAATTTTAAGCTGTTGATTGTGAGACATTTCTCTTTACTGACATGCAAATTTGTGAAAAATATGTATGTTAACATCAATATAAAAGTTTTTGAGCAACCAGTCAGACAAGCTCGCTGTTCTTCAATGAAATAATGGAAAGAATTGATTTTTCAGACAGTTTTTTCATCATTAATTTATTGTGAATATTATATGAAATCTAAAGCTATAAGTTCAGCTGCATATTGTCGTGTATCACACAGCTGGGACTCAGGGGACCAGATTTCCAGCTGGACCTGTTGATTGGCTCTTTGGGCAATACTGTAGCAATAAATACCCAGACTTCAGAGATTTCAACTGAGTATGTAGGTTTTTTTATTTTTATTTTTATTTTTTGGCCACACCATGCAGCTTATGGAGTTTTTATTTCCCCGACAAGGGATCGAACCTGGGCCCTCATCAGTGAGAGCACAGAGACCTAACCACTGGACCGTCGGGGAATTCCCTGTAGGTTCTTTAGTCGTGCCTCCACAATTAACTGGTCTGTAATCTCATAAAGTAAGTGTCCACTGCTGGCAAAAATGGATTATCAACATTTTTTTAGGAACTTCAAGTACACATTCAAAGAAAGCTAAGGAGAACTTAACAGTATGATGTGTTGCCACTTTGATGGATGGTCCTTAGTGTAAGATACTACCTCCAAAGTGCCATGTGATTCTCTTTAAATAAAAGTTTATAGGGCTTCCCTGGTGGCGCAGTGGTTGAGAGTCCGCCTGCCGATGCAGGGGACACGGGTTCGTGCCCCGGTCCGGGAAGATCCCACATGCCGCGGAGCGGCTAGGCCTGTGAGCCATGGCCGCTGAGCCTGCGCATCCGGAGCCTGTGGTCCGCAATGGGAGAGGCCACAACAGTGAGAGGCCCGCGTACAGCAAAAAAACCCAAAACAAAACAAAACTATAATGGCTTCAATATTGATCTCAGATAACATTTCAAAACAAGATATTTTGTCATAACGTATCAAAGTAAATATAACAGGATACTGAGAGTGAATGTGTGGCTTTGGCAGTTGGCAAGGGAACACATGGCTAAGCTTAAAAAAAAAAAATCTATCCTACATTCTAAATAAAGCTGCAAGCACTGGGGGTAAAAAGTCCTCCAAGGGTTATTAACTGATAGGCCAACTAACTTTGCTGCGCTGACCACAACCCCAGTGCAATATCCACTATGTAGTCTTTCCCCTGGATCCATAATAGCAGTTACTTTACAGAGGGGAGGGACTGGATAAGTAAACAGTCAGAATTAGAGGCATGCATTATGGAAAAGTTGAGAATATTTCAACTTTTAACGTGTTCACCCGTTAAATGAAAGTGAAATGTTCCAAAAAGCCAGGTTATAAGAGAACCATGTGTAGATATTGAGGCCCTTTCAAGGTAGTTATTTATTGTACACTTATGTCTCATAAGATGTCAGTTTAGGCATTGGATCTGATGTCTCCTGCACTTCTGGGTAAGAGTAGAGACACTGAAGAGAGAAAAGTTATACAGACACCAAATATTTTCATAAAATTTTTCATGGTAATGATACTTTTTCTGCTTGATTCTATTCAAATCTGGAGTTGGTCAATTCTCAATAAAAACATTCAGTAACAGACAAGTATGTGACAGTCTAGACATGGTGTAGTGACACAAGTCACTTATGGTGTTGAAATAATCTTATTAATAAATCCTTTCCTGTGATCTCGTTGTATAAATGGGAATTCCTAGATTTTATTTTTAAAATCCTTTTTAATTATTACATACCTCATTGCATATTTCATGGTAAACTATACACTCCTTAGTGCAGATATTGATATTAGATGTATTTATACTTCAATCCCAATTCCTACACTGTATCTCACTAAGCAGATGTTAATTATTTATTAAAATTATTATTGTTAAAATATTTTGTTAAATAAAGGTATACTTAATTTTTAAATTCATATTATATGGCACTGAGACCTACTGAAATGCTCTAAGAAGGAAACAATTATTTCATTGCTGTTCATTCTTAGATAATTTATATTTCTTATTTGAGCCTTAATTTCCTTTTGGGTAAAATGATGGTCTTGTATTAAATCAGTGTGATCTGGGGACACTACCTGTGGTAGTGTTTAAACCATGGGCTCAGCAGGCAAATAGCTTGGTTTTGAATTCTGACTCTGTCTTTTAATAACTGTGAATTTGATAAGTTATTTAAACTCTTTGTCATATTTATGACAGGGATACTTGAGTATTAAGTGCTAAATGCTTATGAGTATAACTGGAATAAAAGTACATCCCTATCTATATTATTTGTTATTATGAATTATTGTGTTAATAATTAGTCCTAAAATTTTAGAAGAAATTACCTGGTAGATCACTCACCAGTTAAAGCACATACAAAATAGCTTATTTCAGCATGTAACATAGGAAACAACAGAATCTAGAACATAAAATAAACATGCATTCAACTAAGTTTTTTTAAAGTGATTTGAAGGCACTGCAGTTACAAAATTGTTACTAAAATCTTTAGCTTTTTAAATTTTTTCCTTAATAGATGGATTATATCCTGAAAAACTATCCATTTGATGAAGTCAATTTCCATGCATTTTTTATAAGATCAGAACACATTTTTCTATTTAACAACAGGAAATTGGGGAAGCAGATGAAACATGCAATTGAATCTCATGAGAGCTAAAGGCAACAATTACAGTAAAATCACTTTAAGGCGGTTTTAGAAGCCAATCCCTCAAACAGCATTAACAGGAATATTCTTGGGAGGATTATGAAAAGATATAATGACCAGTAACGGATGAACTCGTGTTATAATCAAAAACTTCTTAAGAAAGTGTTTTGTATTTGTATTTCCTCGTATGAATTTAAATGGTATCCATGTGTTATGTTTCTCTTGCCACTGAGGACTGTCAGGGCTGCTCATTATAGTTTATGTACAAGTGTATACTATATATTTTCACTTCAGTTTCCATACAAAATTCTTGTTTTCATTGCTCACTAGAGAATAAATGGGACTCTCCCATAATTTAGTATCCATGGTATTCCTATAGAACATTTTTGGACCATTTACAAAATTAAAATATCAGTATATGATCAAGTTTGCATAAAGGACTGTGGCCGTGTGCTAGAGAAACTCTGCTTGATGCATGTTTCTGATTAATCAATCCTCTCATCTTACACTAACTTCACTCCTAGGTCTCCTGATCCAGCTTATGCAACTATTGTTTGACATATAATTATCTCCTATTATTTACTGTTTGTTTATCATATCATGTGATTTTTCTGTTGATTAACCAACTATGACATGAGATACTCAAG